>NC_088245.1:75710581-76011229 GCF_036013445.1 Caloenas nicobarica
ACAAATATATACACACAAATAGACACACAGCTGTATTCTCACACATCTGCATCCACATTCTGAGTACGGTTCTTCATGCCTTGCATTCTGCACAGTTGTTAGTACCAGCTCTAACACACTGCTAAATAGAACTAGGAATACACAGACCTTCTGTTTGACTCAGTTTATCCTGGGTATAAACTGCTCTTGCATTTGTTTTGTGGCATTTCGTACCCTCTTCACAAGGATGCAAATAACTGCATGTGTTTAAAAAAATATCTATGTTAAGGTTAATCCTTCCCGCGTCTGAGAGAATTAAGTAATCCCCTTATACTCCCACCTTTTGTCTGCTCTATGGGTGTGAGCTTCATTCTGTTACCACTTATTTTACTCAAAATAAGAGGTGTTAGTTTAAATATTTAAGCGGAGTTGCGTGAAGTCGGTGCATTTTCACTGCAATGCGTTAAGGAGCACACGCACCAGCAGCTCAGCAGACAGCCTGCGGAATGGAAGAAACTATTCGCAGCTTGGAGGCTGCAGAGCCACAAGCTGATACTCTGAATACCTGTGGGCAAGGTAGGGAAAGCAACCTTTTCAGCGACATACATGCATCCAGGAGATGACACATAAACAAACCTCAAGTGAGGGATGTATAGCAAAAAAAAAAACCAACCCCAAGATATGAGCACGCTGTACCAGTTAAAACTCCTGTGGGCACAGCTAGATGTTGTACTAGCATATGAAAAACTGCTCTAAGCAAAGGGAGCTGTATCAGAGCAGAGATTTCTTGATATAGCTGGGTTTATATTAGGAGTGTCTGCTCGATTGGCCAGGAGAACAAGGTCTTCCAAAAGCTATGATCTCAGCTGGAAGTGGACACCATCAAAGTACATATCTAAAATAACAGGCCTTGTCATTAATTTGGCTTTGCCCCCCCGCACCCCAAAAGGCAAATTCAAGATTCTTAATCTTCTAATTTAAAGCATATGAGAAATCCAACTGATTTTAGACGGATACTACGCACAGAAAGTGTAATAATAACTATTTGGTTCTCAAAAGATTACATGTTTATGGGTATAAAAATAGTGTTTTGCTTGGAGACCCTGCTTTGACATTTCCATACTAGCAGATAAAAAAAAAAATCCTCCATTTTTCCTATAATCTGTGATAATTTGATTAGCCAGGATAATAAACCAACAATACAGTGCTATTCTTCAGGATCTGAGGGGGTTATTTCAGAATAAATCTCCACTGTCTTTTTTACTTAAATTGACCTAACTTTGATGATCAAAGCTTAGCTATTCCATCAACACATGTATGAAATATATTTTTTTTAAACTAGTGAATTACATTTTTCTTGCTTTCATCTAATACCTTGTATATCTTAAACTATTTATAGGTTCAGAGGAAAGAGAAAAAGAGAATGCCTGAAAAAAAAAAAAATAAAATCATGATGCTGTTGTACAGAAGTTCCAGGAGACTGTAATTAAGCATATTTCTTGCACCAGCTGAGCAATCAGTACACTATTTTGGCACATAAAGCAAATCAAGAATTCATATAGCCGTTTGTTATCAACTATGGATACCATGCCTAAAACTAAGCGTTTCCCAGAGGGAGAACTTCACAACTGCTTTACCATTTTCTCAGGCACAACACTACTTATCCACCCCTCCACTTCGCTATAGGGAAAGCAGCAATACGTGTCTCTGAGGGGAACCACAGTGAACGACCCAAAATACTTTTGCAGGCATAACCGTCATGTAGCTTTAGAGACCTCCTGACCAGCATGGAAAGAAACACGACTCCAGAGGGTTTTGGATCCCAAAACTGCCAGAAATCCAAAATGCTCTGAGCCACAGGGCTGTGTAATTTCCAAATATATTCCATATGTGAGGCAGAGAAGGAAAAGCCATAGCAAGGCTGGTGATGCTGCTTGAAAGAACAGCGATCTTGGAATCTGCTCAAATTCAAAATGCCGCTTCTGGCAGAGAGGGTAGTTGTCCGAATACTAGCGAATATTCCAAAATACAGGGTAAAACACGGGATCATGCATCACAGGCGCATTATACAACTGCCCTCCTTTTCTAAGTGGCTGTAACTTATTTGTGAGTGTGGACAAAACTCACTTCTCACACGGCATGAACTTGCTCAGCAAAGGGCCTGTCAGCTCCTCCTCAGGAGCAACCAGAGCTCCTGTAAATCAGCATTTCAGTGGAGCTGACGCAGTTGCCCCACTTACACCCACTGCACAGCCAGCTACGGCCAGAGAAATCAGTCACACGGGCTCTAATTTCGGGTATTACTGCCTATGTCTTTTAATTCAGCCATGAGTGGCCGGCAAATAAGCTCTATCATTTCAGTGACTGCGGTCTATGAAGGGGCAAGCCAAGAATCAACACGCTGGCTGGAAATAGCGATTGCAATTAAGCTACAATCAGCCTGGCAGGCCGACGTGATCAAGGTCTGTTGTGTGAAAACCCGCAGCGGCAACATTACAGACATTTTTCTGTGGGGGAATTTTCATTTCGAAGCATATCGATGGCTGGAAATTGCAAAGGCTTGGTCACTGCTTTCAGAGTTTTGCAGGCTCAGGTCAGCCAAGCAGAAGCATGGAAAAAATTGGATGGGAAGAATGTAGTGAAAAGATGTTGATGTAAAACATACCATCTGTACTCTCAGCTTTATTCCTCGAGTTACATACATATAGATTTTTCCTCTATGGTGCCTAAGCCTTACGTCAGTCTATGAAGCAAGTGGCCTTTTGTGCTCTGGGCCTTCCCCTCCCCAGCCATATAACAAGCCGGCCTACAACCGGTCCCAACAAATGAAACCATGGGGTTCAGCCTATGCCATACCTGGCTTCCCAAGCACCTTGGATCACTCTTCCTTCAGACTTGTGAAATATTTGCAGGTACGCAATACTTTTTTCTCTCTCTTTTCCCACCCACCCCCCCCCCCCCCCCCCCCCCCGAGATAAAAAGATTACTATGTCTTCTGGGCTTTATTTCCCTGATCTATCTTCTTTAAAGAAATATTTCACTTTAATGGAATTAAAACTCATACTGTGAATTCAAATTATAGCTAAAGGATGAACTCTGATTAATTTTGGCTACAGAAATGGATAGGAAAACCCTTGTTGACTTTCCCTGCAGCAACATTGTACTTCAGACAAATAGTAAGATTGCTTTTAATGCTGACTTCTCACAGCTGAATTTTATTTGCTGACGGCCTGTTTCTGTTGCATGTATTGCTGAGTTTCTTTTATGCTGCAATAGTGACACTTAATCTGCTTTTATCTCTCTAAGGGCATAAATTCATGAAGATAGAAACCTAAAGGCAATAATTTCTCCTGAAAATCCTTGATGTTACCCTTAGAAGTAAGATGAAAAAGTCATAGAAAGCTCTGCATTAAAATGTGCCAAATTTTACTCCATGGAGACAAAGAAAAAGCTAGCACATGTACCAAAACCAAGAATGAAACTTTAAGGGACTAATAGGAGGATTAACCAAGTCTTAAAAGCATCAAAAGATCCCTCTTATCTCAGATGATTACTTTCTCCACACTCAAAACTCCTACTTAAAACCTCTCTCCACACTCAAAACTCCGATAATTTATATTTAAAACCTCTCTCATTCTTCATTTCCCATAGACTGAATCTTTAATGTAAGGACTGATCAACAGCACAGACAAATTGCACGCAGGTTACTGCGAGGATGCTTACCCAGGTGAAGGTGCTGATGCTCCTGTTCATACAGAGAACCTTGTGAACTGGATTTCACAGCACCCCAAGTTTAATTCGTATTCAGGTAAGTGAAAATATCTCACAAGCAAAGCTTGCAAATGCAACTGCATCACTGCCAGCATTTTCACGCTGCAAGCAGGTTTAATTATAAATTTAGAACAGTAACACATTTTTCAAGGTGGGACTACCACTCAACAAAACAGATTAAAAAAAAAAAACCCTGACAGCAGCGCTCCTTGAACTCATAAATGTTTTTCTAGATTGAGATTTTTAAATCTTTCCGCGTTGCTCTGGATCTGCTTTAATGAAAATTATAGAAATATATTCAACAATTTCAGCAGGAAAAAACTGGAAAATCCTATTCATAACATGTATCATTTTAAGCCAAATTCGTAGTTGATATATTAGTGCCTCGGTTTGCAGGCTGACCATTCACAGACCTCACATGAAAATCAACATCCCCCAGCAATTTCAATAAAACACTAAAGCTTCAGGTAACTCAGGGGCAAGGGCTCTTGGATGGGTGAACACAGCATAACTAAACACTGAAGAAGTTCCCTTTAAACTTTCCACAGGCTTTTTCGGGACAAAATGGAAAGGTCTCTTCTTTGCTTCCATTCAAGCACTCAAACGCATTAATTTTTGAAGCAGCATTTGAAGGGTTTTACTGGGAAAGGATGCAGTGAGCTTAAATGAGGGCATTTTGGAAGAATATCACTTGAGCACCCGCTGGGTCTCTGTCACTGGCTCCGTCGCTTGAGGCAGTCTCACGGACAGGGATTGTCAACTGCTTTACCCCTGTATTTGAAAACCGAGCAAATTCAGGCAGGATTTTTTTTGCACAACAGCCCGCCACTATCTCTGCAGCAACATTTCTCAAAAAAAAAAAAGGCATTCCCCCTCAGCTGCCTTTGCTTTCGACTACAATACCAACATTTCTTATTGGCGTCCTTCCTCATTCCTACGAACTGCAGGAGGTGGAAAACCAAAAAGGGAACATTTCAATTTGTCTTCCTATTTATAAGCAATTCCTGCATGGCGGGGAGGTGCTGCCCACAGCTGTCCTCACCATGGTCCCTCTCTGAGCCCAGCGCTCAGCCGCGGTCTGCAGAGGTGCCAGACCACACGTCTGGCAGCTGCTTCCAAAGCTGACATGAAAAAACACCCGCCAAGAACGGTAGCTTCTGATTAAGAACAGCAGCAACCCTCTATGGAGAGATTAAGAGACCGATGGATCCTGGGCAATGGAGACTCATAACCAGTTTAGAGGAACAAATCACACTCTTCTTAGCTGATCCAGCACTCCTGGCACAGGCAACAATAAGCAAGTTTTGGAAGAAGCAACTGGAGAGGGAAGGCAGCATCTCACAGCAAAGCGGAGCCAGAATTGACTTCCAATACAGCAAGAATTTAAAGTCTGCATGGCAAAAAGCAATGACAAGGTCATGAACCCCCTTGACAACTTTATCTGTCTCTCTTCACAAATCTGTAGACTTTGCTGAACATGCTGTAAGGCCCACCAACACTAATGTGGACATCTCCACTCAAAACACCAAGCTTCTGGCTCAGCACCTTCCAGGCGTACACCAGAGCAAAAGCCACCCATATTTCTCTATATTTAGAGCAGAGCTGGGGTTACTTATGGGCACAGTAGTGACAACCAAGCCTAACGATGGCAGCACTGGCATCAGATTAGAGACATATGCAGGACCTGTAGCGGAGTTTACAAGAGATGCTCACAAGGCCCTGGCTGCAAAAGAAAATTTTGGTTGGGTGGCATGGATTGGGCAAAAGCAATGTAATTCTCCCTTTCCAGGATCACTTTGACTGCAGAGGAAAAAAAAGGAAGGAGGGGGGAAGAGTCCAATCCTTACATGGGTAGTACTCTTTAGTCACATATCCTGAAAGCGGAAGTAATTTCCGCTTGGATTTAATAATGTGAGGGGAAAGGGAAAAAAAAAATAACGATATGAACAAAAAGTAAGCAGTTCATCCTAAACTCATTACAGATGGTTTTCAAATCTCGAAAAAGAAATTTAAGAAATTATGACACTTATTACCTCTTCTACCTCTTCCCCTGCTCCACCAAAGCAAAGCTGGCAGAGGGTATGTGTTATACTCTGTTTCTGTGCAAAATCGAGTGGTGTCAGCTCCTCTGCCAGGGAAGGTGAGGTTCTGGTGAAGCTGCCAGATGCAATACTGAGATACTTTCTGCTCTACCAGCCTTGCAGATTCTGAAGAAAGGCAGCAAATAGCTGGGGGTAGCGACTTCTTGTATTTCCTCTGACATGTCTACTACACTCTCAGACTCAGCTCCTGACTACACGTGAGACAGCAGCTGCTTATTCAAAAGCTTCCTGAGGAAACCCAGTAACATGAAAATACAGCTCCATAGCCCACATCTGCTGCCATTCTCAAAGCAGGTACTGCTGCCTGAACCCCTTCAGAATAAAAGGAGAAAAGGATATACAAGAAGCTTTTGATGCCTCTCTAGTGAGGATGATATGCCTGGATAGCAGATGATAAACTACTGTTGGGAGAAGGCAGACCAGGTCTCTAATCTCTCAGTTGCCTAAAGTCGGGGAGACGTGAATGTTTGGCTTGGACTTATGCAGAAGTTGGCAAATTCATGGCTCCATCAATCCCCCATCACTGAAACCAGCCAGAGGTTACATGAACTGTGCAGTAATGTCCGGACCAAGTGTGCTGCAGGCAGTTCATAGAGAAGGGTTTTATGGGAAATAAACTGACTTCAAAGAAGAAAAGGTGAATACAAGTAGCAGCAATTACAGGACTATCACAAAAAGCAACTGGATTCAACTCAGCTATCTTTTTGTGTTCCTGCCCTCAATATTTTGAAATCCTACAGTGCAAATACTACAGATGTAAAAACTGTCATCCCATCATCACCTTTCTGAACAGTTATGAGAGACACCTTGAGCCTCTAAACAATATTCAACTTTTCAGTAATGACCTAAACGCAGAGCTATTATTGGGGATTAACAACTGCCTGAATGTTCCTTCAGCCTCAGGAAGGGACACTTGCCTGTGACCAGACTCTGGAAAAACTCTACGAACATTAGGAATACCAAGAGATGAAAACCAAACATAGTGTCATGCTGGATTTTTTTATATTGGTAAACGAGGTATTTTTCTATTGACGACAACAGATAATGGATCTGGACCCAGGTTGTTATGAGACTCCTCCCCGAAGAGCCTCCAGAAGAGAAGAGGTGGACTCCACACACCTTGTCCTGGGGGAACCCCTCAGACATCTCCTGAGCACCTGACTGAGATGTCAGGAAAGATATCTAAAGCCATTCACAAAAGAATGCTATATCCTTGGTATTTTTGTTTAGTTTCTAGTATTTGTTACGTCGAAGTCCATGTTTGCCTGCTTGGCACGTTTCCACAGCAACAGATGCAAAATACATATTCTTCACAAATAAAAGGAGGGCATCTTCCACATGCCCCTGGAGCCGAGACTGTCAGGAACTGTGGAGCCCCAGGGAGCAGACGGAGGCCCTGAACTAATGAAGCATTTAAGCACATCCTTAACTAATTTTAAGCACAGAAGCAGCCCCTTTGCTTCTAGATAACCTTTTAATGTTCCAAAACTGATTGTGCTGCATTCAGAGGCACAGGATTTGATCCAGAAAAAGCACATGTACTGAAATTGTATTTAGCTCCCAAATTCTGAGTAAATCTTGGGTGGAGAGAAGGGAGAAATGAGAGAAGAAGTGAGAGAGCATACTGAATGTTTCCGAGCAGTTAAAGGCTCTGCCTCCAGGCACAGTTTATTCTGACCACGAGCTGTTTACAAGTATTAATCTTCAGTGGTTTGTGTTCACCATGCAAGTCATTTGGCTGTCGGCGCTGGGAGGGGACACGGCAACTTGTCAGTGGCAGAGCAGCCGCACGAGTCGCAGTGGACAGATGGCGACGCAGCTCGATTCCTTCCTCCCTATGCTTCCCTCCTATATTTCCTTTCCTTTTTCTCCCCCCAATTCTTTCGGCGGGAGGGAGGGAGAGGTACTTGGACCTCGACGTGCTTGAAGAGCAAATTAAATTTGCCTTCTAATTACTTCCTTAGTCTCTGTACAAGCAATCTGTCCTCAGCCCAGACAGATGGCAACTGCTGTTGCACAGCTGCTCTGGCACTGGCAAAGCCGGCAGATAAATGGCAGGCAGGTGTGATGCTGGTTTGGCTCACCAGCTGCAAAGAAACCAAGGAAGAAAACTCAGCCTATGGGCTGAGGAGAGCACTATTTGGAAGCTGTTCCTGCAGGATGGCTGGTGGTTGAATCAGAGAAAAATCTAATATATACTTGTCCGTGAAGACTTAAATCATGCCAGCTGACGCTGGGCATTTATTAGAGGTCTGAAGGAGGCTGTAGTATCCTCAGTGGTGCTGGTTCTAGCTATCTTCTCACTCCAAGGAGTTCTTACCAGATCTCTTGTTTTTTATTAACTTAGAATGCATACACATATATGTGTGTGTGTATATAGATGCATTTTAAGTGTCTATTTCCACGTACTTACATAAAGTCTAATACAATGGCTCTGCTAAAAAGTTGCTTAAGTACAATCATGATAAAATAACTGCAACAGCAGCAGTATCACCAAGAGTCTCCTTTTGGTCATTCTACAGCTTGAATACGGTGTCACTTCACCAGCCACCACGGCACTGCTTTGTCCCAACCCGCCATGGTTGTGAGCATACAAACATGAAAGCCTCAAGACCATGTTGAGGGCTAAACTGGTATCAGCTGAACTGAAAATATCCTTAATATGAAAAGAAGAAAAAAAAAAAAAAAGGAACCTTGATTAATCAATAAAAACCTAAAACAACTTCCCCATTTTCCTCCACTTGGTAAAAGCAACGAGTTATCCTGGACTACTCAACCAGTTCCCAACTTGGCCAAAGTTCTACACAACTTTAAACTTATTTCAAGACCCTTTTCAGCCTGGGTGGTGGTGTCTTTTTCTCCCACATTCGAATTTGCCAGGTTGTCCTGAAAAGACTTTCATTGTCATGTCTTCATTCCTACTGAAATTTCCATGACTGTTGGGATTTTCACACATGAACAGATGGATGAGTTTGTTTCCAGCAAAGGAAGAGTTACCACCTGCTGAGAGACCACAGGCAGCCTGCTACCTGCACTACACTCTGTGAGCTTTGGGAGCACGTACCAGCATATGAGGACCAAAAAAACTCACCCCAAACGAAAGCCCCAGGTGTTAGCCTCTCACCAGGCTGCGGAGAGGAAAAGAGCTGCTAGAGAAACATCACTTGGCAATTTAAAGGTGGACATTTTGCAAACTAACATGTTATCCAGGCTCACAGGAACACTCCAGTTCTGCCAAAACACGATTGCTGCAGAAGTGTTAAATGGATTTAAACTAGCCTAAGCTTTTGCTTAGATACTGTCACCCTGTGCAAACAGATCCCTTTGTGGATGCAAGTGGGAGAGCTAAAGCAGTCCAGTACTACGGCAGCCATCCCCATTTAGGTATCTCCCATTCACGGTTTAACCTAAGCCTTCCAGTTTTGCCTGAAGTGGGTCAGGGAGTGCCCACATGAACTATTCTGCTAAGCAGAGACATGCAAGAGTAACTGCTGGCAGAGGGGTAAGGGCAGTATCAGCTGGGGCAAAGGGGGCCTCTCCACATTTTAACTAGAAACAGCAGTTTGCAAATTGGATGGCAGTGCAGCATCTTTGCTGTGCTTTATCAGTAAAAGCCTCTGCTGGTACAAGGAGCATGCAAACCTAGAAACGTTTTAAACACTACTTCCGCAACCCTGTTGTAAGCAACTAAAAACCCTATGCGTAGGAGGAGTCATTTAAAACCTGAACAAAACTGCTTCTTCAACAGAAGATGATGCAATTAGAGAATTTTCGAGCTTCCATGAAAACAGAGGAAACACTAGAGATCCAGTATCACAAGTAGCTGAAGGACAACACGATTTAAATTTCAGTTCCAGCAGTACAACCCAACCAGAAGATCTTGCTACACGTGAACTTTGGGAAATCTTATGAAATTACAATAGCAAAAGTTAGGTGATAATCGAAGAGAAGAATCTGAATATCAAGGTATATGGTGGAGCTCACTGAATGTGTGCTGGTGGACAATACTGGTTGGTAAGTGCTTTGATGACAAATTTCCCTCAAATCTTGTTTGTCACTGTTGGGCGTTATACAGAGACACAATCGTCTGTACGGCATTTATAATGAAGGGGGAGAGAGAGGCTTTTGCCAGGGCCACAGTATTTGCACTAGAGAAACAGTTATTTCACTTACGCAATAAAAAGAAGAAAGAAAAAAAAAAAAGAGGAAAAAAAAAAAGAGGAAAAAAAAAAAGAGGAAAAAAAAAAAGAGGAAAAAAAAAAAGAGGAAAAAAAAAAAGAGGAAAAAAAGAGGGGGGAAACAAAAAAAAAAGAGGGGGGAAACAAAAAAAAAAGAGGGGGGAAACAAAAAAAAAAGAGGGGGGAAACAAAAAAAAAAGAGGGGGGAAACAAAAAAAAAAGAGGGGGGAAACAAAAAAAAAAGAGGGGGGAAACAAAAAAAAAAGAGGGGGGAAACAAAAAAAAAAGAGGGGGGAAACAAAAAAAAAAGAGGGGGGAAACAAAAAAAAAAGAGGGGGGAAACAAAAAAAAAAGAGGGGGAAACAAAAAAAAAAGAGGGGGAAACAAAAAAAAAAGAGGGGGAAACAAAAAAAAAAGAGGGGAAAAAAAGAGGGGGGGGAAAAAAAGAGGGGGGGGAAAAAAAGAGGGGGGGGAAAAAAAAAAGAGGGGGGAAAAAAAAAGAGGGGGGAAAAAAAAAGAGGGGGGGAAAAAAAAAGAGGGGGGAAAAAAAAAGAGGGGGGGAAAAAAAAAGAGGGGGGGAAAAAAAAAGAGGGGGGGAAAAAAAAAGAGGGGGGGAAAAAAAAGAGGGGGGGAAAAAAAAGAGGGGGGAAAAAAAAAGAGGGGGGAAAAAAAAAGTCAGTCAGAAGAAAGATCCTGAAGAGTAAAGGCCAGCTTGGGTTACGCTTACCTTCCTTGAGTAAAAAACAGACAAGTACAACAGAGAGGAACCACAAGCTGAGACACATGGCCGGGTGGGTGACTCTGAACCTCCCCTCAGCCGGCATCTCTAACCTTTACCAAATGCTATCGCACCATCTCTGCTGAACTAGCGGCGAGAGAGCACCGCGGCTCCGCTCCTTCGCAGCGGGTCGGAGAACAACGCTGGAAAGCTGCCAAGGGTTCAGACGCACGGAGAACGAAGAGGGGAAACCCTCAAGAACCAAACCCCAAACCCGAAAGCTGCTCGAGAGACTGCACAAGCCCGAGCATCGTTTCTCAAGACTTTCTATTCGGGGAAAACTCTCTCTGAGCTTCAAGGGTAGTCGCACCTCAATAAAAATTATCCACAAGTCAGACAATTTTTCCTCCAAGCTTTATTAAGTAGGCCCCAAGTATCTACAAAATAGCATAGAAGTAGTTGTATTTAAGGATTCCGAATTATTATTTGCTGGGGCTTTTGGCATTATTCTCAAACTGTGGAGCCTCAGCCATAGACTCACAGACCACAATCTGACTGAGGCAGGTGCTGCAGGAAAGCAGCACAAAAAAAGATAATTCAGCATAAGCAAAACCAGAAGCATATGTTCTCTCGGGATATGTTCTAGGCACAATCACTCATGGGTAACTAAAGAGCAGCAAAAGCGTTTCCACATAATCTCACAGCAGCAAGCCAGACTCAAAAACAAACCCCAGAATTCCTCCCCGTTTCCCTTCATTTTCAAACTATGAGGGACAAAAAGGCTTTACAAGATGCCACAAAAGGCTGGCAGACTCCATTTGTTTCACACAGAGTCAGTATCCGACCGAATACTGAAGGCCACACTGAGATGACTACAAGGCAGCAGTCCCCCAAGGAAAGATGGTCCATTCCCTACGCACAGTCAACACAGCCTATTTTTACTCCTCAGCACTCTATTTAAAGGTAATTAAAAAATTACATCTTCCCTGTCTCAAAATTAATTCTGGAGCCTCAGAAGAAGCTGAAAGCCTACTATTAACATGATAGGACTGCTATAATATCCTGATTTTTTCCTTCTGTTTGCTTACCTGATATGTACACCAAGAATCTCTTGGTTTTGCTGAAATACTCGTGGGATGATGTTTGGTAGCTCTCATCCGCTAATTAAAGGGCAGGAGAAGAAAGGTGGTCTGTCTAAAAAGTTAACTTTTGACATAATAGTAACGCTCAAAGAAGTGGGGGAAAAAAAATCCAAACAAAAATAGCCCTCTAAATTGAAAAACAAAACCAAAGAAAAGGGAACACTGTTTAACCTCCAGCCCCCACATATACATTTTCTTCAGTGATGGGGCAGTCTGCAGGCAGACCTTCAAGAGCTGAAATAATCTGCTGCCTTTCTAAAGTTATGGGATTTGAAGAGAAGTCTACAGGTTTTGCTGAAGAAAGAAACGCGAGAGCCCCTCTTGTCTTGCCTGACTTGGTATGGCCATGGAGACTCACAGGCTGGGCTGGATCTGACTTTCTATTAAAAAAATCAAGCAGAAATAAAGAAGGGCATCAGCCCACTTGGTTTCCTTTCATAGTAATTTTGAAGTCTGGAAAACCTGGGTCAATCCCCCTTATACATATATATTAATTTTTACCAAATTTGACTTCCACCTTGGGAAAAAGCTGAGGAAAAAAAGGAGACGGCCAGAGGCTGGAAGAGAACGCTGAATTGCCTGGAAAATGAGAGATTAACACAGATGCCTTTGTGTTCACAGAAAACATACAATGAAATGCGACAGCGAAGAGCGCTGCCAGGGAGCCAGGAGAGCACAGCAAATAAGATGCTGCAACAGTCAGCCAGCAAATGCACCGGAGACGGGGATTTTAGATTCAGCAAAAAGCTCTGCTTATTTCTATTTGAATAGAAATGTCCTCTGTGGAGCCGGAGGACTCTCCAGGCTTGGTATCCCCACAAGAGGAGGGGTCTTCCTCCAAGAGGGCATTAGCCAGACTGGCTCTTTAAAATAAACAGCTGGAATATCCCCCTAAGGGCCAAACACAAAGCGGTTTTGGTGGCTGAACCAGAATTAACAGAAATGAAGACCAGACTTCTGCTCTCCGGCAAGGGTGGTGGGTTGACTCGGTGAGTTTTTAAACTGCCTCAGCTTCAGGGTGACTTCACAATGCTCAGGTTTTCCTGGGAGGGAGGAGAAAAAACTGCAAGGTCCTTTCCCTTCTGTCCTCGTTCCCTGCTGCCACTGTCCTCGTTGCACAGCCTTGCTCGGACAAGGCACAAGGTCACAGCGGCATCGAGCTGGGCTGTGCCAAATGTCCATCCTCCACTGAGGTACCAGGGAGCTGCCCCGCGTTTCACTTAGGTGTACTGAGGTACAGCAGGGCTGGTGAATCTGCAGCCTCTCCTGAAGTTATTCCATGCACAGAGGCTGCAGTAGATATTTACCTTATATTTCTTCAAACTTGTAATGTGTGCTCTTCCACTTAGTAGGAACTAAAAGCCCCCAACACGACCCAGTATCCTAATTCACATATTCTTATCTTTCAGGCTGTTGCACAGTTCCGTTCAGTAAAATCATCAACAGAGAAGCATAACCCCAGAGAGTGATAGGTTTACTGAAGTAATTTACAGTTCTTAAATAGAAGAAACCAAAAAATAATCAAAGAGAGTGGGGAAGAAGGAGGGATAGGAAATAGGACAGCACACCAGACTTGGCTGTCAGTGCTGCACGCAACAGCATGAGAGCACAGTTTGCATGGAAAGGCTCCAGAGGGCACATGGTGTTCCTAACAGACAGGATTCATACCTAAAAACTCAATGCAAAATTAATCAATACCTTTAGCTACTCTAAACGCATGGGCATTACTCGACTTCTCTGCGCCTGTTCACATAAACCCTGCACTTAGATTTCTTACCCGAGCGCTCTCCCAGAATTCGCCCAACTCTGTTACATGACAGTGTGAGCCCCAGCTCATCACACCCGCTCGGCAGCTGCAAAGCGAGCCACGAGCACCCAGGTTTGTCTGCAACAGCGCCGGACTCACCATTCCCAGGTACCTCCTGTCACCACCCAAAGCACCACAATCCATTTGACTTCCTCTCAGTAAACAAAAAACATAAAAAACCGAGTGTTGGTCTGAGAGCAACCTGCATCACTTGCATGCTAAAGGTTTGTACCTTCATTTCAAGGTAGGAAGATATGGGCTTTGCTGTAGAGTCAGCAAAACCACAAGGTGGTTTTAAAACATAAGCAAAGTGAGTCTCTCTTAAATTATTTCAAACATCCCCTATGACTTTGGACACCCTGACCAAGGGCACCATCTTTCAGCTTTATTCCAACACACCATGCTGCTCTCCTCAGAGGTCAGAACTGTCTTCAGATTCCACTAAATCCATTGTTATTTTCTGTTCTTTGATCCATCAGCTTAAGAAATCTGTTCCATTACTCTGTCATTCATAGAGGCCAGCAGGAGACTGAGCAACACTGATACAGGAGGAAAAAGGAAAAAGGAAAAAGGCAGTTGAGGGGGGAAAATGGCTTTAATTCATTTATATCTGGGATCTCCGAATGTGCGTACAGAGCTGCTGGGGCCAGCCAAAACAGTAGTAATGGTTGCCTTAAGCTCCCCATGCGCCTCCAGGAGGAGTTCTCCTAATCACTGTGGCCATCCCAAACCAGATCACATCCCTAGACTTTATATGGGACCATACAGTAGTGAGAGTTGGGTCATATCCAAAGATCAAACCACAGGGGATCCTGCCTCGTGTTATGTAAATATTGCCCAGTAGGACCCGTGGATAAAAAGCCATTCTGAGCTCTTCAGGGCTCTGCCAGACATATCTCACCAGGCTTTGGAAAGCTCAGGTCGAAAGAGTAGGAATCCCAACACGTGTCAGCTGTTTCGTTGGACTTCACGACTACATAGCATTCCCCACATTCCCTATGAGGGCAAGAAGCAAGAAGCCTTAAAGGGTATGTCCCAGCAGCATAAATCCGCATCCATCCTTCCCAGCATGTGCTGGTGATGGGACCACCGTGCAGAAGCTGCCTGGGACCTGTCTGGACATGCCTTCTTCTGCATCGGGAGAATGGCAAACCCTAGGCACTTTTTCCACCAGCTGGAAAGGAGCTAGGAAGGCATCATCTAGCTACCTGTCATGTATTTGCGGGAGCTACATTCCATATAATTCCCCATACGAGGTTACACAGGGCACTGGGAGGACACAACACAATCCGTGCAGAGCAGTGGCCTCTGCTCACGAGCATCGGGTCAACCTGCACCCTTGGTCTGTTCAATCTTGTGCGCCTGTGTGTGTATCTATACGTGCCTGTATATGTATAAGCATATGTATGGAAAACCAAAGAATGCTTAGAAAAGAGCCTAGTTCAGTTAACTGCTCTCTGACACCCCCAAGCTTTGCTTCTGAACCTCGGCTGCCTACAAAAAACAAAAACAAAAACCAACCAAACAAAAACCAAACCAAACCAAAAAAACCCCACAAAAACAAAACCAAAAAAAAAAAAAAAAAAAAAAAAAAATCACACTCCAGGGTACAGAGTGCTCCACATACAGTAGTTTGCACTCAGCAATGCAACAATTTGTAATTTCAATGTGCTTTTATCATTCTTATGGCCATCGTAAAATTTGGGGCCAGCAAGGAACTTATCTACTTTAACCATTTGTGGGGGAATCAGAACATCCTCCTTCACAGGATTATGTGATAATAAAGTATCTTCATTTTTAATAGTGGTTTTCTTCTCCTGTTGTTTAACACTGAATAGAGAAGCTGTTACAAGAAGTCAAACAAACAACAGACAACAAGAAGGGCACATTTCGCCTGAGCGCTCAACAGCCCAGTTGCTTGAATGAGAAGAAAAGCAAGGCAAAGAAGAGAGTGAAGAGCATCACATCTTTGTCTAAGCACATGGATGAAAGGTCAGCTTGATAAACTTAATTTTTTACAGCTTCCAACAAGCACGAGGCTTGTTTCAGCAATGGTGGTGCTCAGTTTTAAATTGTTTTACCTAAGCTGGAGATCTACCTTGTAGAATATCTAAATGCTGCTAAAGGGGCCAGTACCGATCAGTTAAGGGGAATATCTTGTTTAGTCATAAAAGGAAAGTGTTGATGTGCAGGGCAGTGACTGCACTTTCCTCTGTGTTTGTACTCTGTGAAACACAGGGTGGTCTTAATTCCTCGACCCAAGGGTTTAAAGGCAGAGAAAAAAAAAATCACCAATAAACAATAGATACCAAGACAGATAAATGAGGGACTGGAACTATTTGTTAAATAAGTATGACTGAGGCCACCAGAATTAGCATCTATAGGACTCCCTATACGCTACAAAATAATTATGAGGGGCAGGATTAAAATGTGAATGATCAAGAAACCTTCACGGGAATTCAAGAAAGACCTCGATGTATTCTGGGGGAGATAATAGCTCTGCAATGCATCTGTCATTAAACATTATTAAAAACTCCATGAAAGGGAAAAGAAGTTAACTGAATTTAAATCAGCCAATAAGTATTCTTTTGGATACTTTTTTTCCCAGCAAAAGAGTAAAAAGGGATGATGCCAGTGCTGTATAATCAGCGTTAAAAACTTCACGCTAAAAACAGCAAAAGGAGGAGGAATTGACTGTACATGAGCATGCTAAGCATGAACATTGCACCTTGTTCCCAGCTGGGACACTCTTCAAATTAAATCTTTCAGTAAACTTTGAGAAATCCTTGATAACTGTCACAAGGTATATACAGTGCTGTAGATGGGAAAAATGTATCTTCTAACCTCCGTTAGTGTTTTCTGTCCTGACTGTAATAACCACAGACAATTCTGGTAGTCATACAAACACATACTGAAGCCTGAGTATCCCCAGGAAATTGTTTAATAATGATAAATGAACAAAAGCCATCCAGAATAAAATGGAAAACCGACTCATGCTGGAATTACACATCACAGAAGAATTAATTTGGGAAACATGCTGTAATGCCAAATTTGATCCATGCAAGCAAATCTCACAAGTTTGGGCCAACATCTGGCTTCTTATTTGAACTTTCCAAGCTGCTTCTCTGTTATACAAAACTGGTTTGGATATTTTAGAAGAACAAGCTCTCTCTCAAATTTTCCAATACTTTCTATCTTCAGGGATGCCAGAATTACCACAAGAATGTCTCTTTCCTGGCAGTTTGAATTGGATTGACTCAAGCTTCACTGATAGCATACACTACAGGATAATTTATATCAGGAATGATGTTTTTTTTTAGGAGTAAAGGCTTTGTTATGCCAAGCCAACCCAATTATGCATTTAGTCTGATAACCTGCTGACAGTGGCCTTTGTCTAGTCCTCCAGAGCAAAAATCTAAGTAAATTAAAAACAAAAATGCCCCCAACCCCACCACAAAAATCAGCAAAACAAACAAGCAAAAAACCATGACTACAAAGTCATGGTAATCACCAGTGGAGCAGTCAGGAGTGAATCAAGACTCTCTGTATGTAATTCTTAGTGCCTGAACTTTAGAAGTTAATTGATACTATAAACCTAAGTCATACCCATGAACTAATGCAGACAGCACTGGGTGTTCCTCTTACAGGGACAATTGGATGAGAAATAAATTCACTTATCGGAATCAATAAAAATCACCAAATCGAACCAGTTCACTGGTATTTCTCTAGATCAGGATATAAGCAGTTAATCAAAGGAAGAGAAGTGGCCCTCCATTATTTCTGGAGAGAGCCATGAAGGATTATTTTACAGAAAGAAAAATTAACGTAGCGGTGAAAAGAAAACCAGCAGTGTTGGCTTACGGAAGGGCTGGATGAGCACAGCCACGCCGGGTTAATGCACTTTCTGGAAGAATGCTTTACTTCTCTCAGCTTTCTGATTTCCTTCGCAATCAAGACAACAGAATTTCAGTTTATTTTCTTCTGACTTTCCACTTAAAATGGACAATGCAGGAAGCAAAAACATGGTACCATGAAGAAATTTTGGGACTCGAGTTACATTTAATTAAAGGAGAGTCATCCTTAAGCCAGTGTTGTAAATGTTTGTCAATGTTTTCCCTGCCTGCCCTTCAATAAACCACTCATGCTGAAGAGAGCCAAACTGTCTCCAATTTTTAAAGCAGCCCCTATGAATCAGAATGAAAATATTCTTCCCTATCCAGCAACAACATAACATCTTGGAGCACTTGTAACTCCACCTATTCTGCAGTAAGAACATCTCTGATTTCTATAAACTCCGTTTTATTCTGTGATACAAGAAGAAATCCAGTGAAGGAAAGGCTACAAGTTAAGATATCAAACCTCCCGTGAGAGTTACATTATGGTACTACCATACATCATACTACTCAGTGGTCTCTAAGTGTTTTTCATGAACTGACCCACCTCATATCTAAGAGAGGAACAGGACAATAACCATCAGTATACAGTAATGCCATAAAACCAAGTTCAAAATCATCATCTCTTTATATTCTTGGAACCACGTTCTAAAAATACCTTAATCCCAAATAAATTGATTAAATCCAAACATAAGCAAACATAAACTCTTGGACTGAAGAACTGCTGGAGCTCATCCAAGACCGCAGCCTCTCCCCTGCCTGTGGTGTCTTTTGGATCATGTCCCTCGGCCCTTTAAATCTGTTTGTGCATCACCTACAACTTCAGCAGACCTGCACACCCCTTTGAACTTGCTCTTCACATTTCACCAAGTGCACAATGTTGTGCCTATTACAGGACACTGTGAAGGATAAGGTAACTACTGTCAAAGAATATCGATTATTTTTTGCTGGTAACAGCTGGAACTTAAAGCAGGAAAACACCCCGAGCCTGTTGCTTTCCAGCTTTTCCTCAAGAGGAGAATTAAACATGGATCTAAGGACACAAAATACAGAGTCAATGTAAACGGAGCAATATTTCTAGCCTGGCCTGCTGTGCTCACCACAGGAAAGTGTCTTCCTTCACGTCCCTCCTCCCATCCTCCCTCGCTGTGCAACCACAAAGGCACATGAGATGCTATAGCGTCTGTTTTACAGAGTAACAGCATGCATATCAGCTGCCAGCATGATAAGAGTTCATATATTTCCTGGATCACAGACTCCTATGAGCTAAAGATGGAATAAGATCTATTAATCAATTCATCTGGTCCACCTCTCTCCCTACCAGCATCTAATCCAAGCTAGCAGAGAATGACTGTCCCTTCCAGCGGACCACACAGGGGAGTTCAGAAGTTGACTCCCCACAGAGGAGCTGGCCTCCTAACTAAAGAGCCTTGTTTCCAAAACCTCCACCCTAACCCCTGGGCACAGCTCAGCCAGGGGAGACATGACCCTGAGCTGTCAGCCTGCAGAACATTTTCCAGGGCTATGAGCTTTAGAAAACCCCAACCACCAATGCTACCTACCAGCATTTTCCATGGAAGATTATTTAGCTTTGTTTCATCAAGAAGCTTTTCTTGATGTTCAAGTTACCTTTTCTTTTGCAGCCCATTATGTCTAGTTGCACCGTCTTGCAAAGGCTGAGTGATTATCTCTTGAGTACCCACACCTGAAATTGTTGGTATCTTTGCTTCTCAGATTATCTATAACAAGCATTTTTAATCTTTCCTCAAAAATCAGTCCCTTCACTCTCCTAATCAACTTTTTCACTTCTCTCTCAAACTTTCAAAATGCGGATGTCCTATATTTAAGCCAAGGAGGCAGATGCATCCACACTGCACATGTAAAGCCTGTTATTCTTCGATTCATAACTGGGATATATCACGGACAACTGAGCTGCCTTGTATTACCGTGTCACTGCAGCAGCCGTGCCTGACCACAGGCCCTTGATCTGTTTCAGCCCTGTGACTTTGTCTGTGCTCTTTCACACCCAATGCACACGTTAACCTGCAACTCATTTTATTTTCCTACTTCCCATCCCTTGGTTCCCTCAGATTGTTCTGCACCATCGGTCTGTCTGCAGAGGGGCAGTTCATTGGCACTAACTGCAGACACCCTATTTTTACACATGGAAAGGTAAAACGCACCAAGCTCTTCCGATGCTTTTCACGTTCTTTGCTCGGTTGTCATCACGCTGGCCTCTCCGCCACGCCACCACTGAGCATAAATACACTTTATTCTTGTACAGCAGATGCATCACCAAGTTTCCCCAAAAGAGCTGCTGCTTTGTCTGCTTGCATAGCAGCATAACAGGTACCTCCGCGGCGACACCCACCATCTCTCAGATCACAACTGCGCCCCGAATCACTCGTCAGCCTCCCAAGCAGATTGAATTTCAGCCTGAGCGACATAAAGGAGCGTATTGTGGCTAGCTGATGGGCAGGAACGGATTTGGGGTTTACAGCTCCTGTGAGTCTTCCAGCAGCCACAGGGTAATGTGACAGAAAGTAAACATCTTTCAAGTGAAAATAGCTCGGAATAAAATTCGTGTCCCATTTTTTTCCTGCACCTGTTTTGGTTTCGGATCCATAATCATCACAAGTGACAATCTTCAACTCAAGTGTTCAATCGAGGGAATGCCCAGCATCATTATGTGGCATTTTCCAAGTTAGCTGTCAGGTTTCGTTTAGCATTCTGCACTGGTCCTACAGTTTGGCTCGCCTGGAAATTTTAAATGCAAATGTATTTGGAGGGTGGCATGAGAGAACAATATCAGAATTTTACCTCACACCACAGCCCCTTGCTCGACTCCATTCGATTCCTTTTTCTTCCCTCTCACATACACAGATTTTGCAGCTACTAAAAGAAAAAAAGGCTTAAACAAGAAAATCTTTACCTGTTATTTTTTCCTATTGAAAGACTTCCCACTGGCCCTGCAGCTTGAACAGACCTAAACCATAGTTTAAATAATGCTTTAAAATCGCCTACGAACTCCAACTTGAGACGTAGAGCAGGCAATTTCTTCAATAGCAGGGAATAAGAGCACTTAATTCAAATCATCTCTATACAGTATTTTCCATCTTCCAAGGGCTAGATATGCATTAGCTAATTAACCACTGTTTTCTCTGCACCCCAAACTTGCCAGTCTTATCCTAAGAAAACAGGGGAAAAGCAAATGCCACCAAGAAGACATGCTTCTGGACTAGCATTTGTCATTTTCTTCTCTTCTTTGTGCTCAGTGTCAATGAGTCCCAGGCCACAGATGTAGGCAGATAATTAACCAGCTCTTATAATTCAACAGTTCCTTGAGTGGCTGTGGCCAGGGTTACCAGAGAGGCAGATTTTTCATTGACCTTAATATGAAGGCATTTATCTGGCAGTGATGTTGAAACACTTCACACACTGTTAAATGATCAGAACCAGACATAAGCACTTTTCTTCTGGCGCAAGGATGCTTTTGCCTAGGCGTGGGACCAACCACTTGTGCAAATCTAGGCACAACCTCGACACAGCTCAGCAGTTTACACTGAGCCCATGAGATCAGAATACATCCTAGAAATTACAGTGCCACTATTGTGTGGCAATTCCCTGTAAAGAACAGCTTTTTGGTTTGCATTTGTGGTTTATTATCAAACGCACAAGCAAGAGTGATACTTTAAAGGAAAATAAAGAAGTAGGCCAGAAGGTCAGCGGGTACGAACAGTCTGAATCTCCAGCTCTGGACCAATCTACCTTGCTGCAATTAATACCCATTACAATATTTAACTCTATTGTTGAAACAGGAAATGCTCTTTTTAGCCATTACTTATTATTTTTCTTCGAAGATTAAGTGCCACTTACAGTTCTATCACCAATCTTGCATTTTATCCTGTGTATTTATGGAGCTGTTCATTAATCTTGCTGGCTTTTACATTAAAAAAATAGTTTTTTAAAACAAGTAATTTTACTGGCTTGCTTTATTGTGGCTATATTTTACAACTATAACTCTGTCATAATAATTAAAAGGAAATTCCTCTGGAATGGAAATGGGGGTATGACTGTAACCCAAGGATCAGATTTTTCAAGCTCAGGGCTTGATTTTCTTAAGTGTTGAAGAGTCAGAACTTGGCTTACCTCAAGATCCCCCAAAGAACTCTGGATACAAAAGGCTAAGAACTGAAAAGAAAGATGCAAAAACCTAGCAATTTTCTCTGGAGCTTAAACACAAGCCTAGGAGCGTTCAAAATCTGGGCTCTGTCTTGGGTGATGAGTACTTTTGGAGATTCCTCTTACACTGTCTGCTTTGCAGTGTGTCTTTTTTACTGCATATCCACTGGGAACATGTCTCCATCCCAGAGTCTTCCCCTGATTAGATTATTAATGAGAAAAAGAAAGATGATGCATCAAGTCATTCAATCAATGGTGTATATTATAAACACGAAATCCCTATCACTACATGTTTCATAGTAAGTCACATATTAGTAGTCTACCATAGAGAAATCAGAGGTATAAGCAGCATTTGACTCCCAGAACTAAGGTTTAGATACACTATATGCTTTGGCTATGGCAGAAGTTATGAACAAAGAACAGTTTTGCCAGGCAACAACACAGCTCTACATCCAACTGTGTACTAGATGCAAAGTGCGTCCATTATTCTATAGCTGGCCTATACTGAACTATTTCTTCTATTCAAATTGTAAGAAAGCTGCCTAATCATCACCCAATAGTCTTCTTTTTCCTAAAAAGTAATAAGCGTGCGAGACAGATTAAAAGTATTTATTTTAAATGGAGCACCAAAATTTAGTTTTAGACCTACCTTCCCATTATTAATCAACATGCTGGTAAATGCAAAAACTGATTGTTTCCTATAATTTAAAATGAAATGTTTAGAAGTATGCTGGCTGGAAATGATGAACATTAGAAATGCTAAATCGTTTCCTCGATCCTTTTTCTAAGGCTGCCTCTCTTGTTGCTTCTACAATATTAAAACACTGGCATACATCCAACTTAATGTATTCTTGAAGAAAATTAAGACACTGGACCTTTACTAACGATCACTTACAAGCTGCCAAAATTAACAGCGACTGCACACACACACACACACACAAATTGAAACGGACAAGTCTGCAAAAGCCATCAGAGACTATACACTTGGGGGTGGAAACATGCAAAATCATTCTGCAAAAAATACCTTACTCATGCATATATAGATCTTACTTGCGTGAATAAGGCTTACAGCAGTCAACCCACAGGAATCACATTGAGAGTCAACTCCAGTTACCTGAGATAGCAATTTCAGACTGTAAAAAAAGGAGGTGAGTGTCTGCACAAACGCCAACTTCACATTCACGTAGCGCGCAAAAAACTGCGAGCCCCAGGTCTACTGTTAGCAGAGATCATCCGAACGGCTGCGAGGGGTGTATTTTACCGCACTTCAGAGGAATAAACAAAGCCGGGAGCCCCCTCGGAGCGGGGAAGCTGCTCCGCTGCAGGCTCACCTCTCCCACCGGACACCCCCGCTTCCCCACCGCCGCACGGCCCTTGGGGGGCAAGAGGGGTCCCCCAAATCCGCTCCCCGAGCCCCCAGGCGACACGCCGCAACCCCCCCTCCGCAGGCGCCGTGTCCGCCGGGGAAGAACGAGGCCAGACCCGCTTTCCCTTCTCCAGTTTTCCGGCCCGAGCCGCAGGCTGGACACGGACCCGGCGGCGGCGGCAGCAGCAGCAGCAGCAGCGCCCGGTCGCCCCAAGTCCGCGCCGCCGGGGGTGCCGGCCCCGCCGCCCCCCACTCACCGTGCGCGACCTCGGCCGGTGCCGCCGGGGGAAGGAAGCCGGAGGCCCGGCCCGGGAGGCTGGGGAGGGGAGGGGGCGGCTGTCGCCGGTGCTGCCGCCCGGGGCAGCGGCGCGATGCACAATGCGCGGCCGCGGGAGCCGCGCCGGCAGGGCGGGGCCGGGGCGGGGCGGGGAGGGGGCTTGCCGAGCCCGCGGGAGCGCGCCGAGGGGAAAACAGGACATCGAGCACCCCGAGCCCCAGCCCGGCCACACACCCCGGTGGTGTTTGTAGGCAGCCCCTTCCCTCCGTGCCCGCTGCTGCTCGGCGGGCAGGGCGCCCCCACCCCGTCCCCGCCGCCCGGGTAACCGCGGAGCCGGTGCCGGCGGGCAGGTGAGCGGCGGGCGGGCTGGGGCAGCTCGGCGCTGAGCTTGCCGGTGCAGCCTCCGAGTTGTTTTGCGGGGCAACCGGCGAGCTGCAGCCCGGCTGCCGAGCCGCCGCTCCGCTCCAGCGAGCTGTGGGATCGCAGCTGCCGAAGGGGCAGAAAAGGGGCGAGCAGGCGGGCCGCAAATCAAACGTTTAATTCCTGCGAGAAAGGTGCAGATGGAGGCGGGAGTACAAACGGGGCCGTCCACGGCCGTCCAGCGAAGGTGTCACTTCTCAAGGAGAGCCGATGC
Organism: Caloenas nicobarica; assembly: GCF_036013445.1. Classification (NCBI taxonomy): domain Eukaryota; kingdom Metazoa; phylum Chordata; class Aves; order Columbiformes; family Columbidae; genus Caloenas; species Caloenas nicobarica. The sequence goes on from NC_088245.1 coordinate 75,734,631, forward strand.
TGCTCCAGGAGGAGCTGGAAGTCCACTGGGAAGCATCGCACCTTGTGCCAGGCCTTGCATGTGCAGGGGTCCCGGGCGAGGGTTTCGCTGGAGCATGAAGTGCCGTGCGGGGACAGGGTAACGCTGGCTGGCTGAAGCTTGCTTTTATGGTTGTGTATGAATCAAAGCCTGTGGTTTCGCTTGGTCTGTAGCTGGTAGTTTTGATCTGAATTATGGGATTCAAAGCACGCCCTGCGGGGATTTAAAAGCAAAGGGAAGTTTTATACAAATCAATTCCACCACAAGTTTCAGCCACATCAAATCGTAGCTCGTTTGGGGTATCTGGCAGGCACACTGCTTTGGTTTCCTACCTGCTTCAGCAGTCCTGCCTGATGGAAAGACAGTGCCAAGAAGCGGACTCAAATGATGGCTGTGTTTGGGTGTTAATGCCACAAAGTCACATCACAGTACTGCAGGCTTCGAAATACTTGGCCTTCAGATCTCAGAAGGGGCTGCTCATGGCTTCACTTTCTTCCCATTTAGAAGCTGGACATCAGTGACTTACTATATTGATTTGATTCAGTTTGTGTTCAGGCTATGATGACTCTGAATGGTAACACCAAATAAAGGAATCTAATAGAGAAATAAGGATCATACAAAGGAATCCTCCTTTGCAGTGTTCAGGGCAAATTGTTACACTTTAAAAGCAACTAAGAAAGTACACCATTGTATATTTTCTGATTGCAAAGACAATAACAGTAGTGCACGGGTCGTCACTGGGTATTTATACCAGCAGAATTCATTATGTCTTTTGAGATTAAACGGTGAAACAATCAAGTTCATGACTAAGTAGTCCGAGAGTCATGTAAACTATAAAACTATACCCCTGCATTGAAGAAAGCCATTATTTCTCACCAGCTTAACTGACCCTGAAATCTGGGGAAACTAACTTTGCCCTTCTAAATCTTCAGTGGAGGAATGAACAGAATGTCCCTGATTGCCCTTGTCCCAGAACAAAACAAAGAGTTAATCTGAGGATGAGGGAGCAGTTTCTTCTCCAGCTCTGTCATATTTTCAAACAGTAGGGTTCTAGGACAAACTAAAGCCCTTAGAAGAGACATTTGTATCATTATCTAAGTTGTCTCCATTTTAGAAAATCTAAACCAAATTATTAAAACACGATTAATTAACATACAAAGGAACCTGAGTTGGTTCTTTGATCCTTAAGTGTTACAGGATCATTATTAAATGATGCTTTTTTGGTAGGAACTGTTATCTGAATTTTTCGTCAGAAGCCTCAAATGCGTTCTTTTTTTATTTAACAAGGCAAAAATGTACAGGTTACTTTGTCCCTGGAAGTTTACAGAAAGCTTTGCTTTAAAAACTTCATACTCCGTAGCATGCATAAAAATGAGAGAATCGGTACTTACAAATTCTGTTAATGATGACTACCAGGATCATAGCTAGAGCTGAACGGACAACCTCTCTGCACCTCTCCACAGCCCAGCCGATTTCCATCAAAACTAGTAATGGGCACAAAACTTCTCTTAGGAACCTCTTATGAGATCAAAGCCTCATTTTTCAGTTTTAATTTGTGATTACTCTGTGTAGGTGAAGTATCACCCTGATCTAGTATCTTGGTTTAAGAAATATTTAGTTATTTTTGGGTTTCACGACAGGAAAACATACCAAAGAATTCAAATTAATCTCAGTGCCAGATGGAGTAGCATCAGTCAGAATCCACTCAAACCCTTTCCTAACAGCCAAATGCATCCAGTTGCTTCAGGAATAAACCCACATCCCTAGCAACATCTTCCTACTGAGATCTAATCTGTATACTTACACTTTTACTAGTGTAAGTACAAGAGATGATGGGTAGAGTTTAATACAGCATAGCTACACAGACAACAGTTCAAACATGAAGACAGCAACACTTCAGAGAAAATGTCAATTGATTTTATTGCTCCTTGTCCGTTCAATACCGATACAAATATATCAAGAAGAGCACCAGGAGTGTTGTAACTGTAGTCACGCAGGTGCCCAGGGCACCAAAACAGCGTGTAGAATTATCTGTACATAAGAACCAACTGTTGATTTTTTTCCCTTGTGTTAGACACAGCCAGAGCAAAAGCAAGCTTTCTTCAGTACCTGTTTAAAACCAGAAATGACCGACAGAAGCATGCCCAGGAAGGCAGCAGAAGCCAAATCAACAGGCAGCTCAGCTCCGTTCTCTGTGTTTCCGTTCTCCCCTTCCCTTTTTGATTCCTGTCCAAAAACGTGCCTCCAGCAAAAGAGGAGGGAGGTATGTGGAGCCGGTTGGCTGGGGTGGTGATGCAGGAGGATCCCTCACGGCTCTTCACCTCCTTGCAAAGAAGCTGTGCGAGAGCTGGCAGGGCAGCCTCACAATGCAAAAGCCCAAACTGCTGCCTTGCACATGCAAATGCAGCCTTCCTTGGCCATTGAGGGAGGCAGAAGCCTGTACAACGGAGCAGGAGGTTTCTCTACCTGAGGGAGCCTGCCTAGCAGAGGGGCTGTGCTAAGCAGCAAGGTGAATATGCCTCGCAGGGGGGGCCTTGTCTTTCGGGACTGTCCTACAGACAGGACCTTGCCTAACCTCCGTCTCGCTTCGTTTTCCTGCACTAAGTGACCACAGGGAGCAGCAGCAGCATCACGCACAAATACCCTGAGATGTGGATAGAGACAGCAGCAGCTTTTAAGTTAGATCACCAGGTTTTCCCCGTGGGTGGTGTCACCGAGGAGACTTGATTAGGTGGCAAAAATCAACTGGAATATTCGCAAGGAGCAGGGCCATCGCTGCCAGCAGCGTTAATCGCCGGGGCAGCAGGAGTGGCTGAGAAGCATCTCTGTAAGCTGCGCTGAGCCAGGCTGCCAAGCTCTGAGACAGCTCTGCAAGAAGCATGGTCGTCCATGTGTTGTTGGAGACTCTGGTGCTCATATTCGCAGGCTGCCAAAGAGGCAGATGATTGGTAAAGTTAATTTTAAGCAAACACTTCCTGGTGCCTAGTACGCTGAGGTGGTACATTTTTTAGATGTCTCAGCTATGGCAGCAGAAAGAATATGTAGGGCTTTGGGAAATGTAGGCAATTAGCTGTTAGCACTTTTTTTTCGGTGCCCTCAGCAGTTCTCAATTATCAAAACAAGGGCAAACCTCTTGCCTCCTGGAGTAAAAGCTGCACAACAAAGTTGTGGATGGAAGGAAATTCGCACTTGAACAAGCACAGGAAACCACAGAGCTGCAGAAAGGCTGAGTTAATGGAAAAAGGTTGATGTCCTGATACTGGGTAAAGGCTGTGGAAAACTACCAACCCACACTGTCAAAGAGACTGACTGCCAGAGAGTGTCCTCTGTTAAGCCACAGCATGCCCACTCCAGGCAACTTCATTCCACAGGTATTACTGGCGGCAGAAATTTCCCTCCATCTGGAAGAGCAATACCTCACCAACCAGTCATTTTCCTAAACAATGAAGTAAGAGCACAGAGAAAGCTCAGTTTTCACCAGCTGGTTAGAATTAATACAAGGCCAGATTTACTTTATTGCATGCAGTTACGGGTTGTGCGTGTGCACTTGTTTTATGTGTCCCTGCTGTTGCATCTCCTCAAGTTACACAAGGGATCGTTGTCAGAGGAGCTGAGGATGGGAAGTGAAAATGAACCATAATCACAACATTTTAAACAGGGCTTGTAGTACAAGGGTACAGTTGCAGACAGCGGAAAAGGAAATCTACCTAGGCAACCAAGGCACAAGCAGATGATGAAATAACTTTCTCGGCTATGGGACAGCTGGGATAAAGACCTCGAACATCTGGTTCTTAGTGGAGCCATAGGACTTTGACTTCCTTCATAGTGGCTCAGAAATGGGATGCTTGTCTCAGCCTTCTTCCCACACCCCTTCTCTAGCCGCAAAGTAATTACCACCTATTTAACTTAGCATGGGAAGCCTTTTCTTTATTGTTTCTTGGCTAGTTAAATTGCTCACTGTACAGCCTTTTGTCTTTTTCATCTGAAAAGGAAAGATCTTCTCTGATTAAGGATGCCTTCAGGCAACTGTATCTTACCTTTTTTTCTTTAAATGAGCTTGTGGTTTTTGCTATCAGCCTTAGATAAAGCAAGTATTTAGGAACTGAGTAGAATCTGATTTACAACATAAGGGATAATAATTTGTTTTTCTGTAGTGACTTTTATCCAAGGATACCAAATGCTTTACTAACATTAATTAACTCTCTCAAAGCATCCAGTTGAGACACTGATAGCTATTTTGCAAAACAGCCACAATAGGTAAAACACCAAAATACATGTAAACATACACCAGGAGAGATGTAAAAGCAGGTATGAGTTGCTGAAGGGCATGTAGGAAATCAGTGATCTACTACTGATATGTATCTTAGACATTCTAAATCCCATCTCATATTGCTTCTCAGTGGTCCAGGAACTTTCCAGCCTCAAGATATCTCCAACTGTTCTGGTAATCTAAATGTAAGTACAGCAGTAGATGGCTGCCACCAAGAATTAAGCATAAACAGGTTTGAACATTAGAACCATTTTTTATTTTGGATTTTTTTTCTGGCCAATTGTCGGAGGATATATGAAATAAACCAGAGGTTTCAACTTGATGGTTGGCAGAGAAGGAAAAGGAACTGCTATTCAGCTGACATTTCAAAAACCAGCATCTTTGATGATGCGGTTCAGTGCAATGTCAGCCCTGAGCACAACTACTGGCAGCAGTACTCCGCAGAGATGTCAGATGGGATCTCTGCTCGTTTTGCACTTAGCATTGCTTAAACACAGACTTGGGTGCAGCCTGGCAGGAGCCCAGAGTCCCAAATCCATGATCTCAGATATGAGATGGCAATGAACCACAGAGGGAAGTGAGAAACTATCCTTCCTCCTGTTTTTATCCGATCTTGTAAACTAACCAGGACTGGGTAATTTTCATATGAAGCTTTCGTTAGGAAAAGAGTCTCAAACTCAGACTGAAACTTTTGATCCAAATTGGCGAGGCTGCCTTGAGAATACATGGTGCACCTGAGGCCTGAAAGTGCTTGTCCAGCTTGCCAGGGACCCAAGTTCTTGCTTTGATTCAACTGTTGAATTTGCAGGCAGGTCTCCCACAGCTTCTGTAGGAGCAAAACTACAACTGTGACTTTGGGTGACTGAGAGATGACCTGTCTGTCTTGTCTTTGGAACTATTCCATTTGGTGTGGATTATCCACTCGGAACTGGGCAAAGAAATAGGCTCTTGCCCAGTGACCTTCCTGTTGAACATCAGGGTACAGCACCATGACTGATGGGAGTACCTCCATTCCCAGCACGAGATGCACCAGCGAAAGGAATCTATCAAAGGACCTGTTGCTGCCCTCTCACCCTATTCTCACCCCTGTTAGCAAGGGTTGCAGAGAGGCTCACTCTCCCTTACTGTGCAATAGGGCTGTAGACACCACTGTCCCCTCCATCCATCCATTTCTCAAATCTCCATGGTGCTCCACATTGGTCTGGACTGCCTCTCACTGGTCAGCAGGCACTGGTACTGTCATGATGGCTTCCTCAAAGCAGAGCAGCTCTAACAAAAAGATCATATTTTGAATCTTGAAAAGTGTTTCAGGAAGTAAAAGCTGTTTCTACACACTCTGCTGCAGGGAATGATGCAGGCGGTTTCTTGCCTTCATGGTTATGCCGTTCTAAATCAGTAACTTGCTCTGGTCCAGGGAACCAGGTTGTAAGACTTCTTTTGTCATCCTTTCTAAGATTTTAGGTAATTAATATATTGGAACCACTGTTTATTTCACCAGTGGATCCAAATCAACTCTTCCTTCCATGACCACGACACGACATAGTATGTTTGCCTTGCTGCTAGGTGGTTGCCACACTCCATGCCAGTGCTGGCTGTGTTTCTCTGATTACAAAAGTGATTCTTATACCTCATAATATCATTAAAAGTTTGTAAAGTGCTAAGAGTCTTTGTCAAAGAAGATATGGTACATAATTATAATGATTAAATTTCCCAGAACAATGAGATACTCAGAAGTAAGTGCAAAATGACATGGAGACTTTAAGGAAAAATATTTGGATAAAGAGCCCACATGTATAATTTACAAAGATTTCAAATTCTTTAAAAATATTTTCATTTTAATATTTTTCACTTTGTATTTTCTGATGTGTTTTTTAAACAATTTGTTTATTACACTGCTGAGGCTCTTCCTTAAGAGAGTCTGTTTTCTTTTTTAAGTACTGTTTTTAATATCCCGAGGATCAAACTTGCAGCGGTCCTAACAGATTTTAAATATTAATAGCAGCATACTAGTAATGCTGTAGGGAATAATAATATCTTCTTTAAAATACATATACCAAAATGACCTTAATAAGTAACATTGCAAATCTGATGCTAGACTAAAAGTAATAAAATTATATTTGTTTCCTGTTTCCTGTACACTGTTGTAACAGTTCTTTCAAAAACATTAGCATAAAAAGACCTGAAATTTCTGTAAGAATCCAACAGCATATCCTACTTGTCTTTGCACAGCCACTGCTGTTTCCAAATTAAAAAAAAAAAAAGTTTGATCTCTCTTAATGTACCCAGATACATTGCTTGCAATGACTGGCTGCCCAGGACTGTTTAGATTTGGCTCCATCTCATTTAGACTGTGGCTAACACTTGTTTGCAGCAGCACCCATAGCTGACTTTTTTCCAACAGCAAATACAAATTAATTCAAATGTAATACTTGTGGATTAGGAGTTTCTTCAGTTTTAGATGCTGGCCTCTACTGGCCGTGTAAGGCAGTGAAGTGTCGTTATGGATTCCTTTATACAGCTCACTTTGAGAGGAGAAGAGCAATAAACTGAGAAAATTCCAGCAGTTTGTGAGCAATATCTCTTCTGGGGAATGGCTGAATAATTCGAGAGCTGTATAAAACAGAATGTCAGTAGGTAGTCTGCTACTCAGTCAAAATCCAAAGTCTGCAAGTATTATATTTCCAAAAGGTCAACTGGCATATCCATGTGGATAGGTACATACACAAGTATGTAGTGTTCCTGCTTAAAGGACAGCTTTTATATCATGAGCAACTCAGCTTGGTGGTCAAAGTATCACGACATTTCCAAAAAACAGCTCTGTGGAAGAGAAATATCCTTGATCATGGAGCAATGTAGAGTTATCAAGCAGTTTTTCTTGTTGATACCTCAAAGAGAGACAGTTCAAAGAAATTTAAAAAACCATTTCTCAATACAGAAAGACAAAACAACCTATGCAAATAACTGAAGAAAGGCTTGTGTGCCACCAGAATGGTAAACACTGTCTGTGTAATTCAATTCCCTTGGACAAGGCCTTTGCTCTGATACGGTCATTACCAGGCAGCCAAAACATACATGGGTATGAGTATAATAATCCCTTCTGCTTTCATCTAAACTGGGGTTTTCAATCTCCTTTTAGCTGTGCAATTGTAAAGCCTTCCGAGTGACTCCACAGCCTCCTACGTGCCAAATGTAAGCCCGCTTGCCAGCAGGATGGCTTTCTTGTTGGTACCTTTGGGTGGACCCCTTAAAAATCAGAGACACAAAGGAGCCCACATTAAAAAAAAAAAAAGGCACAGATTTAAAAGGCTGCCTCTCAGGAGCAGCTGGAAGGCCTCTGCATGGAACACGCAGAAAAGCAAGGCAGAACAGCTACAGATGAACAAGGTGGGTGGGAGCAGTAGCAGGGCATTTGCTGGCTCCTCACTGCTCTGACAGTGGAAATTCTCTGTGTACTCCTTAGGAATATGTTGTCCCTGCCACTGAAGGAGCATTACCTGCCATTCACATGAAAGCAAGGTGTGTTCTAAAGAACGGCTGGAGCTTTTTTCCCCTGCACTAGAGATGTTATCTATGCCACGTGCTACAGTTTCTGCTCTACTAAAGACCTTTGTTTAATGAATAATATGTAGGGGAAGATTCCATGATGTAAAAGACTGGTTAGACCAGCTACAAACCCACTGAAGAGATTCAGAGTGATATTGTATAACATTTTTCAAGTTCATCTGCGCACTGATGATGCTTTTCTTTTTTTTCTTTCTGTGGGAGGTACCTATTTTCCTTTTACTGTGCTTCTTTCTCACATGGACAGTATGGACTTAATATACACCAGCATGTTTGTGAATACTGGGCAGAAAAGAGCTTCTTCCTTCTGCCCAAGAAATTTTCCTCTGCCTTTGCCAAAGCATAAGGCTGGTGATAAGTCTAAACCGAGAGAGAGGGATGGAGGGTCTGGAGCACCAGGGGCAAATCTTGTAGCTCTGCTGACTCCTAAAGAAGCAGGGGAGGATGTGCTTCTGCCTTGGTCAGGGCAGGTTCAGTCCATACAGAGCTGTGGAGAAGGGAAGGGAGAAGAGAGCTACTGAATCAACCTTTGGAGAGGTTTAATATACACTCCTGCCTCACAGGATTTGATTTGCTGGGTGAGTATCAGAGAAGCAATATGGCTAATGCATCTACCTGGTCTACCTGCAGCAGGACAACAGCAGTACACTTGGTCTGCCAAAGTCAGAGAAAATAAATGCTTATTTTTCCTCTTCAGAGCATCTTCCAGCAGCCTTGACCCAGAACGAGACCATCAATGTGCATCATACAGTCACACCGGGCAAGACAGTTCCTGCCCCGAGGGTTGCCAGCTGAACAGACACCGGCAGAAAAAAAAGCCACGAAAGGAGGTGTTATTCTTTCCATCACACACTTCATCTGATCACTAGTCCAGGCTCCTGCCAGTGCCCTCTACTCCCCAGGACAGAGGAAAGCATAACCTACCCCAAAACACTGCAAAACTTGAATATATATTTTGAGGAGGCAGTTTCTCAGCATTAGAGATGTACGATACCCTGATGAAGGAGAGAATTGAAGTCTCCACTGCTCTGCAAAGATGAAGTCCCTTCACCCAGGCAGAGGCAGCCCAACCCTGCACCTCAGAGCAGGTCTGCAGAGGCCAGGCACAGAGGATGGAAAAGCGCCTTATCTTCCTGATGATCTGATGATTCAGTCTCAGGATTTTCTGTTAAGTCTGGTAACATGAGAACAAAGTGTCATTTACTGCCATGATGATTCAATTCAAATCAGGTCAGATTGCCAACTCATTTTACAAACCCCACTAGATTGTGTGATGAGATCCGGAGACTAGCCCAAGCTTCTATACGAATCTGTCAAGACTTTTTCTTTCACAGGGAGCTCCTCAAAGACAGCCTAGAAGGTATCCAAATTTAGAAAAAGCCAGTCTTTATTAGACCAAAAATCCAACTTGTTGACTGTTTAGATCATAAGATGCCAAGTAAGCAGGTAAGACAATAGGTAAGACAGGTAAGCAGGTAAGACAATAGGTAAGACAGAGGAGTAGTTTTAAAAGGCTTGTAAACAAACTCCCCCCTGCCCATTGTATCCTGGAAAGGCAGGCCATCACTCTCAGGCTATATCTTGGAGTTTTCTGGTGGGTTGCAGCTAGCTGCAGAGTCCCTTCAGCTCTCTGAGAGGTTTTCTCTGACATCAGCACAGAGCTTGGAGTGTGCTTGCTGCGTCTCTCAGCGGTGTCTCAATTCCTCGCTGTGCTGCAGACTGCTGCCTTGCCAAAGCCTTGCTGCTGCTCCCTCTGATCCACCCCGTAATCTGGACATCTCTCTCCTTTGGGCAGATTCGATTGCTCCCTAAGGGAAAGAGCATCCCTTCTCCTTCCAGAGGCCTTTTCACGCAGCTACCCTCTTCTTACGGGGAGATAATCTATGAAGCGAGGACAAGCAAAATAGATACTGTCACAGATAGCCATCACTGTACCTTAGCAGATGGCAATTAATATTTGCTACTCTCTGAACTGTGTGATCCGGTGACACACCTTGCCAGCCTTTGCCCGTGGCAGTGACGCAGGTGCCCCGGTGCGAGGTCCTGCTCACAGCACCTGCACCAAAAAACTCCCTTTCCAGCCTCGTTAGTACACGCGGGCAGGCTAGAGGGTGCGTGCGGTGAGGGGTCAGCCATCGAGTCTGCAGGGCAGGAACAACCAATATGCTGCAGATGAAGATAAAAAGAGGAGACGTCATCAGATCCTCCCACAAGCTAGACTTAGTAAATCTGAAGAGGAACTTTTCAGTGCGCAAAACTTGGAAAGAGGGCATTTCTAAAGAAAGCCACTTGCTCTGACAGTATTTTGGGGGTGGTGGGTGTGAGATTCGCAGTGTTGAGACACTGAATTTGTCAAAAGATTGGGAAGATGCTTTAGCCAAGAAGCCCCAACAAATATCTGTCGGGAACAGATTCCTTGTCAGATCTGATTGAAGCTATCAAGGGAGTCACCTTTAAAATGGTATTGCCATATATTCTGCCAGTAAGTGTTCTGGGAGAGCAATGTAAAACTAAAATACATGTATTTAAATGTAAAGGAACACAAGACTTACTGTGTTTGATGTTATTTTCTGTCGTGTTGGGCATCAGAGAAAGCTGCAGAATCAAACATCAGCAAAATCCTTAATTTTTTTTCAGGAGATTGCATAAATGTGTGGTCCGTCATAGAGTGTGTGTGTTATATACGCCAAAATAATTGTCAACAAAAGCCTGATTACTGAAGGAGTAAAGAACAGGCTCTTTCTTGTTTTGCCAACAGTTCACGATTTTAGTACTGCATAGCCCATTTTTTTTTAAAAAAGCACTTTTTTTTTTTTTTTAACCTGTGCTATACTTGTGCCTGAGGAAATAATTCCTACTCAGGCAGCCACATCTTTTCCAACTCTTAACTACACTCTGAAGATCTCTGTAGCACAACCATGATAACTGCCAAGTGGGTAGAAGCTGTTCCTCATACACATGCACCATGTGGTCTCATGTTGAAACTGAGACTGACCAGAGTGGTCAGGAATTCTCCAGTCTGTTGTCCCCAGAAAAGCAGCCCTGGCCATCAGTAAACCCTGTTCATCAACAGTTCTTTTTGCCTGAGGGAAGTGGTTCTTGCTCAGCCCCAGCAGTGAGACTTCTGCAAGGTGCCCTTGAAAGAGCAACAGGACACAAGAACCTGTTGACATTCATGGATGTATGGACTGCCCCTCTAATGCTTTGGTGTCTAAGATAACTGAGTACTTATTCTACAGTCCATGGGGAGAGAGAATTATACCCACGCTTTGAACCAGGCAAGGTCAGCAAAATCTAGAGAGAACCACCTGAAACAGCCAGGCTAAAGGTGCCCAGTCCCCTAGGACAGTGGTGATAAATGGTCACTGCAAGATAAAGGCTGTGGATTCTTGCAGAGAAAAGCCTTCACACCATAGTACCACCCCCACATGCAATTAGTTCTCAAAATGTATTTCTCCTGCGCTAGGACATTATTAATGCAAGCAATAAACTCGCAGTCCTGCCGAAGTGCTGTGAGCCTACTCTTGCCTCTGTGCCCATTTCATTGATTTTGCCTCCTGTGGGTGTGCAGCTTTCCAATGGGGGGAAAAAACCCTATGACTAAATGAAAAACATCCATGCCAGAAATCAGGCACATTCAAAACTCAGGGAGGCTGAAACCAGGGGCTTTTGTGAGTTCCACCCATCTTGCTCCTCTAGCATTTTCACCCCAAAACACCAAATGAGTTGAGAAAACTTTGGGGAAAAAAACACCACCAACAACACAACTTCAGCAGTGCGCAACTTCACTGCAGAAAATCATTCCTCACTCAGCAAAAAAGAAAAGGAAAGCAAGTAAAACAATACGAACGATTTATATCATTCCACTTAAACAGCTTTTCAAAGGGTGGTGTGTGGGCATGCCACAATTATTCATTTTTAAGCTGTATCTCACTAGTGTTATGAAGTGGATTCTGCAAACCGGCTGGCTGAGGCGCTGCGGGGCTGAAGCCGCCAGACCATGAGATCCTCCCCAGCCCTGCCTCATGGAGAGCCTCTCTTGAGGGTAAACTCAGAACATCTCATTATATCATGTGTGCCGAGCTGTGGGCATTTTGTGTGCAGAAGTACCAGCCTCAGCTCTCACAACATCCAAATTCAGCTTTTTATATCAGGTGGCTGTAAGACATGGGGATTCAAGCTGAAACTTCTGCTTTGAGAACCTCCTCAACCTACTGTACACCTGTGGTGGGGACAACGCTGCGGAAGAACAAAAGTCCATGGCCTTGAAAACATCTTTTTCTTAATCTTGCCATATGCTTGATAAACCACACAGATATGATAAAGCACACACATGTGCAAGTGCCTGGACCCAGAGGGTTCAGTTCTTAGTGAAACCAAGAGTGGAGAACATACACAACCTTTTGAGCCCCTTTTAATTTCTGGAACAGTGTTTATTAGCCCCAGTGTAAACTAGAGTTTTCTCTTTTTCTCAACTGCTTGGGCAGTATGTCAAGGATGTTATGTCAAGGAGGGCAAATATTTAACTTTTCTACATACAATCTTGGATATCACTCATGGATGTCTCTGCTCAATAATCTGGACTTTCTGTAAGCAGCCTCTAATGAGCCCCTCTGCTAACACAGTGCAGTTTTCAAGTGTACATGAAAGAACTGATCAGACTCATATTTTTGCTTGAGCTTTAACTGATGTTTTGCTTAATTAGAGCATTCTTTCATTTTTTATTTTGTTTTTTTCCAAATGTCAAAGCTGTTTGCTTCAAAGGATCGTTTCAATCACCCCTACAGGAAGAGAGAAAATTGCTTAGAAAGATTAAAGAGAGTGCGAGAGAGGGCGGTGCAGCCAAATAGAGTGCAGAACAAAATATCTAACGAAAGCCTGATCCTACTCCCACCACAGAGAATCTACAGGGAAAGCAGAGAGATCAAATATAATTTTTGCATCTAAGACACATTCATGATAAGTAAATGTGACTTTTGTGACATTCATGAGAGATATTTTGGATGAAGCTCCTCTCCTTCAACAAGGAAGATCATAGCAATTCTGTACTCCAGGTATCAGATTGCTGATATACAGTTTCAGCTCAGAAGAGCTCCAGAAAAGCCAATTTAAATTTCACATTCTCAATTCCTTTCTTCCCCACAGCAATGTAAGTTAAATGGGATAGGCCTTCAATCACAATACTCTTTTCCCCCACATACACACCATATAATGTTAAAGCTTTGTGATAAAAATGTATTATTTGACATATTTCTGTAACATTTTCATGCTCTGCAATCACTTCAGTGTGTTTCTGTTGGAGGTCATACTGACAGAGAAATGTGTAAATGTAGAAGAATTCAGGAGAATGAAGTCTAGCTGCATCATTATGCACATATCAAAAATATCAATCTCTCTCTAGGCTAGAGTGAAGTATTTATATATTTTAACAGTCAAAGCTGAGGACCCGGTCCTTCAGACAGTCTGTAAATACAGAACCACGGACATTGGTAGGACTCCACATGGAAATAATAATATCTTTACACAGCACTGCACCATGCCATGCAGATGTATCCAGAGGGGAAAATTAACACCGGCTTCTTCAGGCATTTAGCCTAAGCATTACTCTGAATACAAAAGGAGCTTATGCTGCCTATGTAGCCAGTGAGAAACAAAAGCTACTTTTCCTAGTTGGAGGAAGGGATGAATCAAAGCACTGAGGTTTAATACCAAAACCAGCTGATTTGATTAGCCCTTCCCAAATATATTCAACTAAAGTTCTGTGAAGGACCAGGACCTTTTTAGACACTAAATAGAGACAGAGGTCGCCTAGCTCTTAGAGGAAGGTGCCACTTATAAAAAAAAAAAAAAGTTCTTCACAAACACATCTGCATTATATCACCTAGAGACACAAGGAAGTCTAAGAACCATGGGTATTTCTAGCCTAAGTCTGGTATTATTCAAATACCCAGACCTCCTGTGGGAAAGGAAAAGGCAAATTCAATGGCAAAAATAAAAAGGTTCCAAGACCATTCTCTATTCAATTTTCCCTTTCCCAGTTACAAGGCAGCAGATCATCTGCTGGTGTCCGTATTTCCAAAAAGTCTAAAAAAGGTATAAGAAAGGATAAGATAGATGACTTGAGGACTGGAAAGCCTGCCTTCATTCCATCACTTTCCATCATACCACATAAATGTGTGAGGAGACCTGATAATCATGTCTTAATAAGCTCCATACAGAAAAGGCTTGTGATACTACATGGATAATTAAACTAGCGGCAAATAGTATTACAAGATGCATTGACTGGAAGTTTAAAAAGTTCAGAGCCAGATGAAAGACGCCTGTATTTTTTTTGAGGTATCACCACCATTAAAATGGTGTCCAGTTAGGGAAGAGCTGCACTGAGATCACCTTTCAAGTCCCTGCTCTGTAGTGACCTAAACACACACCAACGCCAAACATGATTGAGAAATGATTTGTCTGGCTTACGGTTAACTTTTCGGATGTGTTATAGGTGTAAACATATGCATTCAGTCACATAAGCACATACACAAAAGTGTCATGTGAATCTCACAAGACAACTGCTTTTCTTGACTCTTTAGCCAAGGAATGCAAGAAATACATGGTCCACACAAAGTAGTAAGAATAAGCCCAGTAAACATCCTTGTCTCAACTTCCTTGCTTTCTCATGCGTTCTTTAGTTTGGACTGAGGTCCCTTGGATAGCCAGGGTGTTCCTCCTCAAAGCTTTTGTTGTGATCCTTTGGTTGTTCTTCCATTTCACCTGAGTATTCCTGGCCCTTCAGCAAGGTCACAGGCAAGTGACTCTACTCGTGGAATTTTTATTTAAATTTATTGCTAATTATCGCCAACTTCTGATCATGAAATCAGGTAATATGAGAGGAAAAACGAGTGCAAACACTTAAGACTTTTTCTTCCCCCTGCCCTAGGCTCAGCTTAAATCAAACCCCTCTCTTTCCTTCTTCTTTGTCACAGCTTCCCCAATATTTGCAGTAAGACACACTTGGTCCATCTAAATTCCTCTAACAAGGTATTGGGCAGCTCTGCAGGTTGGGATTGTATGCCTAACAGCTTCTTCCTGCCACACTTGACTTCTTTACTGGTCTTCCTCTGCTCCAGCATGGGCCACCCACAGGCCATAGTCCACTTGAGAGAATCCCTACCCTCATCTGGGCCACCATCCCTGTCAGGGGTCCTCCTGTTCCTATAAATCCATTATAAGCTCTGTCAACATCATCACAATCTTATATTTTCTTTGTAAGCTCCCCTTTTTGTGCCTGGAGACCACACAATAAGAATAAGAGCTGGTCACAACATGGCAACCACAAGCATATGTACTCTCCCCTTTACTTCCGTGAAAAAAGTTACTGGGTTTGACATCACCACAGCCCAAATTTACTACCTGTCCCAAACTCCTCATCCTCCCCTTGCCCCTACAGACCAGATTACAGGGGTTCACATTATACCAGTCTCAATTTGTACTCATTAAAACCCCATGAACCAAACCCTCAGGGTGGGCACCATAGCCATCTGAACATAAGTAGATTACACACCCCACTTCTTGTTCCTGTCAGCTTGATCATGACCATAACCAGAATACTAGTGCAAACTTTATACCTTGTCCCTGCAAAACATACAACCAAAACCCATCAGTTTAAGCTATTCACTATACTTGAGAATAAAAAAATACAAGCTTAGTACAAAGATTAACACAACTACTGAGATACTAGTAAGTTCATAGCTCCAACAGGGCTTCATCCAGGTCCCCAAAGGATGGTGAACACTGTTCACTTGATAAGCATGAGCCTTTCCCTTTCTGGGGAGTAAAATGATACACTGAGGGATGCAGCTCTCCTGGACCTTTCTCCATGTCCTGTAACATTGACTGAGCTCTCACCTCACCCCAGCACTTGCAATCCCCGAACTCTCACCTCTCCAACTCTGCAGGGCTTTTTCCTCCCACTTAGTCATACCCTCTCCCTCTCCCTTCAGGAGCCTACACACAAAAAAACCCCAAAATACCAAAATTGCAAAATATTTGCTTACATTTACAATTCTAAGCAAAGGAGAGGTTGAAGAGTGTTCCACTTTATTTCTCATTATGCACCATTAAGCTGAACCACACTTGCTTTATATAGCCTAGGCTGTCTCATTTGACACGCTTTCAGAAAGACGTGCACATTCAGTTAACATTTGAGTTAAACGAAATGGGATGTTGGAGACAAAGCTTTGTAGAAGACTACCCAGGCAATTCAATTAGATTTAATTAGGCTTACAGTGGAAGAAAGCT
Source organism: Caloenas nicobarica (assembly GCF_036013445.1). Taxonomy (NCBI): domain Eukaryota; kingdom Metazoa; phylum Chordata; class Aves; order Columbiformes; family Columbidae; genus Caloenas; species Caloenas nicobarica. The sequence continues at coordinate 75,750,769 of NC_088245.1, forward strand.
ACACAGGCACCATACACAAACACATGCAAAAATAGAACAATAAAGGGGGTTGGGGGCCCGGGGGTAACAGAGAAAACACAGAAAGCATGTCAGAAAAATGAATGGGAAGAACCAGGAGGGAAGGGGGTGACCAGGGCCTGGAGCCTTGCCTGGTTGAACACTACAGAGAAGATCAGCCTCATTTGGGAATATTCTTAGGGCAAACAGGAGCCTGACGTTACGCAGAAGCAACATCTTTAGCTCTTCAGGGAATTTTGGGCACAGGATGAAGACAAATTCCTGTCCGGGATTCATAACACATGTCTAATCTTTACATCTTTTTAGCCTCAGAAAGACTTGCATTGAATGTATAGGATAGGTTTGCTAGGTATGGTTTGGTTGGTTGTGGGTTTTTTTTTTAAGTCTGGGTATAGCATGCTTTTCATGAACTGAAAAATATTATATAGGAGAAGCAGCTGTAGATTACCCAAGTAGTAGCTGTGAACTTGAAAAAAGTGAGACATTTTTGATACACAATCTTGCCACAAAACTTGGCCACAGGACCTGAAACCATCTGCAGCCAGAGTGGAAATTCTAATGATATTCAATTGAAATAATCATTGTTTGCTCCATAGTTACCCACATTTGTTTCTGCTAAGGAAAAAGGCAAGTAATCAGTTGGGGCAATGGACTTTATAAATAATTTTCTAAAAAAATCTACATGATTGAAAGCACAAAGGCACCAGAAGAAAAGCCAAGAAAGGTATTTGTCCTAAAAAAAGCCCATAGCTAACGAGGCAGGAACACTGCTGCACTTTTTTACTAGGCATGCACATATGGCAAGCGACATTCATAAGTTTTTGCTACAGTTCCCAGTTCTTCACATGTGCCAACTTTTTGCTTTTTCTTGTATTCACAGGAATTCTCTCAGATGTAGCCCTGTTTCCAACATGCCTCTTTTAGAAAGGTTTGCAGATGAAAGAAACATGATATATCTTTAAGATACCTACATTGCTTCATACAGGGCTCCTCCAAACTCTGTTAAGTCAATGCATTCTTCATCTGAGCTGCTTGTCAATAGATTAGGTAAAAACAAACTCGGAAAAGCAATGAAGAAATATGATCATGAATGGGAACGCTGAATTTGCTCTGCTTGCAAGGTTGCACTGTTCATCCCTCAGGATTACTTAGATGACCTGAAGGTATACCTATATATCAAGCATTTTTGAGATACATGAAATCTAGATACAAGTCTAGACTATAACAGCAACAAAAACACTTGCCAATACAAAACTTTCAGGAATTGCAAAACGAGAGATTGCTTTCTACCAAATGAAGAAGGCTTTTTGTTTCCTGTTTGGGATGAAATTCCCTATTCTAAATGAAATATATATTTCATAAAATGAACTCTCTCAAAAGGAAGCACATACACTTTACACAGTCTTTCCTTTTTTAGACTACTTGCAGCTTAGATCTTTAGATTGCATTCTGGAAACCACCATTAAAAGTAAGCAAATAGTGAATTACATTAGTCACTTTTTATTAAATATTTTTCCATTTCTTGGTCTCCTATTCAAGGATGTAAGAGCAACTCATCAGAGCAATTGCCTTTAAACCCACAAATAATGTTAATATCAATGGGACTTAGTGGTGTATTTTAATCTTATTTCTTACCTTGTCTACCTGCAGGTACAGGTCTCTGTTTCCTTGGCGGTACCCTCTATTTTCATTGCATCAAAGATGGAGATTTTGCAGCCATAGGCTGGATCAGATCAGTTTTCAGAAACGAAGAAAGAAATTTGTTATCTTTGAGATGAGTGAGGGGATCTGCCAGTGAGACTGCAGACCACTGCAGTCAGTGCAGGAAGGCTGATGGGACAGGGCTGCCATTCATGTCAGCACATCATAAATCACAGGAGGTGCAATGTGAAGTCACATCCTTGGATATCCAAGGAGGGAATGGAGATTTTTCTGTGGCCCATCTGCCGCATCTTGTTCATCCCTGTGAAAGTAGCACCATAAATCCCAGGTACAAATATTAACCTCAACAACCAATAAACAGAAGGCTGGCAACGTAAGCTGCGGAAGTTATTTGGTGAGTAGTTATGAAACACAGAGACAGTGCTCTAAACCAAAATCAGTTTGTCAAACATTTTGAAGCCAGCAGAAAAAAACCAAACCAAACAAAAACACCCGGCCAAATCCAGGAAGGATTACTCTGGAATGCAATGCATTAACTATGGTCGTCAATCTGTGTTCAATTATAAACTCCTTAATACATCTAATATGTCTTGTCCTGTTTACAACAGAGCAGTGATCATGCTATTAGCTTTCAACAATACCTAAATGATGAGCATGAAAATGAAGCAATGAGCAAACTAGACTGGAATAACAATTGCAATCACGAGGAAATTAAAAAAAAAAAAGAAAAAAGAAATAATTGCAGGTAAATTTTCAGGGCGTAACTCAGAGATGGACATGGATCTGCCATGTAAACTGCCAACACTTTTTAAAAGGGAGGAGCCATAGCACACTCTATGAAGTTGAAATGTTGAAAAAGATGACGTAAATTCCATATTTTATTGCACAGTAATATTTAATTGCTGAGGAATAGTAACAATCTTGCCGTATGCGGAAGATACTGAAGTTGTAGGAACTGGACGCTCTGATTCATCAGGAGCCATGGAGAACAGGGACACCTTTATGCATATGCTTACCCATACACCTATTGTGACTGGGGTTTTTTTGTTAAACTGCAGTCCATGACCAGAACCTGTATTCAGCAGGCTGCCACTCTGAGCTGCAGCACAGCTGGTAAATACACTAATAAAGATCATGACTTAAATATTATTAAGCAGCCTTTTTTGGGTCACAGAAAGTGTAGTTATAATGAACCCACATTATTAATGATAAATTCCTTTATCATTCATCCATACATTGAAATACAGAATTGTACCCAGTGCATTTCGGAAGAGATGCATTAAAAGTGAATTGCCACATCTGTCTTACGAATGACTTGCATGCAATATAGTTAAATATTACTTCTATTAAAAAAAAAACCTTTCTACAAAAGCCTTTTTATTTTCAGACTGATTTTTCTAACAGTTCATTATCGCCATATCACGGTAGTCTGAAAATTCCTATATAAGCAAAGCACCTAACAATAGATACCTATAGGCACCTGTTGAATTCTGCATTATTTACTAGTATGTGACTTGCATTAATTCACTTTGCATTGATCATTGTTGATTTGCTCTGGAAGATTTTCAGCTGCCCAAAGTTAGAACACTGAAGAAGGCAAAGAGACTTTATCTACTTTTCTTCCAAAAAACATGAGCAAAAAGCAAGTCTGGTGACAGGCATTCATGAGTAATTCAATTTTGCTGCCTTGGCTGAAATTCAGATGATTTTTGAATGGGTGTTCTGCCTGCATCCCACAGAATGATGATACTATATCATAAGGAAAATATTCACAGGTTATAGTAATGTATGAATAGTGTATCAGTATAGCTGTGATTGCATCAACTACATCAAATTATCACTGACAGATCTTTCCTGTGTCTGTACCCAAGAAAAGGAGTTGGCTGCAAGTATCAGCACTGCTAGAACCACCATGGCAATATGAAATATCTGGAGACTATATAGAAAATACTCCGAGTGTAAACCTGATGCATTGCATTTTGACTAGTGATAAGTACCTGAGAGACCCCAAATTCTCATTTTCATCTCAAACATTTTCCAGTTTCTGAGTGCTCTGCGAAGATGATCAAGCTGTGAATAAAAGTTTTAGAGTTGGCTAGTGGGACACAGTCCTCTGTTGAAGCTGTAAATGTTACATTCTATTTTCTAAAAGAACAGTGGGCTAAAAATTGTGTAGTCCCCCTCTGTTCACAAGCAAAGAATAAAGATGTTAGAACTGAAAGTTTGACCATAGATTCAGTAAGCACCTTAAGACAAAAGCCAAATAAAATGCTCACTTGGATCATGAATGGACTGTAAGCGATGAGCAAGATGCTTGACGTGACTCAGTGGAGAAAGTCAGGAATGGAGAAGTTCAGGAGGTAAACAAATATTTCAGTTATAGCCCTACTAAGTGCAAGTAGACCTCTCTCTAGAGGAGAAGAAAGTCTGAGCTTTGTTGGTACCCAATTTAGAGTCCTGCAAACCAACACAAGTGTCATCAAAGCAGTGGTTCTGCCTCACCCTCTTGCTCATTTCAACACAGGATTACACTTACCTCCTTCAATACCCCCTTTATTCATGTATTTATAGCAAGTATTCAAATGTTCCCAGCATTTAGCTAGATGGAGCATTCCGCCCTTCTGAGGATGTCTGACAGTCACCGGCATTTCCTTTCAAAAATGTCTGGAACAAGCATTTGGCTAAACATCAAATCTGATGTCTGTCATCATTAAGACAGTGCGGTGGCTGCTGTTTTAACTGCTTTTCTTGACTGTCGTGGTTTCACATAACATCTACAGCTGACCTCTACCAGGCACGAGGTCCTGTTACTTGCAAAACACAGATGGATTCACTTCATCTTCTAAAGTGTAAACGGTTATTTGGAAGGTAAAAGTGAACAGCAGTAGCAGAGAAAACAGCTACATTTGTATGACTTGGTGCAGAAATGCCATTTGTACCAATAACATTTGTTCTGACAAAACACATGGAGAATGAACATTACACCAATATTAATAACAGCTTTGGTACCCGATAATTACACAGTGAAATATTGAACCAGGATGAGTTCTTCTGAGTCACCCATCTAAGAGTTATTCAGCAATACTCAGCAGAGCTGGCTGGAGCAGCAATAGGTGTGGGAAGGGAGCAAGATGAAGCTATAACAGTGAAAAACACCTCATGAATCCATCATTTAAGTGTTCATCCCTTCTTTTTTTCTAACATGATAGGAAATGTAGGATCCTCTGAAGTCTCATCTGACCACAAGTTCACGTTTACAGAAGCTGTTGGAGCTCACAGTAAAGTCTCGCCATGACACAGCAACTCTGCATGAACATTATGAGTATCAGATGGAACAATTCTCCACAGTCTTTCTCTGTACAAAGGTAGTAATCAATTGCAGAAAGGGAATGCAGAATGGTTAGACCACAGTACTATCAGCTGTAGAGTTTACAGGGGATAAGTAGGAGTTGTATACTCAGTTTGCGTTTGCTTCATCGCCCATGAAGCACCTAACTACCCTTAACACCTTTGGCCATTCTTTTCTAAATAAATTATTTTAAAGCTTGCCACCGTCACTGTTGAAATACTTCCCCTGAAGGGAAGTCAACTGTAAAGTAGGTTTCCTAAGCTGTTCTCTTAGTGGGCTTGACTTGAGGCAACAGCTGCAGATCAAGTTTTAAAGCATCACTAATACAACACTGGCTCAAGTCTCATCCAAAGATCTGGAGAAGTTAAACTAAACATGAAATGATTTAATGTTTTATGCAAGAGCCAGTCATACCTCCCATGCTCTGAAGGAGAGCAAACAGGCTGATATACAGTGCCTGATTCCTCAAGTATATTGTAAGTGTCCCAGAGCGCTCTCCTCTGGAGAGATAGCTGCTGTGATCAAGTTGTTTCCCAGCCCTACCTAAAGGAACTGCTCTGCAGTTCAGGCTGGAACTGCAAAGTGTCACTTGGTAACAAGACCTGATCCAAGATACTATTGGTCTGGTGAGGCAAGCTTTTCTCCTGTGCTACTCCTTATTCTGCTAGCCCATCTGTCCCAGGAGCATCACCAGCTGCAGGTCCACAGAGACAAGGCAGGTCCCAAGTCAAGTCAGCCCACAGACAGACATCCAGATCAAGGGTGGCTGCAGCAGAAGCTGTGGACTAGCACTTCTGCAGCATAACTCAGACAAGAACAAATGCCTCAGGTTTGAGCTTAAATAGAGCCTATGGGTGTGGGTGGAGGCCCCAGGAGAGACTGGTCAGGGTTATTAGGGCCAATTAGGGCCCTCAGAGCCCTGACAGAAATCTCAAGTGAAGTAACACCATAAGAGCTTTTCAGATTTCCCTGTCAATCCTTTCATGTCCCTTTCTTCCTTCAACCAGAGCCCAGCTCATTTTTGGGCACAGGGAGAGGATATGGCTTCTCTTTTAGGCTTTTGCTGAGGAGTATTTGTGCTTCTGTCTATACTGCTATCCATAGATCTGTACACAGCTGTGTTCATATGTTTTAGAAATGCTTGGTGCTGATTAGCAATGAAGTAGTAACTACCATGGGGAGAACATGGTCTTGAAAACATTCCCTGTGTGCTAACTACAAAATAACTAGTTCTAAAGTACCTTTCACTTTCCCCTGAAGTGCTGCAAACTGGTTGCTGTTGAGCATGGAATATAGAACAGCTGGACCATGCTCATGATACTTGGTGGACACATGCTCCAGTTATAGCACAATTCTCCTTTGGTTGAGGAGCATCAGTGCCCTTTCCTTGTGGGTGCTCTGTTTCAGATCTAGACCTCCCTCTGTTCCCAGGAGCACTCAGAGAGTTCCATGCCATCCAAAACATGAATCACAGAATCACAGAATGTTAGAGATTGGAAGGGACCTCAAAAGATCATCTAGTCCAATCCCCCTGCCGGAGCAGGAACACCCAGATGAGGTTACACAGGAAGGCGTCCAGGCAGGTTTTGAATGTCTCCAGAGAAGGAGACTCCACATCCCCCCTGGGCAGCCTGTTCCGGTGAATGATGCGTTTGCATTTAGAGTGTGAATCACTGTGCACCCTGCACAGCTGGGAACCACAGCTGCCTTCCTAATGCAGTGTGACAACCCACCTCCTCAGTACATCCCTGTGGGGATGCCTTGATGATCCCTTATATCTGCAGTAACCCTAAGCTGGCCCTGGACAGAGTAGTTCCACCCTCCCGTGGAATCTCTTTGTATCTAACAAGGCTCATTTTTGGCCATAAATCCCCCTGGATGGTATTGTCACTAGTGGGAAAACAGGACTGCAGGTGAAGGACCACACTCCCCCTCAGTGTGGATTTACATCCCCCACAGCTGAATGTGCCACCAACCCCTAACCTACCTTCACTGTGAAAGGGGAAGAGTTTGTAGTGGTGAGATTCACAGGGGGGCTTGTTTCTCCCCATGCTCATCTGCTTGACCCAAGACCCGTGTCCTGCAGCTGTGCTGTGGCAATGGGCTGTAGCCTCCTCCTTCTGCTCTCTCCCCATCATGCCTCTACAGAGAACAGAATGAAATTATGCCCACAAGGCGGTGGTGGTGGTGGGAGGAACTAATGCCATTAATTAATTACAATTAATGTGCAAATTATTGGCTAAAGACTTTTTAAGAGAAGAGAGTTTTATCTCTTCTTCATCTCAATTTCGTGCTTTTTCTGTAGCAGGAGAGGAGAAAATGTGCAGGTTTTTTTGTCATTGTCCCCTTCCTTTAAAATCACGTTTTCTGCACATTTTTTCTCCTCTTATTTCTTCCTTTGCTTAGCAGCATGCTAAGATTGGGAAAAGATATGTAGAGACAAAAAGGATATGAAAGAGGGAATACTAAATGACAAAAAAAGAAAATTTTGTATGAAAATGTTTGCAAACTGTGTCAGACACACAAAATTATTTCCTTTCAAAACCTGTAGACTGAAAATGACTTAAAAATTAGCCTTTTTTTTTTTCATTTTGAATTTTTCTAGCAATTTTGTTATCAATATTTCCAGGGATACTTTTGTGTAATAATGACTTTTCAGATGACAAAATCTTGCAGGACGCAGCCTAGCCTGAAGCAGAACACTTCCAGGAGCACAACCCAGCAAGGTAGAGAACATCTTCATTGTGCTTGGGTTCTTACATTCCCAGCTGTCACTTTTAATAAACATGTTTCAGATCAAGTCTTACAGGGTGTGAAATATAGGAATAATAAAGAAGGAGAAATCATCACTTGAGTACTTTTGAATATAATCTGTACACATGAAATATTGCATTGCGACAAGCAGAGAAGGGTTAAAATAAAGGCAGCTATAATTTTTTCAGAAACAGGTATTAGGGTACATGAAAGCAGTATGAATTACATTATCATGCAGAGTTAAACCATGAATCCTGAATATATATTTCTTCTTCTTTCATCAAGATATGCTCAGAGTCTCTGACACATGAAGCTTCTTTAAAAGTGCCAGAGCCTCAAGCCGCATAAATAGAGCTTCCTCCTTGAAATTAATGGAGCTGTGTCAGATTTTACCACAGAATATATGACCTTGATTTTTTATGAGCTAGTAAAACAGGAAATGGCATTTAAAATGAGAATAAGTCCAAACAAGCAAAAACATGCCTGTGTCTCTTGTTCTCTTGTATTAAGATGCGCTCATAAAATTGAATTTCTTTTTTTAAACCACAGTGTTTCCTTCTGGTTTTGATACTGGAAGTATTAAGACATTTATGGCCTGAAACCTCACTGTCTCTCCAAGAATCCTGGCAGTAGTGGAGCTGCCTGGAAGTGAAGACTGAACTGCAGCTTGTTCTCCAGCTGCCAACAGAGAGAAGAGGGCATCAGGAATCAGGTGTCTCTGTGTCTTTTCTTCTCCATGCCTGGACACCAGAGAGCCTGTAACGTATGTGAGTTTCCTCAGATGCCCTTAAAACTTGTATTATAGACTCCAAAAATATTGCCACAACTGTCAAGAAAGGAAATCAACTACCCTCACGTCCTATGCAAAAATAATCACAAATATATAGCAGTGGAAGAAAACTGAATAGCTGTTGAGGAGGCCCTACAGCAGAGGACGTGAAAAAGCTTTTTTACTATGCTGCTAAACTTTGATGCATTTGCAACAGCAGCAGGCAGAGGCCCTCATGACTGAATAAGCTGAAATTTTCTGTCTGCAGTGATATCATGTTATCGCATTCCTGCCTGATGAAGAGTTATGTTGTGGTTCAGGAGATCCAAGCCTTCTGAAGAGATGCAAAATAAAGTTCCTGAGGTTTGTGCTCCCTAAAGGTTTCTCAGGACATTTATCAAGAAGGCAGATGTGAACCAAACCATTGTGGCCACTATCACTTTGTACTGAATCTCCTCCAGTACCTTAACTTTATGGTTAAAGATGTATCTGATGACACTCATTAAAGTCACATTACTGCTAAATATACGTCATAGTCGTGCTGCTTTTCAGTAGATGGTAAGGGATTGTACACACACCTTTGCACAGACTTACTTTTGCCTTTATTTGTAGTTCAACTGACATCCCAGTTGACACAGGACTGTTCATGTGTTTGAGCACCACAGTGACAAACCTTCCTTCTAGGTGCGTTGGAACCTTCCAAAATGAAAAATGTTAAGTGGTCTAAGATATAGCATAAATTTGTCCCTAAATTATGGGATCCTAAGCAGGGAGTCTTCCAGGGAGAAAGGAATGAAAACTGGACTCTGCTGTGCTTTGCGAATGAACAAGAAGCCATCTAAAGAGTAGGCAAGCCCCAGCTAATCTGCTGAAGAAGGGCAGAGTAAGCATGCCTGACACTGGCAACTGTGTGGACATCTGACATTTTAAGTGAGTGAACGGAGAAGCCTGAGAGCTTTTAATATGGATTATTGCCATTCATACATAATTGCATAAAGAGCTTTGGAATGAAAGCTAATTGAAACTGAAGGGAGCAGCAGAGCTAGTAAACAAAAGTATTTACCTTTTTATCAAAAGGATTGCCCATTTTTTTGTCTCACTGGAGTTCTAATCCAAAGTTTTGTTGAATTCCAGTTGCTATTTTTAAACCAAATTTCAGACAACAGTTTAACAGTCATTGAAATGCTGAGTGCATTTTTTGTGTAGGAGAAAGCCATGACAAGTACCAAATGAATTCCTACTGGTGATGAAAGCAACTCAAATGCAAAGCAGCCGAAGATACTTGGCTGTGACAAAAACAGATGCGTACCATTAGACAGCTCTGGATTAGATTTGTTTTTCCCAGCAGAAGGAATGCAGTCAAGGACTCCCCTCTCCTTTTTCCCACAGCAGCTCAGTACTGATTCAACAGTCTTGATTTGTGTGGTGTGCCATTTGCCAAATTTGGCTACAACTTCTTAACTACAGCTCAAGGTCCCACAGATTTTGAGGCAAGGTCTGTCATTCAAGATATAGGTCTGCTCATCTTCAGCCACCAGCTGTGATTCTGGAGCATTCAATCAATATACTCAAGTCTGACATCCCTAATTTTGTTCCCTGGTCCTGACTTCTTGATTCTATCCTACCCAATACATTCCTCCCATCTAGTAACTTGACGAGCCATGACCTCCTTAGTTGCTGAGATCTGGGTGTCATACTCATTGTAGTAGGCTTCTCAGATGGTTCTCCTTTTGGGGGGAGTTAGGGAAATGGTGTATATGCAAGTCTGTCCTTTGAGGAAAAATGAAAGAACTATGGAAAGCGAGAAAAGGGAAGGAGAGTATACGCCTGAAAATGACATCATGGTTCAATGGTGAGGTATGCTGAGTTTTTTCCCAGATTTTGTACTGTCTATATTTGATCAAAATGAGCACAGCCACACAGAAACGTAGACAGAAAACTGAAGTAAGAAAGTCAGTCTTTGGTCCAGACTGAAGTGTTTCGGCAAATGGGGAAAAAGCAAATGAATGAGAGAGCCAGTGAAGAGGAGGTATGGTTTTACTCCTGAGACCACTAAACATACTCAAGAAAGGAAGTCAGAAAGATCAGTCATAGAGCTCAAACCATTTACTAAACAAACTCAGCAAACACATTACTGAAGGTACCACTCCACCAAAATGCCTAATAGGGTTGTAATGGGAGTGAAGATGATTTCCAGGGAAAGGTCAATAATCTAACTATGAGTTCAGAAATGCTTTCTGTCCAGAAGTAGAAATATCAAAAGAAAGACTTAGGAAGTGAGAGCCATTATAGACTACAAAAGACCCACAGGAATGTTAAATTCTTTCTGAATTTTCCTGAAGTCCCAAACAAGGGTCTAGACCATGCGTATGCTTTTAGATGTGGTCATTCATGCCAAATGGAAAGAAACAAAGTGGAGCATAAGTGTGTGTAACAGTGTCGCTCTTGCCATGGCTTCTTTTGTCGCTATAATGGGTTAGAGGGTTCAGGAATAATTGAGATCCCACATAATAATTGGATGGGTTTTGCCTTCCAGTCCTAGGAAGACCATCGCCTCACTCTAACACAGGACAAGTCTTTGACATCAGTTTGTGCCTCTGCCTGGATTTTCTTTTCCTGGAAGTAGTATGGATCAAAACCAGGATTGTCTTAGCTGTATTCGCCTTGAGATAACTCTCACAAGATAACTTGCATAAGCTATTACAATGTGAACATAAGAAACTCAACTGTTAGTGCTGAAGACAAAAATAGGAGCTATTGTAATTACAATTTCACAGAGGTACATTCTGCAATAGCCTAAACCCATCTGATAATGTGTAAGGTTCAAGCTCATGCCAGCCTATCTGTTTGTGAAAACCCTGCCTCTGTCATCAGGGGTGTCATCGTAGCTGTCTCTAGCATGTAACACTGAAAAAAATACAGCCCATAGGGAAAAGACTTACAGTTTTCTGGCATGAGGTCATGGACATGTTGAGATGTCCCAGGTGGCACCAGCCGATCTCTGAAGTGTCTCATGAGAGCATATCCAAATCATTTGCTGTGCCCCAGCTCCACGTTTGGTAGAATGTTTAGTCTGAAGACCTGGTTTTGTTTGAGCTCAAAGCTTTGAACAGGCAATGACCGCCCAGCAGGTTCATTGCTTCCCCCAGTCAAAGGCAGCTTATTTGAGGGGAGCAAATATCTACACTCTACTCTCAAATACACATTGCGAGGCTGAGACGTGCTACCACTTGAGGTATGCTGCCAATGCTGTTGGGACAGAAGCCATCTTCAAGGTCTGGTTTTGTGTAGCACCAAAAGAGAAGCTGATAAGCTAGTCTCTTGTTTACTGATAGGCAAGATCATTAAGGATGATTTTTTTTCTATTCTATCTATGAGAGCAGAAAACCAGTGAAACAAAGCTTGAGTTCTGCTCCGAGAGCCTGAAGAAGACACTAGGCCTTGTATTGACTTTCGGTTCAAAACTGGAATATTAATATGAATCATACAATGGTCCGGGTCAGAAGGTATCTTCAAAGCTCATCTAGTCCACCCCCCCTGCCATGGGCGGGGACACCTTCCACTACATCAGGTTGCTCAGAGCCGCATCCAACCTGGTTTTGAACACTTGCAGTGACAATACATCCACAACTTCCCTGGGCAACCGGCTCCTGTGTCTCAACACCCCCACCACAAAAAAAATTCTTCCTTATGTCTAGTCTGAATCAATCCTCTTTCAGTTTAAAACTGTTCCCCTTGTCCCGTCACTAGAGATATTGGTGAAAAGTCTCTCTCTATCTTTCCTATAAGCCCCCTATTATACATCGAAAGGCCGCAATAAGGTCTGTCTGGAGCCTTCTCTTCTCCAGGCTGAACAACCCCAACTCTCTCAGCCTTTCCTTGTAGCAGAGGTGTCCCATCCCTCTGACCATTTTCATGGCCTCCTCTGGCGCCTCTCCAACAGGTCCATGTCTTCCTTGTGCTGAGGACCCCAAAAGCTGGATGCAGAACTGCAGAAGTCGTCTCACCAGAGCAGAGCAGAGGGGCAGAATCCTCTCCCTCGAACTGCTGGTCACACTGCTGGTGATGATGCCCAGGACATGGTTGGCTTTCTGGGCTGCAAGTGCACATTGCCCGCTCATGTCTGATTTTTTGTTCACCAGTAACCCCAAGTCCTTCTTTGCAGGGCTGCGCTCAATTCATTCATTTCCAGTCTTTATTGTTCTTGGAGATTGCTCCAGCCCAGGTGCAGGACCTTGCACTTGGCTTTGTTGAACTTCATGCAGTTCACACAAGCCCACTCCTCAAGCCTGTCAAGGTCCTTCTGGATGGCGTCCTGTCCCTCTAGCATGTGGACCGTACCACTCAGCTTGGTGTCATACACAGACTGAGGGGTGCTGAGGGGGCACTCGATTCCACTGTCTAGGTCATTGATGAAGATAGTAAATAATAGTGGTCCCAGTTCCAACCCTTGAGGAGCACCACTCGTTCCCGGTTTCCACTTGGACACTGAGCCATTGCCTGTAACTCTTAACTCTTTTGTTAACCCTTTCTCTCCCCATGAAGAATGGGCACAGCTGCTGTGGATGGGACAGAACACTGGGAGCCCCAACATTCCTTGCTAGGAGACACTCAAACAGAAGCGGCCATACCTGCATCCACTGCACACAGACGACCATGGCACTGTCAGCCCTCTGGCACCCACTGTGTGGCTCCTGGGTGTCCCCAGTGCCCCAGCTCCCACAGACATTCATCTTCCCCAAAACCTTCCACGCCAGAGGTAAGGTCTGACCCTGGCCCCGGCAGCTCAGGGATGCCCTTTGGGGAAATCCGCAGCCCTTCCTCCATTGCAACTCTCCCTCCTCCTTCTCAGCCCCCTTGTGCACCTTCCTGCCCCAGGATGGGTTGTGACCAACAGTTCATGTCTCTCTTTCAGGATCAATCAAGCTCTGCCAACTGCCTGGGCAAGAGCGTCAGCCGTTCCCTGCACCCTGGACACCCCCAGCAGGTACTGCATCCCCATCTGCCATGGCACCTCGGCAGTCCCACACCCCTGCACCCCAGCACCCATGGCTCCCCTGACTCCTCTGTGCCCTCCAGCACCTCCAGCATCCCCAGCACCTCTGTCCCCTCGGCAGTTGTGGCACACGGGCTCCGCAAGCCTTGTCAAGCCCACTTGCTGTCAGCTGGGCAAGGCCTGCCCTGTAAATATAATTTACAGATAATTTCCCAATATCTTGGGGCCACCTCTCTCATTTCACCTCTCCAGTGTGCCACCCCATTCCACCAGCACAGCAGCTCGCCCCACAGGGATCGTCTCTGCCCTAAGCTCCCCACTTACTGGGTGCAGAGCAGGGGGACATCCACGGTTGAGTTTGGATCGGTGGGTGCCCCTGGAGACTCACCACAGCCCAGCACATCTCCTGCTTACCCGTGCAGGTCGGCAAATGGCTTCAGCTGGAGGCTGTTTCAATCCCAGAGTCTTCGGCTTCGGGTGGACAAGGGCTGACGTGCCTCCATCAGCCATCCATGCAATCGGACACGGCGTTGTGTCTCCGCCAGGCACTGCCCTCTGGGGACGCCAGGGTCGTGGGCACCCCACAGCTTGGGCACGCCGATGGGCTCCCCAGCGCCAGCAACAGCTGTTCCGGCCCAACAACCACCAGGGGACAGCAGTGGCCCCAACCCCTGCCGTGCTGACATCATCGCTCCCCTGCAACCACCACCTCAAGGGGCAGAACAATCAGCAGAGCCAGCCCAGCACAGCCAGCCCCCTGGGGACCCCCCTGGGCAGCAGCAGCCCCCCAGGCAGTGCTGGTCCCAAGGATGATGGCAGCCCCACAGGCGGTGACGTGTCCATGGATTGCGATGTCACCATGGATGATGGTGCCCCCCCGGGTGGTGACATCACCATGGATTGTGATGTCACCATGGATGATGGCAGCCCACCGGGTGGTGACATCACCATGGATTGTGATGTCACCATGGATGATGGCAGCCCACCGGGTGGTGACATCACCATGGATTGTGATGTCACCATGGATGATGGCAGCCCACCGAGTGGTGACATCACCATGGATTGCGATGTCACCATGGATGATGGCAGCCCACCGGGTGGTGACATCACCATGGATTGCGATGTCACCATGGATGAGGGCACCCCTCTAGGTGGTGACATGTCCATGACAAGTGACGTCACCATGGATGATGGCACATCTGCAGGCGGTGACATGTCCGTGGCAAATGATGTCACCATGGATGGAGGCGCCCCGCCAGGCGGTGACAAACCCATAGGCAGCACATCCAGTAACAACATCAGCCTGAAGAATAGGGTGAAGAATTGCCAGAATATCTTGGTGCCAAAAAAAGGCATCAAGCGCAGGGCTCCCACAGCCAGTGCTGGGGCAGGATGGTGGGATTAAAGCTGTTGGGGGGGATCTGGGATCGTATGGTTTTGGGGAGGGGGGAGGGAGAGGTGTGTGTTGATTAGGTAGTTTTGTTTGCATGTTTTGATTACTGTTTTTTGCTCAGTTTTTCTATTAAAACCCACTTGTCCAGAACCTCTCTGTGCTTGCATGGGATGGGGAGGGGGCACCAGAAAATAGCATCAGAGGTGCAAAAGCATCACTGATCAGATCCACCAAGCCCCAAAGGGCACCAAGCCGTCCCCAGGGCTGTGTCACCAGCTGTGGTGCAGGCAATCGTGGGGGATGACTCCCCTGTCCCATTGCCCAGGCAAAGCAGCCCTTTGGCAGTGGAACCAGGACAGATGGGTCCGTGCATCCAGCAGAAGGCTGGGCTGCCAATCTGCCTGATCTGGACAGGCTGGAGGACTGGGCAGAGAAGAACCTAATGAAATTCAACAAGGGCGAGCTGGCTCAAGAACCCCAGGCACCAGGACAGGTTAGGGCTTGACCTGCTGGAAAGCAGCATTGCAGAAAAGGACTTGGGAGTTCTGGCAGGCAACAGGTTGACTCTGAGCCAGCAATGTGCCCTTGTGGCCACAAACGCCAATGGTATCCAGGGGTGCATTAGGAAAGTGTGACCAGCACGTCGAGGAAGGTTTATCCTCCCCCTCTACTCTGCCCTGGTGAGTCCACATCCTGAGTACTGTGTCCAGTGTTGGGCTCCCCATTTTAAGAAGGACAAGGAACTTCTGGAGAGAGTCCAGCAGCAGGCCACAAAGATGATTAGGGGCCTGGAGCATCTTTCTTATGAGGAGAGAGAGACTGAGAGAGCTGGGTCTATTCAGCCTGGAGAAGAGAAGGCTGAGAGGGGATCTCATCAATGTTCATATATCTCAAGGGTGGGTGTCAAGAGGATGGGACCAGACTCATTTCAGTGGTGCTCAGCAATAGGATAAGGGGCAACAGGCACAGACTGAAGCACAGGAGGTTCCATCTGAATATGAGGAGAAACTTCTTTACTCTGAGAGTGCCAGAGTACTGGAACAGGCTGCCCAGAGAGGTTGTGGAGTCTCCTTCTCTGGAGACATTCAGAACCCACCTGGACACATTCCTGTGCGATCTGCTCTGGGTGAACCTGCTTTAGCAGGTGGGTTGGACTAGATGATCTGCAGAAGTCCCTTCCAATCCCAACCAGTCTGTGATTCTCTGATTACTCCAGGCCATTTCATTTTGTCATTTATGCCTGTGCTTTTGAATCTTCTGTCTTTTTCCTTCCTTCTACTGCCCCAAGTTTATTTTTCAAGGTGTGCAGAGCTGAAGGCAGCCCATCTTTTGCATCTGGGCTGCCTTTGGCAGTGACAGAAACATACAGTTGTTTTCCTAGTGGTCAGGAGGCAAGTGCATGAGGAGCTGTGCCCAAAGGAGCAGCAGCCTAGCAGGACTCCCTTGCTTTCCAAGCCCCTCAACCGCTGGAGCCAGAGGCAGGCACTGGAACAGCTTGGTGTTGGACGGCTGCCACTCTGGGTCACCATGCAGGGGCCATTCTCCCCAAGCTGTGGCCGTCCTTTTCCACTAAAGGTAAAAAACAACTCATTGCTCAAGACCTTTTCCAAATTTCACTCATTCTGAAGTGATGCAATGAAGTGGCCTGGCCCGACTGACTGTGGCTGGGGAAGCCCTCTTATTCCTGAAGCCTTATTTGTACATGGTGTTAGTTCCGACCAGGTTACACATTATGAAGAGACTCAGCCTCAATAGAAATTGTTCCAGTGTCATTCATTTCAGGGCAGTTTTATTAAGATTTACTGAACATTGGAAGTAAATGTGTCTATGTGCTATTCAGACTGGAAACATTTACAAAAGAGATGAAAAAATATGGTGAGAGCTCTGATGGGAAAAGTTTATGCCTCTATCAGTATTATTACAAAGACAAAATATTCCTTTCGATTGTAAAGAACATTCACTTTCAGTAACACAACAATTCTCAATAAAACCTATTCTTGTGTCTGCAAACATCTGAAAAACTCTTTATAAAATGCAAAAAGTGCTTACAGTGCATGAAGTCCCACTCTTTTCTATGCACTCCCACGTATGTCTTGTGATCTGGACAATTTTATACCACTGTTCATTCAGTCTGATTTTGAAAAGAATCGAACGGTATTTGCAGACTTATTTTTTCCATAATTTTAAGCCCATTTTCCTTTAATTCTAATGCTGTTAACTCTTCCTCAGAGGATGCATGCTGTGCATAACATATTCCAGGACACAAGGTCTAGCTTGCAGCTATCTGAAGAAGCATGCTCTCAGAATACAATAACTAAGTATAAGCTAAGAAAAATAAGAATATTATATGCATAGAAAAATATTACAAGCCATAACCTGACTATCTTGTACCAATCCATAATAATATATAAAGTCAGTTGTTAAAATGGCCTTAAAGGAAGAAATGGATGTTGAGAGCCATCCCTGGGTGTCATGTCTGTCCCCATCTGGAGGTGAAGAGGAGCCACGGCAGGGACGCGCCTGCGTCTCTCTCTGGTGGGTAGATGTTGCAGTCCAGCTGCAAGGAGTGGGCCAGGGTGTGATACATGGTTACCCTGGTGCCTTTGGCCTCATCCTCAAGGAGCGTCCATGTCCACAGGTTGTGTGGTGGCAGCAGTGCCTGCAAGGAGAGTGGCACATCTGTCCCAGACAGTTTTCTCACCTTCCCTCTTCCTCCTCCTTTCTTGAAGATGCTCTGCCTGGCTCACAATGTGAGCCCTCTCTCACCATATGCCCTGGCACAAGCTCTGGAACAGCAGGCGGTGAGGGCACTGCTGACACAGGGAGGCCGTGGTGATATCACACCAACGCCAGGGGGATCCTCCTGATCACTGACCCATGGGGGCATCTTCAGTGCTGATGGGTGTCCTTCACTGAGAGCAGGGCCATGAGACTGAGGGCTGCCCTCCTTGGGAGTCTTCTCCTGGGCCATGTCAAATTCCAGACACGCTGTTCCTTCACCAGAAAAGTGCTATCAGCCTCCCTGTGGGGGTCATGGGCTCCAACTCCTACCATCTTGTGTGCATCAGGAATAGTGTGGTCAGCAAGACTAGGGAAGTGATCGTCCCCCTGTACTCAGCACTAGTGAGGCTGCACCTCCAATACTGTGTTCAGTTTTGAGTCCCTCACTACAGGAAAGACATTGAGGTGCTGGAGAGAGTTCAGAGAAGGACAATAAAGCTGGTGAGGGGCCTGGAGCACAAGTCTGATGAGGAGCAGCTGAGGGAACTGGGGCTGTTTAGCCTGGAGAAAAGGAGGCTGAGGGGACACCTCATTGCTGTCTACAACTCCCTGGAAGGAGGTTGTAGCATGGAGGGTGTTGGTCTCTTGTCTCAAGTAGCAAGTGATAGGACAAGAGGAAATGGCCTCAAATTACACAATGGAAAGGGTTGTCAGGCATTGGAACAGGCTGGTGGAGTCACCATCCCTGGAGGTGTTTAAAAGTTACATAGATGAGGTTCTTAGAGACACGGTTTAGTGCTAGAGTTAGGTTATGGTTGGACTCTATGATCTTAAGGGTCTCTTCCAAACAAAATGATTCTATTATTCTATGATCTTGCAGGTTATGACCAACGACGTTAACGGGTATGGGCACTAGGACTGATCCTGAGGGACAGGGAGTAGCCTGGTGTGTGGGGGTGAGCCCAGCGTAGGCCGCATCTTGCCTTCACCCCCACAGTGGGCTTTTGGAAAGCCCAAAATCCAAAATCAATTTTGTTTTTTTAATATAAATCACACACCTGAAGAAAGCGCACTCTTTTAGTATTTGCTTCTGCTTAATTTAAATGTATTTTTCTGGCCAATAAAACTGACATTTATTTCATACAAAATACCAGCTTCACTGCTCCTACTTCAATTGATGACAGTGTCTTTTCAGAGGAATTTACCTAATCATAGCCCTTTTAACTAAATCAACAATACAGTGGATAATTACAGTGTGGCAGAGCTAGTTATATCAAAGCATCTAAAACCCATACTTTCGAAATCGGAAAACCGAGATAGTTGCAAGCAATCTCCTATTTACTAGTCAAAGACCAAGTGAAAAAAACACAGTTGTTCTTGGCTCAGTAAATAGCCATCAGAGTCCTGAAGAAATGGTTGTTAACTCTACCAGGAAATGCATGGAAGGACAGAATTCAGCAACTTGGAGGTGTGTGCACATTTACCAACTAAAATCATTAGCTGGTATTATTTCAGAAAAGAGTTTTCATAAACACAACAACAAGTTGATTTTTCTACCTCAAGAGGCTGATACAGTGAAACGAGCAGGCATTTTCCATCTATTTCATGATCTTTACCATTGCATTGGTGCTCAGAAGTCCCACCAGTGATGGGAGAAAGGAAATCCACGATAAAAAAAGCGTGTGTTTTGAAAGAACTAATAATAAAAATGCCAGGTCATTTAGGAGAGGTGAACAAGTTGCATGGTGGCAAAGGAGCTTTACTCAACATTAGACACTGGGTCTCTCAAGACTGGAGACAGAAAAAGTGGTAATGTCTTCAATGAAAAGTCCCAAGCTCTTGTGTCAGGACTTATGAGTGCCACTCAATAGAGCTTTGAATCATACTTGGCCAAAACTACGAAACACCTTCAGCAGTGATGCGACCTCTCATCAGCATTTGTTTATCCCAATATCACATGCAGAGTTTTGGTGTTTCCTTCCATTTACAGTTCATTACCACTAAAATTTCGTACTTGCATTGCTCAATATTTAATATTGCCAAATGAGTTATTGTGGTGAGCTTGGACGATTGGACTGAGGGCTTCCAACACCATCTCATCTTATTGTCCTGCAATACCCTTTCACATGCAGGCCTGCAAACTGGTCTGAGACCTTCCTTTGCCTCTACGTTAATAATTATTAATCTAAAAATGTAATTGGAGAGCTCAGTGTACAACTGGTTTCTTCTAGTCAATAAAGTGTGATGATGTTCCCTGGCCTTTTTGAACTGGTGTTAGCATCAAAAGTACCATCTGTGGGGGACTACGGTGGGTCCATGGATTACCTGATGGAGGGCATGGGAACAGAAACTAGCCTTGAAGATATTAAGGCCTACCCATGAGAAAGATGGGAGTAAAGGAGTATCCGGAGATATTAAGGTGTACCCATGAGAGAGAAGGGAGTAAAAGAGTAACACTGATGATAGTAAAATTAGCCAATGAGTTGTTACTACTGCAACTTGTAACCAATAGCAAAAAGACACTTGAGCTGATAAAGACTATATAAAAAGGTGTTTGTGGCAATAAATGGAGACTGCTGTTTGTACAGAAGAACTTGGTCTGTGTCGTTTGTCTGTTTCAACCGCGACAACCATCATAAAGCTAACCTTGCAGAGGATGCAAAACAGTAATAAAACTATTATTGCCTGCTGCTTTGTAGCTTTTCAGCAATTCAATATGAAATAGGGAGGAGGGGAAGGGCAAAAAACCAAACTACTTTGCTGTAAATATATGTTAAAATAAGACCCACATCATAAAAAAAAAGTGCCTTCAATTTTTGACTATGTTTACTTGAATCCCGGAAGAAACCAGAACGTCCTTGACTTGCAGATCATGTAACACTGGCTGAGTAGAGATGCTAACTTGTATATGGGACACATTTTTCTTTGCTGTTATTTAAAAGCAGTGTCAGTCCGAAGCATCTGGCAAGATGTGTATTAGCAAGCCTATGGTGCCTTGGCTTAATGGTTCACATTGCAACGGGTCACAGTGACTGAACCAGAAAGGTCTCTGTGCTGGTTCCTGTACAAGGCACAGTGTCACTGGGTGAATTCACAGACTCATAGAATCATAGGATGTCCTGAGTTGGAAGGGACCCACAAGGATCATTGAGTCCAACTCCTGTCCCTGCACAGGACAACCCCACAGTTCACACCATGTGTCTGAGGGTGTTGTCCAGTCTCTTCTTGAACACTGTCAGGCTTGGGGCCGTGACACCTCCCTGGGGAGCCTGTTCCAGGGCTCCACCACCCTCTGGGGGAAGAACCTTTTCCTAATGTCCAACCTACACCTCCCCTGGCACATCTTCCTGACATTCCCTCGGGCTCTGTTGTTGGTTGCCTGAGAGAAGAGATCAGTGCCTGCTCCTTCTCCTCCCCTTGTGAGGAAGCTGTAGCCACCATGAGGTCTCCCCTCAGTCTCCTTTTCTCTGGGCTGAACAAACCAAGGGACTTTAGCTGCTCCTCATACAGCTTCCCCTTCAAACCCTTCATCACCTTCGTGGTCCCCTCTCCAGTAGCTTTATATCCTTTTATCCTGTGACACCCGGAACTGCACACAGTGCTCCAGGTGAGGCTGCACCAGTGCAGAGCAGAGCAGGACAATCACCTCCCTGCCCGGCTGGCCATGCTGTGCTGGATGCACCCAGGACACGTCTGGCCCTTTTGGCTGCCAGGGCACTGTTGGCTCATGTTCAACTTCCCATTGACCAGAACCCCCAGATCCTTCGCCATGGAGCTGCTCTCCAGCATCTTGTCCCCGAGTCTGTATGTTCAGCCAGGGTTGCCATGTCCCAGGTGCAAAATCCAGCACTTTTCACTCTCTAACATGAAGCAGAAACGATCTTGGATGTTTACACAGTTTAAAATTTATGAAAAACTGAGTTATACAAAATGAACACTGTCAGTATCGAAGTTAAGGGTTCATAATTTTTGTTCATGCATAACAGCTGGGACAAACAAGGAGTAAGAAAAGGTTCCATTAGGCCCTGTCCAGCCACACCAGTTACAATTCAGAAGAATGGCAGAAACGCACACTAATAAAATTTGCAAATTATGCTAGACTGGGAAGAACTGGGAAAACACTGAAGCTAAAGAAATAACAGGCAAGGAATCCTAAGGTCTTGTAAGGGACAAGATGGACTTGCCAATAGATATGATGATTACTACAAGCATCTGAAGCACATAGCCATCAAGAGTAAAATCCCAGATCCCTGAAGTCAACAGAAATATTCCTGCTAATGAAAGTGAAGCCACAATTTAATCCTGAACATGAATATTAATTTCCCATTAGACAAAGAGGACTAACAAGGTAAGAAAAAGAGAATTTGCTTAAAAATTATCCGATTGTATCATGCAAAACTTCTTGCTAGCCAGAATATGAGACATCATTATGCTCTGTCACAGGAAATACTCAAATCTTAAAATGGACTGGACTAAGCACTGGAAAACATATTGTCTTGGTAAATCTTTCCATGGCAACAGATTGGCTAAAGAGGTTGAATTATTCCTTTATATTTCTAAACTTGTTTGACACACATAAAAGAAAAAAGTTTCTAGGATTTGCTTCTAAGTTTACATACAGGATCCAAAATAAGTAGTATAATTTTCATAGATTACTTCAGTCGGTGTACATAGCACATGGCACATGGAAAAGCAAGCACTTATTTAGGTTTGTACACTGAATGATGACAAATTTTTATTTTGGCTTTTAAATTTCAACTTCTGACTTGTCCAGGTTTTAAAAAAATGCCCCTGCTAAGCCAAGCAGAATTTCATGCTTCAATTTCTTGTTCCCAGCTCCAGCCAACTGAAATGTTGCATGCTACATGTTGAGGATATAGGGATCAGATGGAAAAACTAGCGACAGATCAGTAGTGCTGGAATAAAATCTTTCACAACAGGTTTCTGGAGTAGTCAGGATGGCTGGAAAAAGCCTGTACAGGGGAAAAAAATCTGTTCTGAGATGGAAACTAGTTACCAGCATTTAGATGAAAACAAGACATATAGGTGAAAAAAAATAATTAAAAAGAAAAAACTTTAAAAATATTTAGGCAGCATGTCTGTCCCCATTCCACAGAGGATGCTGTGAGCCATCTCTATCGTCTGTCTGTGCATTACTACTAGACATTCTTCTTTTGCACGTTTTTAAGGTCCATGGCACACATCTTGGAGATGTTAGCCATATGGAGAGTTTTCGTACCTTGTTTATAGGATGAAGGAGGCTGATTGCCCCACTGAACACACCATGTCTGTCCTTCCATCCTTCTTCCTACTTCTCCCCTCCACTAGATACATCAGGACACACACTCCCAAAGTTAAAGTACAATCACACAAACAGTCTGATTGTTCTTTGGGAAGTTATGTTCTCTCAAGCCAGACAGATGTGCCTCATTATATACTGTTTTCCACATTTCAAGTGCTTGCGTGTAAAATGTCCATTAATCAAATTAGGAGAAACAAAAATGTCATCCTGAAAATGTTCAATATAGTCCTCAGCCTCCTGAGGTCTACAAAATCTCTCATTTGCCAAGTCTGACTAGAATAATATTTTCTTGTACTTCTTGTTTAATGCAGGACTGCATGTTGTAAAAAAAGGAATATATTTTTAATCTAAAAAGAAAACTCCCTACTCGGAAAAGAAATTCCAAGTCTTTTCAAGGAGTGTTTTTCCACTAACAGCACTGGGCAGTTGAGCAGCTCTTTAATTCCTCTGCTACAGTAATTCTGAAAGAATAGAGGTAGAATTGCATTTCCCTACAGGCCTACTGCAGACTGATTAACTTTTGCTGCTCAGATCCAGGATTGCAGAATTAAGAGAAGGCACTGAAGCCGTGTAAAAACCTCATCCCTGCAAACCTCAAAATCTAATATTACAGGTGAGCTGACATAACTTTGTCTCCTTATTAGGTTATATATTTATAAATCAGGGCCTGAAACGGCTCCTTTTTAAAATCAGTGATGAAAGTGATGGCTACGCTTTCTAAATATTATACAGACTTAGAAAATCTGTCTTAGAATTTGCAAACTTTTACAGTGCCTTCAGTGTGAATCACACCTATGAAGCAGTTCCTCCAGCCCTAGGACTAACAAGTACCTGAGAACTTGACATGTTTTGAAAATTTTTCATGTTATCCTAACTCCTGTTCAATTGAAATCCAGAACTACTGATGATTTTAATGATCACCTCAGCAGGCTCAGGATGGTACACACATGAAAATCCCCCTTCTTTCCTATATTGCATGGAAACAGAAAATGCACACTCGCTTCTGGAGATGAGTGGGTTTGAACATGACAGGGTGGAAGATTATGAGCACTGTAACCCAGCAAATAGGAGCTTGCACCCAGAATAGTTTTCCTGATGCCACAATGCCAAAGTTATAGCAAACTCTGACTTCTGTCAAATTTTCTTGCCATTACATACTGAGCAGAAAGCTCTATGTTTCTCTTCTTACATAAAGGTATTCATTGTAGTGGAGCTGAAAGTCAAATCTAGACAACAGTAAAAACTGAAGCAAATCACAGGGCCCCACAAGTCATGAGATCTGGAAAGGCACTAAGCTTTTGTAAACAAATACGATTTACTATTCTTGCTATTAGCAAACCACACACCATAGTTAATATTGCAAAATACTCTGTAATTGTAACTTCCTGTTTTCAACCCATAAAACTGCCTTCTAAGGATCAATTTCACATAAAAAGTTTCTGAAGTTTAAGGAATATTTTATCACTTGTATTTGAACTTGCATTTTAGCAAATTATACCTTTAAACAATACTATTTTCCAAACTTTAAGTGCTTGCAAAACCATGCTACGATAGCAAGTGACTGAAAGAATGAACTCTTAGATGTGTTTAACATTAAAAATAGATTGTTTCCACAGTTGGCCTTAACTGTAAAGCACTTGCACCACATTAGAAAAAATACAGGATTTTCCTACCCCATACCCCTCCACCAAAGCACATAATTGAACACTGCTTAGAGAGAAAAACTTGAAAGGAATTGTCCAAAACTAATTGAAAATGGCAGATATGGCAAAGAAGTTTGCTCCTTCAGGCAATTCTGATGATGCAGGGGAGATACACTCTAGCTGGACACAATGAAGCAGAATGCAAACGAGAAGGACACTGAAAACCCAGTGTACTCAGAACAAGCTACAGACTTCCCCAGCACAATGCGACAGAAGAAAATTAAATGTATCCAAGTAAAACCAAGCTAAAATGACGAGACTGTATATACCCAGTATTCCTACAGCAGTTTAAATTGTAAGCAGACAACCTGGAAAAGAGACTGAGATTTCACTCAGTGCTCACAACACAGAAGTTACTGATAACAGCTGAAATAAGTGATTTTTTTTAACTTGGTGGCACTAAAACTGGCACAAATGAGTCATAGAACGGATGCATGAGGGAAACCAAAACACGTGCCCACAACAGACAATGCACTGTCACATCCTTGCAAGAGCTGCTAAAAGATTATCAAGATGTTTTTACATAAAGAAGATAGTTTCCAAATACGTTTCAGCTGGGATAAAATGATTCAGATGGTAAAACAGCTGCTGCTGAAAATAACAATTACGTGCAAAGAACTAAGTAATTGGAGTAATAAAGCCAAAGGAATAATTAGAAATCTTTCCTAAAGTGCTACAGCCCATGTTAACAGCATATTAGATATTGAGGAGTCAGGCAGCTTCACCTTTGCAAAGACCAAGCAACTCTGTGCCCTAAAAAAGAGCTCCTTCCCAAAAGTCAGTACAGTATTCTGTTACTTGGCCCAACCTAGAATATTGCCAGGAGTTCGAGTTACTGGAGAACATATAGTTACATCATCAGATGTGGACACTGCTCAGTAGTTACAGATGGTTGAGACTGTTGTTTAGAAATCAAACTGCCAGCAGAAGACTGAGTGGCCAGGAAGATTTGTTAATAGGTCTCACAGGGATAAGCATCATAATTTACCACATTCTTGTATAAAAACATGGGAAAAAAAAGAGTAGAAGTTACAGAAGGCCACAATCATAGTACCACTTCTCCCACAGAAAAACCTGGGGAACTTACCAAAAACTGAAGAAAGAAGAGGTAAAATTGCAATCAAATGTATAATGAAGATGTTCTGGGTCACTTTCACAGGTTACATTTTAGTGCCCAAAATTTAAAAGCTGCAGAACATCTGTCTGTACCTTATGATATGAAATCAGTTAGGGGCCATTTGAGTTGGTAAATTATCTGATAAATCTCCACAGTCTCTGAGATGTGTGTGATGACTGAAGCAACCCCTAGACAAAGGTGCTTTGATATAATTAGTTTAAATAAATACAACCCCTATTAATAGCAATGAACTGGTGGCAAGACTATTTCATCAGAAGCTAAAGAAGGAGACTCCAGTAAGAGGGGACATCACTCACATAGAAGAGCAGCTTACACCTCTAGATCACTGCTGTCAAAAGAGCCTGTCAAAATAGCAAAGGGGTATCTGTAAAAAAGTTGTACACTCAGGGTCTGGCTAGTATGTCCAAAGATATGATTTGAGGAAAGGAAAAGCTATTGTAAATTACCACAGGGATTTTATAAAAGCCATCTCCCATCCAATGCCTTTGATGCATACTCTTGAGCTGTTGGTGCTCCACTTAAGAGCATTGCCACTTCCTTACCACAGCCTACACACAGCACAGGCATAAGACGATTGCACAGGTGTAAGATAAGTTTTATCTGATGCTCTTAAATAAGCCAGTTTTATGCCATTTTCATAGCAGGAGTCGGAATGAATAATTAATAACGCAGAGTTTCATGAGTTCATGTCCAGAATGGCATACCATGAAGTCTAATGCCTATTTGTCTTTCATGAACACTTGAACTGTCTGAAACAAATTGAGCAAACAAGACAAAAGCCACATAAAAGAGCTGTGAAATACAGACCACTGATAACTCTTGACATGCTAGAGCATTTCTAGAGTTGAAGACTGTGTGGGAATAGTGCAAGAATGGCGAGGAGGATAACTGTAAATATGCTCCAGCGACTGCAGCTGGGGTGTATAAAAACACAAAAATCACAAGTAGAACCTCTGTGTTTAGATAGCAGGCCTGTGAAAAGAGTTGTAAAGGCACCTTATTGCATATCCTTGAGATTCCTGCAGGCAAAGATCAAAGCAGCGTGGCAAACTGTGCCTGCGTGAATCCCTATACACAGGCCGAAATGAGCAGGCTCATAGATCTTCAACCAGTGCTGAATTCTGCAGCACCTGCATCTCTGCTGGTGTCACCTCTGCCCAGGAGTTTAAGTGCTGTTTCAGAGTTTCCCTGGTAGTGAGGTAACAAAACCAAATTTGCTCTTTGCAATTGCATTTGTGGCCTCTTGTTGTTCTTGAGACCTGCCTGCATTGGATCCCACAAAGACTTTATCTTCATAAGCACATTGTGATTCAAGATCCTAGAGAAAAGACAATGGAGGTCAACTGTGTCTCCAGGTGACCTTTGCACAAAGCAGAAATGGTCTTTTCTGTTGAAAATTCTCTAAGTGATTTAATTACTCTACTTGTCTTCTCAGATGTCTGAGAACCTTGACTACTATAGTGCTCACTCATTGTAGATAAAGGTAATGACATATCCTAGGTAGTACAATTGCCAACCAGTACAGTTTTGCAAGACAGACAGACGGACAGCTTTTTGGTAGTATTTTCTAGGAACTAGGAGCTAAGTCACTCTCACCCCTCAGGTACTGTCAGTCACAAGGATATGACAAAATGAAACTGGCAGTTTGAATGACCTTATTTGAGAAAGCCATAGGCTGATCTCTTCTATGAAGAAGACCAATATTGCAGATTATTTGATGAAAAGGAACAAATATACCTCATTGCCCGTAGCAGAATTACTAAACTGGCATTGGTGGCTCACTTATTAGGGAAGAATAGCAAAAAAGGTCTAAGCTGCACACAGTAGGCCAATGGATGAGCAAATCTCTCCAAAATCATACTCTTCAGTTATGTACACAGAAAAATACAAATATTATAAACCATGACATATATATTCAGTCTGATCACTTATTGTAATCCATGAAATACATGTTCAGTTGAACCTGACCACTAGGAAGCAAAGAAGATAAAATGAAGAATGAAGATACAAGGAGCAAATATATTGAAGAACTACGGAGCTGCAAATGCCTGTTGTGACTGTGGCACAGGCGACTACCCAGAGCTGTCACTATAGATCAAACATATGTTCCCGTTTCAGCCTTCCATCATACAAGAAAGCAGTGCCCAGAGACGAAGTCAGAGCAAAATTATTTCCGACTCATAACACCGCCTAGAGCATGCCACCAGGGTACTAGACGTGTCCGCAATCTTTCCAGCTCTGCTACTGATGTGTTGGAGCCTGGAAAGTTCCTCATTTCTAACCCAAGGAGTTATATTGGTTTCAAGTGTAAAATGCTCTGAAATCTGCTGATAAAGACTCTAAGAGTGACATGTTGCAATTTTGAGTTACAGCAGTACAAAAAACCCTATTGTAAAATGCTCTGTTCACACTTCTTTTGAATATCCACAAAAATGGAAGAAGATTTAAAGTCTATAAACTTCTTATTAAGAAGCATGTAATTTGCTAGTTTTGATTCTTTAAACAAAATCCATTTTCCCAGAGCCCAGCTAATCCTCTGCACATTTTTATTTCCCAACTCGTGGCTATGTGGAACAGCTGCCACAGGACAAAAGAGGAGGTCCAAAATTGTATTGCTTCATGTTTTAACAGCGACACTAGCTTGGCTCCACCGCTCACATTTGTTATTTTCTCCTCCTCCTTTTAGTCATTTCTCCAGTGTGGAAAATCCTCTTAATCTTTGCTGAATGCTCACACTGTTCATGGCTCAGAGGCCAGTTTTCTCTTTGAAGCATAGATCAGTGATGTGGAGGCAGGTATTTTTTAGGGAATATTACAGAAGTGGACACATCCATCTCTCTCAGGAGAGTAATGCTCTGCAGCACAGACAGTTTTTCCTTTTTGCAGAAACTTCAGCTGAATGTCTCCTCTTTTTCCTCAGAGCTACTGCCTCATGTCCCTTCTCAGTCTCCATGGCTTCTCTCCAGCGTAAACACTTTTCCCTTTGCTCCAGTGCTAGTCCAGTGCTGCTCCTCAAGGACACAGCTACGTGGTGCCTGTGGTACCTTGCAGATACTGGAGACAACTTCACACTGACCAAGCTCTGGTTCTGGGAGAAGTCTGCTTGCAGCGACGTGTCATTCAGACAAGGGCACTGCCGCAGCATCTCCCCAGGCTCTCCAGTAGCTTTTGCCACGTGTGCCCACAGCGTTTTTAAAGAAGGCAAGAAAAGAGGTAGGAAGAAGGCGGCAGCAACACCTTGAGAAAACAAGGAATAGCCTTCACTGGAATCTGTGAACCCACCACTTCTTAGCCAAGTTCCTTCTTTCTCCTAGAATCTTGTTGCGGCTATAGTAAAATACGAAACCGTTTGTCGCTTCAGAAATCTCACTGTTTACAATCTAAATAATTTGCTCTGTAAGAAAAAAAAATCTAGGTACACAGAGAAGAAAAAATAATATTAGAGGAACTGTATGTGTAAGTTAGTGGTCAGAGATTTGAGTCACAGGTGCACAACCGCTGTGGCATATTTGGCACAAGCAGTCTAGCCAAATGATCTGCTAGTATAGCTTTTATAAGAAGAGTTGTTAGAAGACAAACAAAAAATTGAGTCCAAACAGATTCTAGATACTTTCTCCTGGGTTTTGTTTGTTTGGTTAAATTTGACAATTCCAGAAACAAATTGAGTTCATATGTAAAATTCAATCACAATACTGTTCTGAAATGTACAAAGAAAAAATAGTCTAGAAAATAGGCAATTGACAAACAAACCCGATGCAGTTTTTCTTCTCTAAGTTTAGCAAAATATTTTCAAATGTTGTAAATTATCACTTATCTTTATTGTCTTTCCTTACAGGATCTGAAAAGGCTTTCACAAACAGTAAAAAATAGGATGTCCCAGCATCTTAATGAAATTCATAAGGAACTGATAAAAATATTTATACATTCAGCAGAGCTAAATACAGCCATTTCTTGGATGGCATATGGCATGCTTTCAGCACGTAATACTACAGTCCATCTAGCAAAAAAGCAGAATACCATGTCCTATTGAAATTTAAAAGGGAAGGCATATAGGAAGATTACATTCGCCCCCGCCATTATTATGTGTTTAGGTAGCTAATGTTAACATTTTTCTTATGAGTAAAAACTACAAAATCCCAGTCCTAGTTTCAGTCTGGAAGACTAACCCCTGGAACCAGAATGAAAATATAATTCAGGAGAGACTCTGATGGAATCTGTCTCACCGTGAATACATCCTGCAAGCACAGATACTGTCCCACGACCTCACTTGTCCATCCCAACCTGCTTGTGCATATTCCAGACCATGGCTCAAGACGTGACACACACTTGCCAGATCCTCCATCAGGAAAACTGCATCTGATTGGGCTGGTGTATCTTTACTCTAGCCCTCCTGTGATTGCTTTCATCACATGGTTTGACTTCTCCCCACTGCAAAAGCTGGATTTCCCTTCATTTGACCATAATTAATGGGTTAGAGAGGAGTAGATACAATCTACTAATTAGGCTGGGAAAAACCTGGGTTAGTCGTCCCCTAGGGACCGCAGCTAAACTTTGCAATTTTAAACACACAGAAGTGGCGGTTCTTAGACAGATACAGTCTGTTGATCTCCTTTGCATCTTCAGGAGAAAATGTGGAACTTAGACCTCCAAGCTTGGTGCAAAATGGCAATAAACAGCCTTGCCTCATTGCTCACAGCATGGGGGCATTCTTTCTTCAGTGGGAAAAAGAACAGGGAATGAGGCATGGTGATGCTTTGCTCTAGTCACATTTGAAGATAAGGGATATGAGGGAAATACAAGTGCTTACACATACGAACATGACTGACATTGGAAAAACAAACTTTGGCTTCGGAAAGCTTCCTGACTTCATCAGGAAGTGCAGAGACATCACAAAAGCCTCATCCACGTACCCTCTTCTGGAATACATCTCATCTTGGGTCAATATGTAATGTATATGACTAAGAGACAGTGCACAGGGAATATAGATAAAGACTCATCTTCTTCATTACTGTTGTGAACTTTGTAGACCACAAAAAAATGGGATTGTCTTTCTTGTCCTCTTCCTGGCACTACAATGTACAAGATGAAAGTTCCAAGTAGATACTGAAGCAGCCACACTGTGAAGCACAGATACATTTCACATCCTCACTCTGTTTAATCGTATGGGGTTTTTTATATCGAGTCAGAATGAAATGTGTCCTAAAAATCGTTGATGTGCAGTTGTCATTGCAAATGTGGTAGTATGCTGACAGCACCCTTCAAAATGTCCCTGGAAAGGAGCAAGATGTAGGAGGGAAGAGTGAGTTAGAAGGATACAAAAGGCACCAGAAAGTGGCAGGTAGTCCAAGAAAGTGCTGAGAGCCTTCATATGTGCTCCTGCATTATTTCTTTTGTTTTAATGAAGAAGAAACTTGCAGCACGTGATCTCCTGTGTACTTCTGAGATCCCAGGATGCGACTGCGGCCAATATGAAAACTTCCATTGACTTCAGCAAGATGAAGATTTTACCCCAAGCCAGTTTACAAGACAGATGTATTTTAAGCAAAATGGACCTAAGGACAACAGAAAATGACATGTCCCTAGCATTAAGAGGCTAGAAGGGATCCCTAGCCACCTCAGAGGAACCAAGGGATCACCATCTCCCTTCTACGTCAATGCACATAAGTTAGATGTGTCTTAATTTGAAATGATGGCAAGAGGAAAACTCTCTGGGAAAAATAAATTCCACAAGGAAACAAGAGACATAAACAAAAGTTTTCCAATTAAAATCTTCTGAATATTTTCTTCTTTCTGGTTCAGAACCCCATAAATATAGTCTACCAAACTTCTAGCAATCATTTTGTGCGTTGATAAAAACTTGGTTTGATTTCCTCTTGTGTAAATATTCCTATTTAATTCAGCTTGGTGTAAACTTAGGATGAGAAAACACAAATTATTTTTCATCATGAATATATAGAATATGGAAAGTAATCACAACAGCCTTTCTAAAAAAGAAAAAGTAAACTGAAAAAGAAATACATGGAGAGAATAACATTGGATAGACTTGGTAAAAATGAAAGCTAAGAAGGTATTTACTTCCCTAAAAATAGAAACTATTTTGATCAGAAAATGGAAATATTTTCAGTTTTACTCTGGCTTTTTGACTTGTTTTAATATCAGGAGTGAAATATTGCAGCCAATATTTAACACTGCACTAGTTGTTACTTCACTATATTTTCCTCATAAAATAACAATCCAGAAGCAACTGAGGAAATAAGGTAAGGCAATACAGGCGGAAGTACCATCTTATCCAATTAAAATATGAGTTATGAGAGAAAGAAAATTTATATTTGCTAAGATTCAATAAAAATGGCAGGTCCTGTGAAAGAATTTGAATGCCTACTGAAGTCTTTGTCTTTTTGTTGTTGTTGCTATTGTTCTCTTTTCTTTCTATTCCTTGCTTGATTTGGGCTTTCATGTCTCATGAGTTGATGCTTAATGAGAGATATAAGATATCCCAGATATGTAATGAAATGCATAATAGATTATTTGGATTATAATAAATAATGTTTAGGAAAGTTCTTGCGAAAGATTTTTGAAGACAACACTTCCAAAATTTGTGCAGCATCTAGCTTGATCAGGCCAAAATTACACAAGCGTCTTCTGCCTGCTGTTAGATGGGGCTAATTGGACGGTGTTACCACATTAGGAAAAAGTACTTATATGAGTCTTGTAACACTCTTTTTCTTGCTAATAGGACATTGAGACAACTACTGTGGGGCTTTCCACTCCGCTCGCACCTGTCCCTGCCGGCAAGTCCTCACCCACAATACACACGGGGAAGAAAAAGCAGCACGGGTGCCTGTGAAGTGAAGGCTGCAGCAGAAGAGGAAGGCACTGGAGATGGGTTACCTGCAAGAAGTTTATGCAAGCCATAAGAAAGCATGTCACTGTGCTAAAAAGTGATTTAATGTGGATCCAACATGCGGTGTGTAGCAGGTTTGGGGAAGTAGATGCTAACGTGTATAACTAGGTCTAGGGTGTTACATGACTGAAGGAATCTGTTTTTTAAGGCTATATCAAGTATTTCTTCTTATGATTGATTTAAACAGGATATGTTTTCTGTGGAAGTTACAGTGAAAACTAGCCTTTTCTCATTATGGAACAAATCCTCCTGGAGGCAATCACAAGTCGGCTGAAGCACGTGATTGGGAATAGCAGCATAGATTCACCAGGGGCAAGTTGTGCTGGACAAACCTGATCACCTTCTATCACAAAGTAACCTGCCCAGTTGACATGGGGTGACCTGTGGACATTGTTTACCTGGATTTCTCTAAGGCTTTCGATACGGTTTCCCACAGACTCCTATTGGGGGAAACTGATGTGTTATGGGCTAGACAAGTGGTCTCTGCAGCGGCTGGGGAACTGGCTGACAGGCTGTACCCAGAGGGTGGTGGTAGATGGCTCCTTTTTGAACTGGCAATCTGTCACAAGTGGGGTCCCCCATGGGTCAATATTGGGCCTAACGCTGTTCAACATCTTCATAAGTGATCTGGATGATGGGATCAAGTGTACCCAGATGAAGTTTGCTGATGACACCAAACTGAGTGAGGAGGTGGACACTTTGGAAGGGAGAGCCACCCTGCAGGATGACCTGGATAGGCTGGAAGAGTGGGCTAACAAGAACCTTATGAAGTTCAATAAGGACAAGTGTCAGGTCTTGCACCTGGGAAAACACAATCCAGGAGTGCAGCACAGGCTGGGATTTACCTGGCTGGGGAGCAGCTCTGTGGAAAGGGACCTGGGCATCCTGGTGGACAACAGGCTCAATATGAGTGACCAGTGTCCTGCTGTGGCAAAGACCAACAGGATGCTGGGCTGCATCAAGAAGGGCATCACCAGCAGAGACAAAGAAGTCGTTATCCCACTCTGCTCAGTGCATGTCAGGCCATACCTGGAATACTTTGTTCAGTTTTGGTCCCTGCTATTCAAAAAAGATGCGGACATGCTGGAGAGGGTCCAGAGAAGGGCCACAAAGATGATCAAAGGACTGGGAACCTGCCATATGAGGAAAGTCTGAGAGAACTGGGCTTGTTCAGCCTTGAGAAAAGAAGGCTTAAGGGATATCTCATCACCATGTTCCAGTGTTTAAAAGGTGGCTACAAAGAAGGTGGAGACTCCCTTTTTAATGAGAAGTCACATGGAAAATGTGAGGTGGAATGGACACAAGCTGTTCCCACGGATATTCTGATTGGACACAAGAAGGAAATTTTTCACTCTTAGAACAATCAACCATTGGAATAATCTCCCCAGGGATGTGGTGGATTCCCCAGCATTGGACACTTTTAAGACTCAGTTGGACAGGGTGCTGGGGCATCTTGTCTAGAATGTGCTTTTGCCAAGAAAGGTTGGACCAGATGATCCTTGTGGTCCCTTCTAACCTGGTATTCTGTGATTTTATGATTAAAAAACACCCACAGCACTTTATTCTTAAAAAAAACCCCAAACAAACAAACAAAACCAGAGAGAGATTACCACTGTCCTCTGATTTAGTAACTCTTGTTTTAGAACTTTTTCATGGTGATTACATTTTCCCAGTGAACAAAATTAAGTTAATAATTCTTACTTTTCTGGAGGTAAGCTGAGGTGTTTAATACTAACATGAAACTTACAGTAAACCTGAAGTATAAATGACAGTACATGATTCATAGCAGTATAAAATAGGAAGTATGACCAGTTTTATAGTGGACTTCTGTACTTCCTCTCATTCTTCATTTTTACTCACATCTCATATACTAGCTAGGTAAATTTGTACCTCTCTTCAAGACTTTTCCTTCAGTGTCTGCTAATAAAACATGGCTAACTGTCATTTGTTAAACTGCTTTTGTTTTAAAAAAATATATATAGCTTGAATGTGATACAAGCTTATGAATTTGTTTTTCATATTTTCTACCACAAGTTTTTCACGTAAGACAAGATGTCTCATGAGACATTTTATAGCCGCTGAGAGGTTAGTAGTTTTTATTAAAAAAAGTAATAAATTGTTTCACTATAAGCCATCATTTATGTAATGACCTAGTCAATCGCTTTAGATTTTTTTTCTCCTTATTTAACTACAACAAGGTGTTTGCTTTATGATTCCCCATAGCCTTGGGAATATTTACTACGGCAAGTTTCCTATTCCTTTTATGTTCCTGAAAGGGACCTTCTGAAATACGCTCCAAGAAGTCAATCACTGAGATCACTAATCCCACTCCTGCTCTTAGGTTAAATAAACATTGCTAAGGAACTCAAGGGTGAAAAAGGTGTTTGCCTTCACCATGGCATTGTGAAGTTTCTATGTTATCCCATCTGCAGACATTAAACCGCACTGCTAACCTGTAATACTAACAGATATTGGGAAGACTTGAATATTGGCTTGCATGAAAATGGTGAGGAAAGATTTAATGATTTATATCTTGTTTCATGTATATTTCGAAAGAGAAAGAGGAAATAACATGAAAACATACATTCATAAAAAATCCTTTTGCCATAGAAAGTACAATTTTTTCTTGAGGATTTTTTTCTTTTTCTCTGCTACTCAACCATTCTGCTATAAATAGAAAACAGACCTTTGGGGAAAAAGGATGGGATTGTGTGGGCTCTTTTAGAGAAGGGGCAAATATACTAATATTTTGATAGAAGCGTTACCACTTATTCCCTATATCAATCTTTCTCTGGCATAAAACCGAGAAAACAGTATTTCTTCCAAGTTATGAAGATATTCCAA
The DNA here is from genome assembly GCF_036013445.1 of Caloenas nicobarica. NCBI lineage: Eukaryota > Metazoa > Chordata > Aves > Columbiformes > Columbidae > Caloenas > Caloenas nicobarica. The sequence continues at coordinate 75,786,322 of NC_088245.1, forward strand.
AACAAGAATAATGCTGGCACCAGGTAAGAGTTCATAAATAAAGACAGACCATAATGACATCTCAAATTCAACTATTCACACCCAGATAGGAAAGAAAAATAACTAGTAGGAATTACTACTTATTGCCAACTCAAATGATTGAGAGCATAGGAGGCCTCATAAAGGTCACAAGCAAGCAAAATACAATGGAGTCAAAAAGGTTCCTACTTAAGGTTATAGTTCTGAGCTTTTAAAGGTTCACATTAGCAAGTTCTTCTCTATAAGCACGCAAATTAGAAAAAGTTGTTTTTAAAGGAAAGTTCATATTGCTGTATTATCTGAAACACTACAAAAACATCTTACTTGTAAGATGTAATGTGTTATCTACACAGCGACAGGGCTTGCTATATATTAATATGTAGAATCTCCCATTAACAACCTTATATATCACACATACCCTGGCAATAAAAAGGCTCTTTTATGTAACTGGAAAGAGTTGTTCTCAGATTCCTTTCTATGAATGAAGAACACATGCCTTGATATTCACAAAACACACAAAAAAATCCTTCTACACTAGCACCTGAAAATGTGGAAGGAATTGGAAGTAATCAAGTCCATTAAAAAAGAAAAAAAGGTTTATCTCAGCTGCTGTTCAAAGGTGTCAAGAGTTAGATACAGCCCTTGAGTAGCTGGAAAAGCAAACAGGAAGCAGATGAGCCATTCGAGACACATGATGAATGGAGTTCATTACACAGATGTGACCAACACATACAGCAGTTCAAAATGTGTATATCCTCCTTTCAGCTGGGATAGAGTAGTTGGGCTTTTTTGGTGGTGGTGTTTTTGTTTGCTTGTTTGTTTGTTTTCCTAGTAGCCGGTATAGTGCTGTATTTTGGGTTTAGTATGAGAAGGATGTTGATAACACACTGATGTTTCGGTTGTTGCCAGGTATTTTTTGGCTTCCCATGCTCTGCCAGGTGCACAAGAAGCTGGGAGGGAGCAAAGCCAGCACAGCTGTTCCCAACTGGCCAAAGAGGTGTTCCTTACCACATGCTGTCATGCTCAGTATATAGACTGGAGTTGGCTGGGAGGCAAATACCGCTGCTCAGGAAAGCTATTTGGTTGCAGGTGGTGAGCAATTGCATTGTGTATTACTTGTTTTGTCTTTATTATTATTATTATCATCACATCTTCCTTTGCTGTTCTATTAAACTGTTCTTATCTGAACCCAAGATTTTTTTTTTTCCATCCCTTTCTGATTCTCTTCCCCATCCCACTTGGCGGGGGGTGGAGTGGGGGATGAGCGAGTGGCTGTGTGGTCCTAGTTGCCGACTAGTGTTAAACCACGACAATGTACTTGGTGTGATGCAATCTTTTAATGAGGCAGAGCCTCAGCTAGTCTGCAGCTGTCACAGTTCAGCTGAAGGCCCCTCCCGGTGACAGCAGCACCTTTCACAACCCTGCTCCTGTTTCTGAAATCAGTTACTGAAAAATGTTTCTGAGGTGCCTTGAGTGCTTTTCCCAGATGTAACTTCTATAACTAATTCTCTCTGTGCACCCATCTGAACCTAGGACTAACATTCACATAAGCAAATGAAACTGGTGCACCTGTGAGCAGCTGGTCATTTTGTACATGATGGCACATGAGAAATTGCTTTTGAAAATGAATCATTTGCAAAATTTCGTTTCCAAAACAGTCATAAAGGCTGAACTAAAGGCTGGTGTTGAATTTTCATGAGTTTAAATTGATCATGGTCTAGTTTACCACAGAGATTGCAATGATGAGTTTGCTTTCTATAACCTGTTCCAGTTCTTGATTTTGGAGTGACTGTGGAAACCTGAGGACCTCAACTAGGAACAGAATAACATTTACTAAGCATTTTCTCTGCTTTTTGCATAGAAACTGCATATCTAATATGACCGAAATGAGGCAACTATGAGAGTATGCAAAACATTACACAGACAAAATTCATATTTCATGAGATCCTTCACAGAGAAGGGAATGGTTAAAGGGAAGAGTAGGTTATATTAAATACTTAAGAATCTGCTACATTCCACAGAATCATAAGTAATGCAGTAAGCAGCTAGTAGATGTTTATCATTGCTCTTGTGCTCTTAAATTACTCTTTAACTATTTAGATTAGGGTAAAAATAATGCAGATGGCAGAAAGCAAGCAGTGGGATCTAACAATGGAGAACAATGAGGTTGTTTCTGAAAGAAAACTACTGTTGAGCAAATAACTGCTACTCCTAGTTAAAAAGCTAACCAAGTGTATTTTTTGCTTAAATAATGAGTTCCTTGGCTGAGAATCAAGACAAAGGATCCCACAGAGATCAAGTACTCCACCAAAAGTCATTGGCGCTTTTGCTTTTGTTTCACTTGGGCTTTTTGCAAAATGGAGACGTGACAGGTTCTGTTGTGTTTGAAAACATCTTTGATTTAATGGGAATCTTTGCTGTATCAAATACCAAAAAGAACAGCTTAGGTTTTAATATTAATTTCATCATCTTTTCCTCAATTGATCAAACCTTGTACTGATTCAGTTTTACAGTCATGTTTTGCCTAACTCAGGATATGATTTAATCTCTTCATTAAATATTTTTAGTATTTCCCTGCAATGTTTGTTGCCCCTTGATAAGGTGTGCATTACATACATCACACATCTATGAGGAAAAGTACTAGCTACCTGAAAGTAAACATTTAAAAAAGTGAACTAGGTATAGAGAAAAAAAAATTCTAAGATCTGTGCTTTTTCATGTTTTCCTGTCAAACATTAGCCAATCTGGACTAAAGAAAGATACTTTCAACGTTAACATAACTTGTAAATATGAAACACAAAGAATGAAGTAGCTGTGATGTTGATATGAAAAAAATCTGCAAGAATTGTACACAACTCTTCCTAGCTGCCTTGGGATAGTTATCCCAGCAGCTGTGCTCTCGTTTCCCTTATGCTGTTTTTTTGAAACCAGAACTAAGTGAAACCTAGAGCATATGTCTGAGAAAGCATTATAAAAATTCCATACTCTTGAACTTAAGAAGTGGATGCTGGGATTTCCTAAATGCCATCTTCCTCCAGAGTTTGAGAGCCTCCCTTATTTTGCCAAAAGTCTAGTTTAGGTTCTTGCAAGAACAGATGTCCTAGGGTGGAGTAATTAGAATTAATAAAGCCACCATAAAGATGGACCATGGCTTTCTACCATGAGTGGACAGAGGAACATAAAATTCTAATAAACAGAGCTTAGAGAAACCAATTTCTTCTCCCCAGTCTCTTCCTTTTTCTCCTTTCTTTAGGCCACAGTTTGGTGTGGTTTTCACCATTTTACGTTGCACTCTTTTAAGAATATATTGCAAAACCAACAGTGCTTAGTCTCTTTCTTATGGCCAAATGCCTTGGTGGAAGGGAATAGGAGGAAATGTGAGAATGAGGGAATGTGAGAATTAAGGGGCAGGCTGGCAGGGGTGACACTGTTGTGGGTGTCTATTACAGGCCACCAGATCAGAGTGAGGATGTTGATGAGGCCTTCTACGGGCAGCTGAGCGTGGCCTCACAGTCACAGGCTCTGGTTGTTATGGGGGATTTTAACTACCCTGATGTTTGCTGGAAGGACTACTCAGCCAGCCAGCCTCAGTCTAGGAGGTTCCTCCAGTGCATTGACGATAACTTTCTGATGCAAATGGTGGAGGAGCCGACTAGGAGAGGTGCGCTGCTGGATCTCGTCCTCGCTAACAAGGAGGGTCTGGTTGAAGCAGTAAAGGTGGGGGGCTGCCTTGGTTGCAGTGACCATGAGATGGTGGAGTTCAGAATCTCCTGTGGTGGGAGCAGAATACCGAGCAGAATTGCAACCCTGGACTTCAGCAGGGCCAACTTTGGCCTTTTCAAACAATTGCTGGAGGAAATCCCGTGGGCAAGGCTGCTTGAAGGTAAAGGGGCCCAAGATAGTTGGTTAACATTCAGGGACTGCTTCTACCAAGCTCAAGATCAGTGCATCCCGATGTGCAGGAAGTCAAGGAAGGGAGCCAGGAGACCTGCGTGGTTAAACAGGGAACTGCTGGGCAAGCTCAAGTGCAAGAGAAGAGTTTACAAATCATGGAAGGAGGGGCTGGCCACTTGGGAAGAATATAAGGCTGTTGTCAGAGGATGTAGGGAGGCAACTAGGAAAGCTAAGGCCTCCTGAGAGATAAACCTGGCGAGAGGGGTCAAGGACAACAGAAAGAGCTTCTTCAAATACATGGCAGATAAAACTAACACCAGAGGCAATGTAGGCCCACTGATGAATGGGGTAGGTGCCCAGGTGACAGAAGATACAGAGAAGGCAGAGTTACTGAATGCCTTCTTTGTCTCTGTCTACTCTGCCAGAGGCTGTCCTGAGGAGCCCCGTACCCCTGAGGCCCCAGAGGAAGGCAGGGCAATGGAGGAGTTTGCCTCAGTTGATGAGGACTGGGTGAGGGACCAGTTAAGCAATCTGGACATCCATAAATCCAGGGGTCCAGATGGGATGCACCCGCGGGTGCTGAGGGAGCTGGCTGAAGTCATTGCTGGACCGTTCTCCATCATCTTTGCCAAGTCTTGGGAAACGGGAGAGGTGCCTGAGGACTGGAGGAAAGCAAATGTCACTCCGGTCTTCAAAAAGGGCAAGAAGGAGGACCCGGGCAACTATAGACCGGTCAGCCTCACCTCCATCCCTGGGAAAGTGATGGAACACCTTATCCTTGGTGCCATCTTAAGACATATCAAGGATAAGAGGGTCATCAGGGACAGTCAACATGTCTTCACCAAGGGGAAGTTGTGTTTGACCAACCTCATAGCCTTTTATGAAGACGTAACAAGGTGGATTGACGATGGCAGAGCAGTGGATGTGGTCTACCTTGACTTCAGCAAAGCATTTGACACCGTCTCCCACAGCATCCTCACGGCAAAACTGAGGAAGTGTGGACTGGATGATCGGGTAGTGAGGTGGACTGCAAACTGGCTGAAGGAGAGAAGCCAGAGAGTCGTGGTCAATGGGGCAGAGTCTGGTTGGAGGCCTGTATCTAGTGGAGTGCCTCAAGGGTCAGTTCTGGGACCAATACTATTCAATATATTCATCAATGACTTGGATGAGGGAATTGAGTCTACTATCAGCAAGCTTGCTGATGACACCAAGCTGGGAGGAGTGGCTGACACGCAAGAGGGCTGTGCTGCCATCCAGCGAGATCTGGACAGGCTAGAGAGTTGGGCGGGGAAAAATTTAATGAAATATAACAAGGGAAAATGTAGAGTCTTACATCTGGGCAGGAACAAACCCAGGTTCCAGTATAGGTTGGGGAATGACCTATTAGAGAGCAGTGTAGGGGAAAGGGACCTGGGGGTCCTGGTGGACAGCAGGATGACCATGAGCCAGCACTGTGCCCTTGTGGCCAAGAAGGCCAGTGGCATCCTGGGGTGTATTAGAAGGAGGGTGGTTAGTAGGTCGAGAGAGGTTCTCCTTCCCCTCTACTCTGCCCTGGTGAGACCTCATCTGGAATATTGTGTCCAGTTCTGGGTCCCTCAGTTCAAGAAGGACAGGGGACTGCTGGAGAGAGTCCAGCGCAGGGCCACAAAGATGATGAAGGGAGTGGAGCATCTCCCTTATGAGGAAAGGCTGAGGGACCTGGGTCTCTTTAGCTTGGAGAAGAGGAGACTGAGGGGTGACCTCATCAATGTTTATAAATATATAAAGGGTGGGTGTCACGAGGATGGAGCCAGGCTCTTCTCGGTGACAATCAACAGTAAGACAAGGGGTAATGGGTTCAAGTTGGAACACAAGAGGTTCCACTTAAATTTGAGAAGAAACTTCTTCTCAGTGAGGGTGACGGAACACTGGAACAGGCTGCCCAGGGAGGTTGTGGATTCTCTTTCTCTGGAGACATTCAAAACCCGCCTGGACGCCTTCCTGTGTAACCTCACCTAGGTGTTCCTGCCCTGGCAGGGGGAGTGGACTAGATGATCTTTTGAGGTCCCTTCCAATCCCTAACATTCTGTGATTCTGTGAAAGGAATGAATTATCTGGCATAGACAGGAATATTTTGGCAGTCTGCAGTCAGCCATTTTTTCATTCCTTTTTCATTCCAACAGAACTGAAAGGCCTTTGCTGATCAGCCCACTGAGAGACTGCAAAGGTGGACCACGATGGTCTTGACCGACTCTCGTGTCTTCACCTACCAATCTCCTTTCATACTAGATTGTGGGACAGCCTTTGGGCTTAGTACCAGTATAGTACCTGAAGCAATGAGATCTTCCCTGAGGCTGGGCTTACAGAAACTAATATTTATATATATAGCAGAAAAAGTCTTTGATTTGAAGATTTATATCTGAGGTGAGGTACAAATACCTCAGAAAACTAAAAAAGTTTTGCCTGAGATGTCAGCCACAAAGATCAACAGACAGGCAACAGCAGGTGAGGACAAACAATGGGAAGGCAGAGAGATGAGAAGGACGGATGAAGGTGAAATCTTCAAGAGGGCAGAGTTCTCCAGACTAGTTTTTCATTCAAGAAGAAAAAGTTCTACCCCATGCCCCAGCTGTCTCCCTGCTTTCTTCCTTCTCCCTTCCCTCTGTCCCTCCTTTTCTACTTAGGTTGCTACCACTCACCCCATCCATCATCTTCCGCTGCTTCCCTAAATCTCACCAACACTAAACCAAGCCCTTCATAATAGTCTTGTTGTAACTGTATTTTGACTGCAGATAAAGCAATCTGGTGTTATGGGACCACAGCTGACATGACTTTGAGAACATCTATATACACATCATTTGGTTTGATTAGTCCCTAATTCTAGACTTATATTTATGGAAACAATATCTGCACATCGTTATGTCAATAGCATAGGGTTAATACCACACTTACCCCAATATTTTATTTCTGTAGCCACAAATTACAGATTGTAAAGATACTGAAAAAACAAAATTTAACTGTTTTTATGCATAGAGTGTCATTTCTGTTGGAGCTGTGAAATCTGAAAGTTAATATAAAGGGAAAGAGTATAATAGAGGGAAATGCACTAATATGCATTTCTTATTGGGATACTGTAAGGAATTGAAAATAAGGATTTTTATGTATTTTTTTGGTCCATGTCAGAGGTTTTATATTTTCTGAATTGAAATTGTTTTGACAGTTTAGAAACTGATAGCTGTAGAAGAAAATATTCAGCATAGAGGTGTAATGTTTTAAAATATTTTAGGCTAAGAGCGAGAAAAAAATTACACTTATAGTTTCTATTCTGCACTGCAAATTGCCTGACGTACAACAGTGCAATCATTCACAGCATGAAAAAGTTAGTCCTTATAGGCTAGGGGTCCTCTTGATAACAAGCAGAGCTGAAAACTAAGGAGCTTGTGTCCAAATACAAATATGATGATATGCTCAATTATTTCAATTTTGCATGTGTGTTCCAGCTGGCAAACACTTCTTGTGTTTTTCTCTACTCTCAGTAACAGGAAAATGAGATCTCCCAGGGAAAGAATTGGCAGTTTTGTATAACTCTTTAAAAATCCATGCTCGGAGAAATTTTTTTCCAGAAAGATGACTTTTCTTTCTGATGTCAATAGGCATAACTCTGCTATCAACTCCTCAGCAGAACTAACAGAATAAGGCAACACACAAAACAAAGTGTGTGATCAATGGACAACTAGGTCTATCTGACATATTTTATGTAGAAAATGGAATTTTTTCCAGATCTGCTTTAGAAAGAAAGGTAAAATTTAAAAGACTTATCCTAGAGTTAGAAAGGTGAAACAAACACATTTCATACTTAAGCTCTTGTGACAAATGAAGTGTTATTGATCAGGGAGGAAAAGAGATTATCCTAAAAACAAAGATAGATTTGCCCTTTTTTCTTAGTAATTCAGAGATGGAAATTATTGATCTCCGATGAATGATGGACAAAATGTTTTCATGGATGAAAGTAGCTTTCTTTAAGATTTTTGGAAAATACTTGTAAATTCTGTAAGTACAATATCAAACAGTGGATACTTCAGGAAAATATACTCAAGTAGAAAAATCCAGACAAATCCTATTTAACCACTGTGCTGTAGAAGATGAGAACAACATTCCCTTAGGATGGGTGACAATTTAGCCAAAATCATATTTCAGGAGCAGTGCACATCTCTAGACCACAACCTTTTCAAAGGAGAGGTAAAAATAACTGGGAGAAAAAAATGAATTAAATCACCTTGATTCCTCTTAGTCTGCAGTTCATTGTGGCTGATTGCTGGAGGAGAGCTTTACTTGCAGCGTCAGCTAGTGGCTATGGAAGAAACTGATTAAAGCATGAGAATGCAGGGTTTGATTTTTCTGTAGTGAGTACCTGAAAGCTGATGCCATGGGCTTGCAACCTGGGCCAGTGTTTTACCACCCTCAGTGTAAAAAATGTCTTCCTCACATCTAGTCTAAATCCACCTTCTTTCAGTTTAAAATCATTACCTTTTGCCCTATGGCTACAAGTCCTACCGAAAAGTCTGTCCCCATCTTTCTTACAGGCCCCTTTTAAGTGCTGAAAGGCTGCAATAAGGTCTCGCCGGAGCCTTCTCTTGTCCAGGCTGAACAACCCCAGCTCTCTCAGCCTGTCCTCACAGCAGAGCTGTTCCAGCCCTCTGGTCATTTGGTGGCCTCCTCTGGCCCCTCTCCAACAGGTCCATGTCTTTCCTGTGCTGAGGGCTCCAGAGCTGGACACAGGACTCCAGGTGGGGTCTCACCAGAGCGGAGCAGAGGGGCAGAATCACCTTCCTTGACCTGCTGGCCACGCTGCTTTTGGTGCAGCCCAAGATACGTTTGGCCTTCCGGGCTGCAAGTGCACGTTGCCGGCTCATGTCCAGTCTCTCATCCACCAGCACCTCCAAGTCCTTCTCCTCAGGGCTGCTCTGAATCCCTTCATCCCCCAGCCTGTATTGATACTGGGGGTTGCCCCAACCCAGGTGCCGGATGTCACTGCTGACCCAAGTTCCAGGCTTCGTTCATGACCAGGGTCAATGGCGGAGGAGCAGACCCTCTCCGTGCCACAGCTGCTGTGATCCTTCCCTGCTACAGCACTATGCACTGACCTGACCGCAGTCACTTTCATATACGTACGTCTGTCCCTATATCACACTGAACGCTGTTCTTTCGTCTCTCTGGTTTAGGTTCTGCATGTTCTGTTTCTTCTTTCCATTTTTCTCCCTCTTATTACAAAATTGGGCGGAGTGGGGAGGAGGAGGTTACAGCCCGGGTGCTGCCGCCGCGCCGCCAGCAGGGGGCAGCGCAGACCTGGCAAGCGCCGCCCCCCCAGCCCCAGGTGATTTTTAGTTACTTAAGCAGTTAAGATTTACAAAAAAACTTAAGAGAAGCCGCACGCGATGTGGCCTGGTCTACCACAGGCAGCCCTTGGAGGCCTAAATCTCCGATACTTGCCCTTCGACTACGGCAAGGGCTGCAGATTTATCTTGGGATCTAAAACGTCGCTATTGTGTACTCTGATTTACTGACACGCATGTGCACGCCCCCACATTCTCATAAACACCGTGGTCGCGTAAGGTGTTTGGGAACAGGGCCGTAGCATAGAATATGGATAATCAGGAGAGGTGAGTGCACAGCCTGATCTCGGCTGCCGAGGATGTCCTTTCTTGTGGCTTCCCATTTTCACACTACATCCACTTCAGTCCTGGTTAGTTGGACATTCTCTGTGGGGCCACGTGGTAAACACGGTCCCTCAGATGACTTGAGTTATGTGAGTCTTCCAAATAAATTGATCTGCTTTTGCATCCCAGGTCATTTCAGGGAAGTGACTTTCAGTGCAACCCCAGAAACTGTCTTGGCATAACTGGAGCGTGAAGGCAGAAATGAGAGCTGAGCATCCACGGCCTCTTCAGGCACCTTTACCACTAGAAAAAAGGGTACATAGAACTGTAGCCATAATGTGCAACCAAATAAGTTGACAATCACACCTGTAAAGCTCCAAAAGTTCTCCAACTGCAACTGGAGAGATGCAGCCTAATTGCAAGATAATCATCTTGCCTTGGCGATAGGAGCTCTGTACAGTAAATTCTGGCAGATTTTTAGCCCAAGGATCTCCTGATCTGGAATAACTAATATGCTCTGGCTACTTGACTCCCATACATGTTCCACTGTTCCTGTTGTGGATGAAGGGACTACAGAGAGCCCTTTATCATGCCATTGTCTGTCAGGTCAATTTGATATATTGAGGGGAAAAAAACGATTATCAATACATGCAGGTAGCAGAGAGCAAAAGACAAAGAATAAAGTTACAATTAGAGAGCAAAGCCATTGCCTCGGTTTGGATCTTATATCCAGGAAAGGGACTGGAAAAAAGAGGAGAACATCTCTCCCTGTGATACCAAAAAGTTGGGAAAAAGCCTCCTTAACACTGTTTTGAAAGTATTAAAAAGCAGACACTTTTATTACAGTGTGCCGGACGCTCGGAGGATCGTTCCTCTAGTCAAGCATGTGTGTGATTTGCACTTCTCGGTATTTATCACATATACCTATTGCATATTCACTTGTTTTACCACTTAGTTAATGCATTAAACATAAATTATTTACATAACCCCGCCCTTTGCCGGATGTCCATCTGTGGTATTTGAGAGTCTTCATCAGGGGTCTCTTAGTGGTCCCCCGTGGTCTTCACAGCCTGGTGCCCCCCCCCCCCCAGCATCGGCTTCTTGACCTGATTTTTTGAGCATGCATATTGTCATTTTGTGCTGCTACTCAGCAAAAGTCGTGTAGCTCTTTCTTCATTTAATGGAACATTCCGCTTTCCCAGCTTGCAAGCCAAGGACATCCTGCTTTGCCTCATGTCCAGTCTCTATAGAGCTGTTGTTTCTCTGTTAGGTTTCTGTTACATTATGCCTAGCCTTGCTATATTAGACCCAGTCTTGCTACATTATGCCTAGGGGTTTCTAAAAGATTTTTGTTCCTCTTATCACCTATTTAAACACAACTGCAGGCATGTGTTTTCCCTGAGCTCTGGGCGTTTTTTTTTCATGTTATTAAAGATTCAAAATCATCTGGGCAGTTCAAATCCAGGATTCTGCTTCGGGCCTGTCTTTATCAAAAAGCCCCCCTAAGAGAACAACTCTGCCATTTGCTTGAACTCCCTCTCTGCTACCTGGCTGCTGACAGCAGTGAGCTGTGGAGTCCTGAGATGGTCCCAGCTGCACAGACCCACTGAATCCACCACCAGACGGAGGAGAAGGGGAACCGGGGCTGCCGCGCTCCTCTCCAGCACCGGTGATGTGCTGGCGCAAGCAGCCACTCACTTTTGGAACAGGCCTTTCTCAACATTTTGGTTATGGCATCCTGTGGCTAAAAGAAGCTTAAAAAAACCACAAAAACCAGTCATGACTTGTTTATTAAAAAACAACAAAATGCCCTGGTTGTTTATGTTTAAGGACCATATAGCCAGACCAGAAAGAAATAAAGTCCTTAAGCCTTTCTACCACCTGTATATTCACAAGCACTATGTGCTGAAGAACAAAGACACACAGTGTTGTGGTTTTTTGTTTGTTCATTTGTTTGTTTTCCTCTGGCTCTGTCTAAGCCTTGTCTCCTTTTCATCAGCTGAGTGTTTGTATGGAAATTTCACTGGGAAGAATAACGCTGATCTAACTGCACACCAAGGTAGCTGCTGATAGCGCTGCATATGTACACAGGCAAAGGCACAGTGCGGCCCCTGTTCTTCTCCTGTCCTCTTGCCTCGAGAACACTAAAACAGACCTCAAAGTACAGAGGGAGTTAGATATGCAGATTTATTTGATTAACTGTGCCCAACACTGCATGCATAAGGATGTTCTGAAAGACAGTAACATAATTATATGCGAACATATTGCTATTTGACATTTCCTTCCACTGCGAGCAAATTATCCCAGCATCTTATTGTTAACAATCTATTATTTAGCAGAACCTGCTTTGCTGCCAGAAGCCCAAACACAGCTGCGTAACTTTAGGGGCTATGTTAATATTAACAACGGTGCAGTTTTTACTACTGAGAAGAAAATCTATTCTGAAAGAACACTGAAGCTACAAAATCAAGCACACACATTGTAAGAAATATTAAATTAAGCTTCCCTAGGCAACCTTGACTTGATCCTTTTGTTCATGTGTTCTAATATAGCTTTCATTAAGTGATAATAAGGCATTTCCCCTAACTTCTCCTAAAATCCTAATTCCTAAATTGCTTGAAGTTGCTCTTTTTTCTGTCTTTTCACTGTCAGACCATTGCTTGTACAAGGAAAACTATTTTATAAAAAGTAATAAATTACATCGACTCATCTTAATGCCCAAGCCCCTGGAGACTCTGATTTGCTTTCACTCACTGCAGTCTCACAATGAGTGAATTTTACTGTTTCAACTTTCATCTAAATGTCGTGAGATACTGAGGAATGCAAAGCACCTGTAGGACATGAGAACTTAAACCAATTAGAAATAGATTTTGAAAAACATTCCAAAAGCACCATCAGTCTAATTTCAGCCAAAATCTCAAGAGAATTTTGTGCTAAAACAGTAATTTTACTGTTCCAGAAAAGAACAGAAAGCTGAATTTTAAATTTTACAAAAAGTGTTTAATTTCAAAATCTCAGTGAGGAATACAGCTGAGAAACAAGGCAAATAGAAGTATAGCAGCAGAAGACCTAGAACCTTCATGGTTATTGGTGCCTAAGACAGAAACATGAGTAAGATGCTTGACTTCAGTAACTTCATTAAATGCAAGTGATAAGTGTTCACATTGAATTGCTCTCCCTTATTTTTGATTCACAAAGAGTGTGCTGTTAGCTACAAGTTTCCTGGGTTTTGCTTTCACTTCTGTAGTCCTGATCTCAATCAGAGGTAGCTTTGTGAACATCTAAATACATCGGTGTACTGGGTCTGGCTGGGATGGGATTAGTTTTCTTCCTAGCAGCCTGTAGGGTGCTGTGTTTTAGCCTGGTGACCCAAACGGTGATGATAACACACTGGTGTTTTAGTTGTTGCTGAGCAGTACTCGCACAGCATCAAGGGTTGTCCTTCTTTCTCTTTCTGGCTCCAAATTGAGGAGGCTGGGGGTGGGCAGGAGTCTGGGAGGGGACACGGCTGGGGCAGCTGAGCTGGACTGGCCAGAGTGATATTCCGTGCCGTGTAACTTCATGTTCAGTGGTAGAACTGGGGTAGTCTTTTCCAAAGACTTCCATTGCTTTGAGACTTGATGGGCCTCAGTGGTCTGCTGGTGGGAGGTTGTGAGTGATTGTCTTTGCATCACTTTTTTTTTTTTTGTTTTTCTTTTCCCTTCACTTATTAAACTGTTTTCATTTCAACCCACCAGCTTTTCTCACTTTTGCTCTTCTGATTCTCTCCCCCATACTGTTGAGGTGGGGGGTTGAGCAAATGGCTGGTGAGTGCTTAGTTGCTGGCCAGGGTCAACCCAGCATAATTAGACAAGATTGTTAATTGTTTACTATCCATTCAAACACGTGAATGATGTCGGGATGGCCAAAGTCTGAAAATAGCATGTTTTGCTAGCAGATACATGTGCAGAATTCCCCTTCAGCAGAGCTGGCATTTCTGTGTGGCCCTAGTAAGGCTGAGGCCAGGGTTTGAAATCAGGAGCTTTGCCACTTTCTACAGAAGTAGTTGAAGACTTCTACTATTTTATAACCTATATAGCTCAGCCACTAGCAGGGGATGTCAGTCTAAAGAGACCATGTTTCACTGCGAATAAGTCAGAGCTTTAAAATGCACATAAAACACATCCTGTTTAATCCTTTCAGTTTCAACATCAAATGGAAGATCTGTCATTTTAATGAATTATCCCTTGGAAATATTATAAAATGTTCGTAATTAAATGAGCTACTTAGGGAAAATAACAATAACCCATTGGGTTACTTCATTCAACCATTGTTTTCTTCAAATAAAAATGTCTGGCTCTGGCATTATTCTTCTTCTTTAGGATTTTTTTTGCACTTCACATTTATATCCTTTCAGTGATCACTTTGCGTTTCAAAAATGGTGTCTCCTGCCTCTACTGATCAATTTAACTTTGTTTAATGGAGGAAGAGCAACGATGCCCGTGCTTCATGATAAAAAATTTTTAAAATCTGATTTTCCTTAAGCCTAAACCAGCAGATCCCTTCCAAATACAAATTTCAGAAAAACTGGTCACAATGTAGTTCTACTGATACTTTCACTGGTATGGAACTATCTATAAAGGAGGAAATAGTTAAACTAGTAGTGATTTTTCATTAACTAACATATATTCGGCAGCAAAAGTTCAGACCATGGTGACAATGAGTCACACAGTGCCTGGGCCATGCAGTAGAGTTTTAGCTATCCAGTAATTATTCCAATTGCCTTGATCTTGTTCTTTTATCTATTGGAATTAATATTCTAATTATCACAAAGACAGAAATGGAGCAAAGAGGGCTTTCTACAATCTCATCCCAGAGGCATAAAGTTCACAGCAATAAGTCTGTGCAGCTTTCTTCCTTGATCTATAATTGCCTTGTAATAAATTTTCCTTCCTATGTCCATTTGAATCAGTCCCTAGAAGCCACCACCACCTAATATTCAGCCAGCATGTCAGCAGAGGTTAAAAGCAATCATTTATTTCCAGAAAATCTGTATATTTAAACTATAAACACTTGAAAGGGAGTGTCTCGGCCTGCATTTAAGGTGTACTTGGTACAACGAGGCACAGTCTGTGGTATACCCCATGGTGCTACTGTAACGCAAATAACCAGGACTCCTTTTACACTGTATGTTGGGACATGTCTCAAGATGTCTTTTTTAAATCGTGAGCATTTGGCCCCACATAAACACCCCCTTGCACTACAACTACGTGGCATATGCCTTGCCCTACTAACTCTGCACTTGGACACGATGTTAGTAATCACTAAAACAAGACACGGGATTCGGGAACTCTAAGTAATCACTATGAACTGGAGGTGTCTCGTTGGCTCTTCAGGATCCAGCTATCCCAGCTTTCAGCTCATTTATGGAAACAGATGTACCCATATTCTGCAGCTCTAATTACAACGATTCCTGTAGATCAGCAGCAGGCAGAAGGAAGAGGAGGCATGCCTCTCCTTGTTTTAGAAATCAGACATTTAAAACTGTCCACAGCACCGTAATCATGTTCTGTGGCACATGTCCATGTGAAACCAGATCTACTGAGGTCTAGTTGAGAGCCAAGGCAAAAAAAACGTGTCTTTAGGGTACACCGTCTTACCACAGGCACATTCTGGAGTTCCCATCTGCTGTACTGAGAGTTAGGATGACAAATTTAACTACTAATGCTGAAGATGTTGTGAGATTTGGCCCGAAGTCAAGTTTGGGGCTGTTCCCCTTAGCATGCACGCTCTGTTTGGATGCAATAAATAAGAACAGACAAAAACTTCTGTGGACAAAAAATAGAGGACACACCTTGAGAAAATTCTGTGCTCTACAGAAAACAGTTTCCAGTATACAAAAGGAAGGAGGCAGGGATATCAATATTTCTGAAACATAGGGCATGACAGAAAATATCCATATAGAGATAAAATGATTCGAAAGTCTTGAAAAGGTAAACTGATTCAATTTGAATTTGAGCTCTTCTGATTTAACATGGATTTGAAATGGAGGTGATATGAATTGGACAGAACCCATCTTAGTTCTGAAATAACCATACATGATTTTCATCTATTTCTGAGACAGGAGGTTGTTTTTTTGTTTCTTCAGCATAACTTTTGCCAGTAATATCCACAGCAGGAAAAGTGTGCATGTGGTTTACATGTGGTGATTTTTATTACTGATGGATGTGCTGGGCAACATTTGCCAAGATTTTAAAGCCTTTACAACATTCAAATTTTCACAATGATGTTGGAAAGACAGCAGTGACCTGGAGGATTACTAAAGAACAGAAATCAACATGCAGTGGTTACATTCCAGAGAATTATCTGTGTTATTTACAATAAGTACTATTAACAGTATTCTCCAAAGAAAGGTGAGTTTTTGAGTTGAATTTGTTGAACTTTTGATATTTGATGAAATACTATGTGTAATCTGAAGGAATTGCACATTTTCCTTTGAAACCGCAGAATAACTTACCTTCTGCATTATGTGTCTATACTCTGTTAATATACTGAAATATATGCCAGCAGATAAGTACAATTAAGTTTGGGATTAGGATCATTTGCATGAACAATTTGTTTGGCTGATATGAAATCTGGAGAGAATACCTCCAGTTATGCTTAAATTCTCAAATACCATTTCATGTTGAGTGTTTATTCTTGGGAGTAGCTATAACTTCATAGAAATATACAGTACACCTCCCACCAGTGAATAAAGTGAGCAACATTTCAAAGAAATACTGTAGAGCTGGTAACGAATGCTTAGTGCTATTCTGCTCATTAACTTGTAGCTTTGAGAGTAGAATTAAGCAATTAATTTCCTCCACAACAGAGGCTAGTGCTTCCACTGGACAGTGATGTCTCCTACAGTCTACTTACTTCAGGAAGAGATAATAACATTCCATCATCAAATATTTGTATTTATATGGTAACTTAAGGCAGGTAATGAGATGGGGAGTTAGGTTTATAGAACAACTATTATAGGAAGATAGAAAAAGTTTTCCCACATTAATTTTTATCCATGAATTTAATTCCAATTAAGGCCTGATCCAGTAGAAGACACTGAAATCTTTGCTACTGATTACAGTCTAGGGAGCCTTTGGACAGCAAAACCTCTTCCTCAGTTATACCTTGGGGAAAAACATCTATAACTATACCACATAGCAAAATCAGTAAAATTCATTGCATTTCATTAAAGTGCTAAAAGCACTGCAAAATAATATCTGATGACCCAGAACATGCCAAGGTAACTTTGACACTAATTCAGGTTTGTGACGGCATGAAGAGGAAAGTATGACTGTTGTTTTAAAGGCTGACAGCAAAAGGCTTGATAGCTGCAGCTGGGAGAATTAAAATTACATATTAGGACAGCCAGTGAGCATATGGCTCAGGTGTTGGGGAGGCTTATTTCAAGGCAGGGGAGGGTTTATGACCACCTTGTACAGTATCGCAAATTTTGAGGACAACACAAACAAGAGGTGAAACAACCATCAGTCACCAGGACAGGTGCAATAAATGTTTTTAAGGGACAAGCCAAGAAGTGCTGAGTCTTGTAGAACCAGGTTTATCATGTAACAGGCATAAGGAAATGCCTGGTGGAACTCAAGCACTTGAAGTGGTAGTGGGAAAAAGAGAGCAGGAAATAGAGATTTCAGCCAGAATCTAATGGCACGACAGTGGGAAAGGCGGTCACCTGGAAAGCCCAAAGAAGGAGGAGAAGCACACCTATGAGCAGCAAAGCCAACAGGAGAGTACTGCCTCACAGCAGGTCAGAAGAGTTGAGTATGACTTGCCCATTGCCTTGCATTTAGGATGCTGTAGTTTTGTCAGATTCTTTAGTTTCAATGTTTTCCTTGGAGTTATTAGAATTGCCCCAAATCAAGTAGCAGTCTGTTAGAAGCTCCTTCATAAAACAATTGATTTTTTCTTCTGCTAAACCACTTTAAAACAAACAGATTGCATGTGCATTCATTGTTTAGTGTGATATCTACTAAAGCCACATAATCTCTGAGAATATGAAGCATAACAGTTATAATTTACTGTGCACAGGTAGTTTGATGGATAGGAAGAAAATGCAAGAGGCAGTTTTGCTTTCAGCCTGATGAAGCTTAGCTAGAAACAATTAGTTTCAGGATTTGGAATATTCGTGTAAAGCCAGCAGCAAAACAACATCAATCTCGTTAAGTTGCTGAATCTTTCAGCTTATAGCAAATACAATTTTAAAGCCCATGACATTATTCATTGGTCCTGTCCAAAGACAAAACATTTATGTTCAACTGTCTAGTGCATTTGCTAAGATGACCCAACGCCTTATGGCACCAATATGGGCAGTTTTTACTCTTCAGTTCATCTATAGAGATTGTTTTATTGAAAGCTTAAGTGTGTAGTAAGAAACCTTTAAATCAAATGATCCTGTAATAATGCTTAATGCTTAATGATGTCCTATACTAGCTATCAATCTCATCCTGCAAATACTTTGGTCACAAAGTTGCTTTATTTCCTTCTAACATCCCAAGGGAAAAAGAAAGCTGATAGGATTGATTTCAACAATCGTATTATAATAGCTGTTTAATAACCTAGGTATTATAAACCAAATAAGTGTAGAGGAAGACCACATTCTCCTGATGAGTGTTTACTTTCCTTGAAAATACAATGACAGTGATTTTCTTATCATCAATGGAAACTTTTTCTACAGAAAAAATCATGTGGTAGGAAATTTTTGCCTCAAATACGCTTTATTGGACTGTTGCTTAGATGTTCCAAAATGCTTCATGGCGAACTCTTAAAACCCTTTTTCTTCTGTGCCTTGGTATCCTTGATTTGTCTCTGCATTTAAGAGGGATCAGATGGGTTTTGTAGTTCCAGCAAGTGTTCAGCTGCTTTATTACCGAGGAGCAGCACAACATATTCTCAAAATTACAGATTCTTCTCGTTCAGTAAAAAGTTAGTCTTATAAGGATTGAAAAGTGGATTGCTAAGTTATTTATGGATGAAAACTAAAATGTTTCTTCCATCAAAATACAAATATATTTTCTAAAATTATCTTCCTATGAGGTAACTAGAGTTTTTGCACAGATGAAACTCAGTGATGTCTTAGGTAACGCCTATGTTGAAAGACTTTTAGGATTATGAGTTACTTTTCTTATAGTCTCAACTGAAAACTTTACCTTCAGCTGGACTTAGAATGTATTATGTATTAAACACATCTCAAGAACTTCCTCTTAAAACCAAACAAAATCGGATTGTATTCACTTCTTGCTCACACTAGTGCTGAGAAGACTTCAGTAAGAGACTTCAGTTCGCTCTACATTAAATTCCATTTAAATTGAAGTAAATACACCTTTTTAGTGAACTAATTCTTTATCCTGCTAAAATCATCTGACATAACTGCTGTGTGCAGTGTTAGGAAGTGTATATATTTGTACTTAAGGAACAAGAAAACAATAAAATTCCGATAACGGTGAACTTTTCAATCCTGCATTTCCTTACCTTTCTATTAATCTATTAATCTATTTTGTTTTCCAAAACTGTTGTCATAGCACTACTTGAGGAGCAACCCAATTCTTGTATCTGTGCAGGAATTGCAGTGTGTACATACCAGCCCTTCTATTACCTCCAGGGATGGCTGTTTGATTTTAATAAGTACCTACCTACAATTTCAATTTTTGTGAAGTTTTACAGTAATTCTACACTGAGCACTGTGGATGAAGTCATGGAACATGCAGATCATCAGGCTTTTGAGGTGTGCTAAATTATTTGAAAACAATTGCCACATCTGTTAGATGAATTTGTGAGATAGCCTCACTTGTGAATATTTGGAATCCTTTTCTAGTTCTCATTCTAAGATTTTACTGAATTGTACCACAAATCTTTTCATTCTCTGTTTCTTAGACAGCTATTAAATTGTTCAGCTACAAAAAAAATATTCTACAGGGCACTATCTGTTTATTCTTTATTCCTTGTGTCATCTGGATATCATACCCTGTGGATAACAAATTCTGATATGTTTCCAAATAATAAAGGTAAATAGGACGCACAGTTAATAAAATACTGTTTAAACAGTAGCTCATAGTTAAGAATGCTCTATATTTAAAACTGGCTTAACTGGAATATTGCAACACTGTAGGTCATATGACAAATTTTTCTGTCCTAAGCTGAAGTTGAGCAAGAAATTCTATTGTATTCCACTCTCCGTTAGAATAAAGATCAACCATAAGACTTTAATCTCATCACTTCCTGCACCGTTGTAGACATTTCTAAAAGTCTGACAGTCTTCTGGCTTGCATTGTATTCCCAGAAGAGTTATTTCTGAGAACCATGACCTATTGTGCATTGACCCAGTGCATACGTCTGTCTGTAATATGTTCTAGTAGAACTGCACTTCACTTTTTTTTTAACCTTCACTTACTTCTTCACCTTGATTTTACAAACTGTAATTTTTCTTTGTGGAAAAGTGGACATAAGAGGTGTATTATGGAACTGCAACAGTGCGTCCTATGAAGCCGTGAAACATAGCTTTCTTCCTTGGGATCTTTTATCTATATATATATGTCAGATGGGAAATGTACACAGCTCCATTCATTTCTTGTGCTGTGGATACTCAATAAAGAATGTAATTTGTTAGCAAATTTATCCTTTTACTTCTTGTATAAGGCGAACGTGTTTTTGTGTTATGAAAAAAAACCAACTGGACTGGAGAACTCTCAGCTCACTTCCTCTTGAAACTGCCTGTAGACTTCAGCAATATTCCTACATGCCTTCTCCAGGTAAAATGAATGTCTAAGTTGACAGTATTTGTGAGAGAATATTAATTATCAAAATGTTCCGAGTAACTATTTTGACTTTCCTGCCCTCCTCCTGTACCAGTAGTCTTGACATTAATAGTAGAAACAGAAAAGCAAACTAAATATATCATTCTTAACAGGGAGTGAACCTGAAAGGAGGTTGTAGCATGGAGGGTGTTGGTCTCTTCTCCCAAGCAGCAAGTGATAGGAAAAGAGGAAATGGCCTCAAGTTGCACCAGGGGAGGTTTAGATTGGATATTAGGAAAAAATTCTTCCCAGAAAGGGTTCTCAGGCACTGGAACAGGCTGCCCAGGGAAGTGGTGGAGTCACCATCCGTGGAGGTGTTTAGAAGGTGTTTAGATGAGGTTCTTAGGAACATGGTTTAGTGTCAGTGTTAGGTTAGGTTATGGTTGGACTCTATTATCCTGAGGGTCTCTTCCAACTGAAATGATTTTATAATTCTATGTATCACAGGCAAGATCTAAGCTGACTGGGCCCCCCACCAGTGCTATAGTCTAAAGACAGAGCAGCAGACAGGAATGCGTAAAGGGACTTAAAATTTAAATAAGAAGGGCAGATGGAGGAAAATTAAGGATAGAAGAAGAAAAGAGACTTCTGTGGATGGTGTAACTAACAAAAGCTAGTCCTTAACATCTCTCTGTAATATCTGAGATCTTCTCTGACATGTATTCTGTCAGAGGCAGCAATCATAAGACTTTTCTTGAAGCCACTACTGCCTCCACAAAACTTTAGGGAACGTAATATCTTTGGAGTATCCTCTCTGTCAGGCACATTGGAAATCAGCCAAGGAAATTCCTGAGGTGCCAGACAATGTGAATATGGCTGTGTAAGCTTCATTTTCTCAGGAAAACCAGTTGAAGAAAAGTTAAATGACTTGCTTGATGCCTCCCAGAAAGCAAACAATAGACCTATGAGGTTTTGCCAGTGTCTTCTGTTGCCCAGCTGCCTGCAGAATCCTGTGGTGCTGAGGCCAAATTGACAATCAGACCCTTCCTTCCCAAGTACTGCTGCTGTTTGCTTTCTTCAGATTAGAACAACAGACATTGTTTAATTGTATTTAAAAAGGTGTACTAACCTCATTGTTTCTCCCCAAGCTGCCTTCTGAACTCAATGTCACTTGTAACTTACTAAGAAACTTCTTTTTTACTGTTGTTTGCCTGCCATTAATTAAGTCAATTGGTTCTGTCTTCTTTCTTTCCTTCCATCTTTCATCCACTTGCATTCTCTTTCATCTCACTTTATTTAATATCACTTCAAAGGAATAAAGACGATATTACAGTATGTGAATGGTCAGAAGAACATGGGTAAAGATCATCATATAAGCAACGGAATATGGAATATGTTACATCTGTGTTTGTTAGTTGACCTGTCAGTATCCTGATAAGCTAATCAACTGATATGGCTTGATTTGGTGAAATTTTGAGCACTCCTAAGTAACAGCTGCTACCATAATTGCATGGAGCAGAACTGAACCCAAAAAGTCCCAAGTGACGTGATATACAGAATCCCAAAATGTGAAATTTGCTCCTCCACTGTGGGAAAGCAAGATGTGTGGTTCCAGCCACCTGGATGATAAAGGAAGATCAACACTAACATAACTATCCGGACGGTCAAAGAAGAAATAATACTAACATAATTAGATCACAGCAACTAGTCAAAATATAAAGGGCCTTGGGCAGGTTGTACTGAAGTATGTTTTTCATCATTGTAAAGAGTGATAGCCCAGACTCGTGAGAATGGCATCTCGGGCCAGATAACCACCCCCAAGTACATGTGATGTGTGGATTTCCTTGGGCCTGGACTGTGAATGAGTGGGAAAATAACTGAAACAAACATAACGTGAGTGTGGTGTGTTTTTAATAACGATTATTGAAAAAACATCTTGTTTGACCTCTTAGTCCAGGCCCATATCTGTAAAACCTATAAATTGCCAATAGCTAATAAAGAAGGTCTCAGCCTGGCTCAGCTCTGCTCAGCTCTGCTCTCGCTGCTAACAAGAACTTTGTGCCCGTGCGTCTCTGTCTGCGTCTGTATGAATCGTTCCTCATCGCCACACTCCATGGCTTTTTTTTGGTAGATATTCACATCTGCACAGCATGGCTGTAAATATGGTGTCAAATCAAAACCTTTCAAGCCATTTAATGGTAGCATCTAGACCTGGTTGAGATTCACAAGTGTCAGGTATGAGACAATAGAGGATCACTTTAATAACCTGGAGTCACCGGGGGTTTCAGTGGGACAGAATTTGAATGCAATTAAAAATCCAGTCCTTAAAATCAATGTAACATAAACCTTTCATGCATATCCCCTGTTGGTATTTAACATCTGCAGTCTTTTTGCAGAAAGCAGAGGGGGCTAAATGTTTCATATGGAAAGTAAACTCTTACAACAACAAATAAGAAAAAAGTTAATCAGTTGCAAGGAACTAATTATTATTGCCAGAGTAATTAGTATCGCCAGAGAACTCTGACCCTTCAAAGTATTTGCCAACTCTTTAAGGCTGTCCTCATACATAACAGACAAAAGGCAAAGTGCTTCCTTCAGAGACTCTGATAACACAATATCCCCAGCTTGCAAACATTTGCATCAAAGTTATTAGTTCTGATTCTTTGTGCTATGGAGCTTAATTATATCTGAATACCTTCTCATAATAGAATAAGTTACTGACACCATGTCAGAACCACTAATCTGTTCCGATTACATTTGGATATTTTTCAGGTTGCCCTGTTTTTCTCCTCTTCTTTTGTATGATGATTACACCTCATACTTGAGCATCTTTTCTTTCATTGCTTGTGATAGTCTGCTCATCTGGGACCCACGAAGTTATGTAAATAACAAAAGAAGAAAATTATGCTTATGAGGACAATTTATCATCAACACTTATGACTTAGTTCAGATGTTATCTTCTGTATTATTGCACTGTAAAAAAGTGGCTTTCCTTAGTTAATATTTGCACAGCATTTTCAGGACAGAAAGGACCCTAAAGTTGCTGAGTTATAAGAGATCTGTGGCCACTCAATACATCTTGATTGCTTTTTGATCATAATGTGGCACCCTGGAGCTTTGCACTGTGATCAGAGACAAAACTGGAAAGGAGGAAGAGAAAGAAGCCTCTGCCAGTTACCTCTGTTAAAGGAAATGCCTCAATAGGCAGTAGCAACGTGGAGTCCATGGTCGGCTGGTGAATGTGAAAATTTTTCTGTCTTACTGTCTTACTTCTGTCAACTTAACAGGAATACTAGCAGCATTGTGCCAGGGGTACATGAGCCCTTTTCTGTTGGTATTGTGGTGGTAATCTCTGCTGGCAGTGGTGTTGGGTGTTCACCATTTGGGAGCTGTGTAATGGCAGGTTCTACCTCTGACAGAGGTAGCGTCTCCCTGGAGTTTAGGTGGATGTCACTTCAAGTTCCTCAGGTGGTACAGTTACTTCAGTTTGGTGCTAGAGTTTAAAGTAAAAGTCCCAGAGGCTGGAGCATTTGGTTTGGGATTTAGAAAAGCCATGTTGTATTCCTCAGACTGCCTGTGTGACTTAGGACATGATACTATGCTCATCTGCACCTCCAGTTCCTGTCTGTAAAGAGGGGTTACAGCTTAGGGGGTATTAAAAGGACTTCTGCTTCAGAGAAGCATGGAAGTCAGGTTGAGAACAGATAGTGGCAGATAAACATCTGAAATATATGTGGCTTCCAGTGAATCGTTAGTGTTACCCAGGTTACCTCACTAGAGGTGTAGATACTGGCTTTGCTCCAACTGCTCTGTCAGCTGTACAGCACATCTTCTCCACACCTTTTCCTCCCAAATACTTGGAGGTGTGCCTTACTAAAGGGCAACCAAATCAGCTTTGGGCAGAAACTGTCCAGAACGAAAAGGGAGTGAAAGCTCAATTTGGGGTTCAAAATGTAAAGAAATTTGTCAGGACCTTATCAGGACTAGGTGGAGCATACAAAGTTGAAGTCCATGTACCTCTGATGGACAGTGCAGGTATTGCAATGCCTAGCTCCTGCTTAGAATGACAAGCCTTTTAAGAGGTCTGAAAATTCACTGTTCCATAAAAATGGATGAAACAGGGAGTAGCTCTTCTTTATGCTGTTCTAATTATTCAGTTTGCTGCAGCAGTTGCTGATTTAATGCATAATAACACCCTCAGAGTCAATACAAATTGTGGGAATAGAATCACAGAATAATATATTAGTTTGGTTTGGAAGAGATCTTCAAAGGTCATCTAATCCAAGCCCCTGCAATGAGCAGGGACATCTTCAACTAGATCAGGTTGCTCAGAGCCCCGTCCAGCCTGGCCTGGAATGTCTCCAGGGATGGGGCACCTATCACCTCTCTGGGCAACCTGGGCCAGTGTTTTACCACCCTCAGTGTAAAAAAGGTCTTCCTCACATCTAGTCTAAATCCACCTTCTTTTAGTTTAAAATCATTACCTTTTGCCCTATGGCTACAAGTCCTACCAAAAAGTCTGTCCCCATCTTTCTTGTAGGCCACTTTTAAGTGCTGAAAGGCCGCAATAAGGTCTCGCTGGAGCCTTCTCTTCTCCAGACTGAACAACCCCAACTCTCTCAGCCTGTCCTCACAGCAGAGCTGTTCCAGCCCTCTGATCATTTGGCGGCCTCCTCTGGCCCCTCTCCAACAGGTCCATGTCTTTCCTGTGCTGAGGGCTCCAGAGCTGGACACAGGACTCCAGGTGGGGTCTCACCAGAGCAGAGCAGAGGGGCAGAATCACCTTCCTTGACCTGCTGGCCACGCTGCTTTTGGTGCAGCCCAAGATACGTTTGGCCTTCTGGGCTGCAAGTGCACGTTGCCGGCTCATGTCCAGTCTCTCATCCACCAATAGCCCCAAGTCCTTATCGGCAGGGCTTGCTGAGGAGAGTCAGCACTGATGGCTGTACCTGAAGAAGATATTGCAGAGAGAATCCTCACTCTTCCAAGAATTAGCTTTCCAAGACATTTCAGACTAGCCCAATAGCTAGACCTCTTGCAAAATGGCTTACTATTTCTTTGCAAAACACCTACTAAAATGGAGCTTTGGACATTCTACCTGAAGGTTCTGTGTGTTCTTGTAATCCACTCAGAGAAAAATATATCTTTTCATTTCTTTGTTTGCTACCAGCTGAAAAAATAAATGTAGTTTTCCTGTGCTCCAATATCTGGAATGCCCTTTTGTCCCCCATGTACTTTGCTCTGCACACATCCTCTCTGCACCCCCTCAACGATGTTCTACTGTCTGATCTTTTGAAAACAGCAAGCAGCAAGGGATTAAACTCAAAGCCTGACATTGTGCTGAGTGAATCGATTAGCAGATAACACCAGCTGCCTTCAGTAACTGATGTACGCGAAATTTGTCGTGTGCTAACTCCAAAGGATCTGAGTGACAGTAATGAGTTTTCTTGCTATACCTTCCTAAAGCCCGACAGTTGCTTTGCAAACACAGTAATTGGAGAGTTACATATTGAACACTAATAGTGAGGAGAGGGGGCTGTAGAAATTGTCAAGGTTCTTGGGGTTACTTATTTTTCTAAGAAACTGTGTTTTTCTTATCCCTGTCAATTTTCCTCATTGAAAGAAAAATCAAATCCCAGCTATGACTCAACAGCAGACTGAATAAGCTAAAAATAAATAGCATTCTTATCACTGAATTGCAGTGACTCTGAAAGACTGCAGGAACATGCTAGGAGTACACACAGTTCTCACACTGTAGTGCTCTCTTCTTGGTTGATGTGGGAAACATAAGGATTTAAGGCAAATAGTGTCCTTTGTTTACAGTGATGTCAGGTTAACAAAGCTTTTAAGCATATTAGTGTACTATGGGAACTATTTAGGAGAGCAATTTCCTAAGATCTATAAATAAGAATAAATATGTAAAAAACATATACGTATTAATAAGTGCACTGTTGGCACTCAACCCAAACTCTTTTCGTCTCTACCAAACGAAACAGAATTGTGGAAGGCTTGTACTGAAGCCTATCTTTAAGCAGATAAAAGGAAATACTTCCATTTCAGACCATAAAGTCATTCTAGGAAAGTTCTTGCCATAAGAACATATCTGAGACATACTATGCAGTGGAGTTTTTCTTTCAACAAACGGACAAATAATGAACTAATTATAGGACAAGGAGCTCTTGTAAACTACCAGAAAACTATGTTAGAGCAATAACTTAATAGTGCTCCAGAGCTCAATCTCATTAGTTTTCTTCATTACAGAGCTAGACAGGTGCTTCTGGTTTTTCTATTTGTTTCAGAAGGATTTCGAAGTCAGTTTATCCAAGACAGGGTTTTGAATTAAGTCTAATTCTAAAATGAAAACCTGAGATGAACAGTCTCCAAGTTAAAATCTTTCCTGATTTAACTGAACTGACATGATATTAAAGTTAATGCTAAGCGTAATCTTCATGGCCTTGTTCCCAGTAAAGGAGAACACTCTCCTAAATATACAAGACAACCCTAAAGATTTCCCTCTCTTCCTTATCCAGGCGGTGTTTCTTCAGAGTCAACAGATTTATAATTTTGGACTCTCTGTTAATGTTTTGCTTGGACACAGCTGGGCAAATTCTTAGTATCTGTGACCACATACACTTTATTTCTCCATTCATTCAAGAACTCCGTCTCTTTCAGCCTTTCTCTCGCCACAGGAACTGGCCAGAGCTGTGGAGAGCATCCCACACAAGGTTCTCCATGCTGTGTTCATTGGTGTTAACAGATGCACATTCAGAGAGCATGTTGGCCTTTGTACCACATTGTTGTATCACGTTGCTGTCTGATGTTCTGCCTCTACTCTGTCCCTGTTCAGTGCTTTTTGAGAGCTCTTGCACCTACTCCAGGCATCCCTTTAAAGGAATTTGGCTTAATAATACTTTGTGAATGTATCCTGTCAAGTACCAGATGTTGCAGGAGTTGCTTGCATCAGAATAGTAGAATGAGAGAAAGGGGTGAAAAGCTGTTGACAGCTGAGGACCAGCCTCTGCCGAACAGGGAGCCACGCAGGTCAGCAGCTGTGCCTCCCTGGTTTGCCTTCTCCAGACACATCCCCAGTCACCCACTTACATTAGCCGCATTCCCACAGTGTGTTTAATCCCTCTTTCCTCATTTCCCAGTTCTGGCTCTTACACAGTGGACTGCTAACAGAACAGTTTGTGCTTCCCAGTGCTACCTGGCTGCTGGTACCGGGGCTGTTCCAACAGGGTGCAAGGCTGCTCCTTGACTAAGTGGGCGACGAGGAAGAGCAGCTCCAAACAACTCTGCAGTTTGGGTGGAGCAGACAAAACAGGCAGTATGGATGTGAAGATACAGGCACTTCTGCCAGTGACTTCTGCACCTGAATTTAAGTGTGCTTATGTCAGGCAATTAGAGATTGCTGTGGTGCGAGTGTGCCACACCAAAGAGCTGATACCATATAGTCAGCACCGGTGGCTGCAGTTGTTGATGGTCTTAGCCACCCAGGTCATCGGGGCTGAGAGCTTTTTGAGGAGGTACGCTGGAACTTAAGCAAGCTCCCTGCTCAAATTTGGGATCTTGACCTTTTACAAGATGATCCCCAGTCCTTGGCTGCTGTCTGTCTCTGACTACACACTGTGTGATGCTTGGTGGTGGCAGGAGTGGTGGCTAACTTTCCCAGGCTGGGAAGGTGCCTTATCCTGATGCTCAGCTGCTTCTTCCCCCTCCACACCCCTATTTTCTTAGCTGCTGGTTCTTTTCTTAAAGCCAAAGAAGTCTTCTCCCATATCTCGAGGTTATGCTTTTTCAGTGAGTTGCGGGGCCTCTGTTTTCAGCCTGTGCCCAGATTTGCAAGACCTTTGCTGTTATCCCATGCCTAAACTGTGTATCATGAAGAGAAACACCAGGGCTCAAGCTCTGGGTCACATAGGAAGCTCCTAAAAGAAGTCGGTAACAAGCCCAGCAGGCCAGGCCTAGGGGACTGTGAGTATCTGGCACGGTTAGCATAGGATGGGTGGCCTGTTACTAGCACTGGAAATACTCTGTTTACTGGGCTGCTGGGTACGAAAATGCTTACATAGTTATGCCCTATTAGTGTGTTTGGGTTTAAAACAAGGTAATATTAAAATCTGTGTAGTGCTGTTCTCATTTCACAGGTGCAATAGACCTTTGCTTTGGCTACATTTCTGTGTAACCTTGGATAAATCACTTTGTCCCTGGGTCTCAAAGGTACTTGGTCCTTCATTACTGCAGTGCTTTTGTTGAATCCTGGCCCAGAATTAGATTGTCTGCAGGAGATGTCAAGACAACTTGATATCTTGATCCCTAGGCAATAGCCAAACAAAAACCCAGGAGTTCGCAATGAAATGCAGAAGGCATCTATTATCTATGCTCGGAATCTTAACTCATTAATGTGGCTCTGGGGAATTTTGTCTATTTTTCTGTTATTAAATGAACAGAGAGAGAAAGAGAGATACCCAGTAACCTACACTTACAAACACATACCTAAGGTATGGTTGTTGGGAGCTGAAATTATTGCCCAGTCTGATTCAATGCAGATGTCTGATTCCCTCTCACATGTCTAGCTGATTTGTGCCTGCTAGGGTACATTTATCTCATTCACTCATTGAGCTGTTTACTGATACTGGTTGTACCAGTCTAAACCTCAGTCTCCATAGTAGACGTGGGTGTCTTCACCACCCACTCATAGGGTAAATGGTTTGGCCTTTCTTTGAAAACATATATAATTTGAGTACATATATATTTGTATATATGCAAAAGCATGCTCAACAAATTCTTCAGAAAAAATAGTTATTCTGAAGATCTTGCTCTCAAGAAATATAGTATAAGAGAAAAGGTGATTTAGCTGCTTATTTTGGGGTAACTTCTATGCTCTGTGGAGGGTTGTGTATATGCTCAACTAGAAGAAACATAGGTATTTAGACAGAAATTTTGACGTTATTACTGGGATCCAAAAGATGAACTGGGAATTTGGAGGGCAAGCAAGTGCCTAACTACCACTTCATCTTGGCTTTCATCTTTGTCTTGTCCGTAAAATGGCAATACAACTCTCAGGTTTGAGGGCTTTTAGTATTCCTCAGAACTCAGTCAGGATCTTTCATTTCACCTGGTTTTTATTAGGTTGAGTTCTTCCCAGGGTGAGAAAGAAACAGCTGCCAGAGACAAGGCAGAGCATGTGCCTGAAAACAGAAATGTTGTCAAGAAAAATATTGTAGTTTCATAGTTTTGAGGCAAAGAAATTGCAGACATCCACCTTCCTTGTTTTACAGCCTATAGGCTTAAAGCTGGATCTGAGTGTGAATTTTCAGTTCCTGGCTGCAGAAGGAGAATTACTGAATCTGTGTTAAGGGATAAGATTCCCCGTGTAGGAGCTCAGGAGAATTAAGCAGGTAAATGCCCAGGATTCATGGTAGGCAGCACATTTTGTGAGAGGCCCTGCAGAAAGGTAAAGGGCAACACCTTCAAGAGGAACATTTGTAAAACTCCTGATCTCATTACGGACATGAGTATCCACAGTTAAGTGTCAGGATAACAGTAGGATTCACAGTGTATCATTTCCTCCAGTGTCTCTCACTCTTTTCCCATGAGTGTTTGACCTTTATTTGAAAGCACGTACAGTTTGGGTGCAGCTCCATTGCAATATGGGTAAAGTACTCCTCCAGGGACTGTGAGACCTGTATTCTTGCTCCTCCTAAGATGAAAAATCTTGAAACTATTCTTCCATTTTCCATACTTTACTGCCATGCTAAAAAAAAAAGAAGTTAGAGTGATTGCAAGGAAACACTAGATCAGAAGGACTCATAGCATCTCCTGTGGGACCCTATGGTGATAAAACACCTTTCACGGGAGCAGAGGGGACCAGAGCTGCTGCCTGTTCCCTTACAGCCAAGCTCTGATCCCCCTATGCTAGACCTAATTGTACTACATAGTGCAACTCTCCAATGTGTCTTAGGCAATAACACTGGGACAGGGATAAAACACCACTCTTTCAGGCTTAAAATATATTGTTCAAAATTCGCAGCCAAAAGTATTCAAACACGCTTCTGAGACACAGATCTTTGAGCCTTGCTGTTGTCTGTAGCCAAACTGTGTTTCAGTGGTTTCACTCCTGTGTGCTCTAATGACCCTCTGTATGGTTAACTGGAGGTTTAAGTCTGCAGCTTTAATTCCACTTCTAACCTGCAGCTTTATAGAATAAGTTTATGGAAACAGCTATCTGCCCGATCCTCTCTTTTTTTTTCTTCCGTTCCCTTCCTTTCTCTTCCCTTCTTCCTTTATCGGGCTTGGTGGAGGCTTTATTCTGAGAAGCGGCAGTTTATTGTCTCTACTTCTAGCAGAGGAAAGAACTTCCCCAAATACACTAGGATCTTGCAAGTCCTTTAAAGACTGTCATGGCCTGTCTAAAACAGTTTAAGGAAAAGTTGGAATCCAAGGTATGGTTCAATGACTTAGCTATAAACCCAGGCTTGCTTTGAGGATGATAAGACTAGCCAAGGCCTGCAGAAATATTTCAGTGCTTTGATTGAGATCCTTCACAAAATTAATCATGCATGGGTAGCACTTCCAACACACAGATACCAGAAGTGCCAGTTATCCCATCAGATCCTCACTGGAGTCTTTTCCAAAATCTTGCCTCATTGACTCTTCTGCTCCAAGAAATGAAGGACCTGCCAACCCTCTGGTGCGAGGAAAGAGGAGTTAGATTTCCAGGCCTAAGGAGAGGAGCAGCCGGCAGTGTGAGCTCTGTAAATGTCTGTAGAGTCCAACTGTAAATGCCAGAGACAGACTTTTCCCCACAGATACAGCTGACCGGCCGCATGAAGTGCTGTCAATGACTCCCACATGGCCACAGATGGCAGTGACTGCTGCCTATTATTCCAAATTAGTAGCCACTTTTCTTCAGCCTTTGACAATAACAGCTTTATTTACAAACAGAAATCGTCATTTCTAGAAATAGACATGGTAGAGGTCTGACCAAAAGTTTTCGGTATCTCCCTCTACTCACTTGTGCTCAAATCGGATGCAGAGCAGCTGCTCCGCATCCAACCCCCCAGCTCCTGTGTGAGAGGAGCTGCCTTTGATCTCTCATCAATAAACAAATACAAGAAAGGCTTTTTCAGCGGATGGGAGCAGTCCTGTTTCCAGGTAACCACGTCCTTTCCTCATTGATCGCTATGGAAACCTGATTCCCTCCTCCTGTTTCCTCTAAATGAGAAAGCATGTTTCCCTGCCAGCAGGGAGGGGACCTCTTTGATTTCCTATTCCAGTCCTCAGCTCCGCAATAGCAGAGGGTCACTTTCAATTCTAATGCGAGGCGCTTACATTTCAGCAATGTTGAAACAAACAGACACTCCAGGCAGTCTCACAGCTGCTTCAAAATAACCTGCTCAAAATTCATTGAAAAGAAATGAAAGCCCTCCCTCTTAGAGAATTGTGCTATTATGCACAAACAAAGATGTGGAACACAATTCAGCTGCTGTGCCTTCCACCAGCCCTTGCTGGCTGATCAGGTGTTTCCACCTAGGGGTTAATTATTGTCATTCTCAGGTGATGCAAAGGAGTTTTGGAAGACTTTCATCATGAACTTGAGCTGGTCTAAGGTCAGGATGAAACTTTCTGAAAACATGGTTCCTGTCTTAAAGAGCCTTTCCCAAACTGCCTCCCATCTGCATTTGCTGAGGTCTTTTCCTTAATTTGTGTGAGCATACTATAATAACTAACATGGAAAAGTGGCATTACAAAAATAGAGATGTATTTCACCTTTTGTTTTGGTCAAAATGCCCACCAAACTGTACTGATTTCACTCATGCTTCCATCTCCACTTCAAATGCTCCCGGTTTAGAACAATAAAGAAAGACAGTAGCAAGTCCCGGACCAAACATGATCAGGTGCCCAACTTTTGTTGGAATGCTTTTGACAGCAAAAAGCTGATTTTTTTTTTGTTTGTTTGTTTCCAAAGGTTTCAAGGATTCTGCCTCATGATGTTGTTTAACTCCTGTAATATTCAGTGTTTTTAGTAGCATAAAGATCTGTGTTTTTCTTTTTTGGTAATCCCATCATGTGTGCAGTTGTCAACATATATTAAGGTACATCCTATCCGTAGCTCAGGTACCTACATCACATTTTTTCCCTGCTTTCTGAGCTTGCATCCTGAGATCTTAGCTTCCCACACATTTCAACTTGTATATTTATGTGTCTCCATCCTGGAATCTTTGCTGATCTGCAGCCATAAATGACAGTATCCATTTAACCTCAAAATATCATTATTGCTCTAAAGCTAAAGTCATCTGGAGTTTCAGACAACCAAGCAAAACAAAACAGCCCTTTCCAATATTACCTTCCACAACAATCAGAGAATAAGTTTCCAGTCTAGTAGATTATTTCTAACAAGATGACATTGCTCTTTTAAATTGCTGCTACTGTGGCTGGGGTGGGGAGAACCATGGGCAAAGAGTATTTTGCTCCTTTGCTTCATGTTGCTTTAATGTGATTTTCATATTCCTAACTTCAAAACAAGAAAAGTCTTCCAGTGAAAAACTTGCATCGAGAGCCAAGAGTTTCAATTTTTTTTTTTCCTTAAAAGTAAGAAAAGTTAATAGCTTACTCTGGCTGGCTTTTTATTGGGTTTTCTTTTTAAATTTTTGATGAACTAAAAAAAAAATTAAATAATTATTTTACCTGATCTTCCTCTGGATATTTTTAAGACCACTATTTATCCCCTTCAAGCATGCTACAGTTGAAATTGGCAGAGGCCAGTCATACACTATGTGCAGTTTTGGTCCAATTCTATTTTTTGATACACCCAAGGAGAAGCAAATGTGGCAAAAGCAAAAAGCCAGAGATTTTTTCCTCAAAGTGTATTGTGGGAGGCTCTCTCTGCAAGAGAAGCCAATCCTGCAGGTCTGGGGAGAGCTATCTATGTGAGTTCTGTTACAGACTTCAAAGGGCCAGGATTTCACTCCAGATGGAAACCCTGGAAAAGAGCCCCACTTTGGCCACTGCATCAAAGGACGAGAGTGATACGAAACGAAAGCTAAAAGTCCCATTTCTGGTCCAGAGGAAGATTTCCTCCAGCAGACGCCACATAAAACAGCTCACAGCCTCACTCCAGATGCCTGCGCATTGCTTCCCTTTGATGGATGCCCATCCCAGTTTAAGAGTAGCTCTAAATCACAGAAACATTTACACTTCGAATTTATTCAGCATGATATGAGACTGCGTTCCTTGTCTCTAAAGTATTGCCTCTTCTCAACACAAAGATCCAATCTCCAGAATGGTACAAGCTTGTGAATAGCACTATTGAAAAAAATACGCTTTCCCTTGCATACATATACAAAGCATGTAGTACAGGTCTAAAAAGATATTCTAGAATTATACTGTCAGATACTGATTGTTTTGCAGTATTGAAAGAGCTTCTGCTGTGGTAATCCAATTCCATATGTTAGAATAATTAACATGTGAAAAATACTCATTGTATCCTCCTAACTTCCAGAAACTGTCCTTTTTGGCCGTCAGCAAATTCTCCTTTGTGATAAAACTAAATCATGAGCCAGCTGGAGAGCAGATTAAAACCGGGTTTCTAATTCTCTTATCAAGCCCCACTTTGGTTTCACACCAGACTTACATTTTTTGGTTTCACACTGCAGTAGCAAAACATGCAGGAGAGGCAGCTCTGAACATTCCTTGGGCTGCTGTCATCTCATAAGTAAGAGCAGGTGTTTACATACAGACTGTATCAATGTGGGCTGGGGCTTCTGCAGACTGAATACAGCTGTAGGCTTGGAGAGTTCTTGTTCCATGTTCAGTCTTGGATAGATGTCAGAAACCCTGCTAACTGCTACATTTTCTGTGTGTTGATATAGAAGTATGCATGCATGGACATATTTTTGTTCTGGTATCTTTACAGGCAAACTTGTGTATCATATTGTAGGGAAAAAGAGCTACCGTAGCTGGGTTCTTGAACCAGCTACCTGGGAGAGGTGGTTCTTACGATAAATATCTGCGTATGCCATGTGGAGATGCTCATCCTGGATCTGAGAGATAAGCGCAACTATGTCCTTGCAGAATTCCTGTTAAATATCTGTTATGAAAAAACACTGCGTTAACACAGCTGGAGTGCTCTGAGAATGCAAACGTGCTGCCTCTCAGTGTGCTGAGCTACAGAGGGATCCCGGCACATCTACAGCTCCCTGGCCTCTCTGCCAAGAGCTGCATCGACCAGGCGACGTTCCTTCTGCCTTTGTTTGCACAGTCACAAAATAGATTTCACAACACAACTGAGTGGCTCCTCCCTCACATCTCTTTTCAAACCCCAGCATTCTAGTTTTGATGTTCCACTGTTTTCTGGCAAAGGACAAAACAGAAAATCATAGGAAGAAAAGCAATAAATGCATTTCTTTTCCTTACAGAAAACATAAATGAAAAAGCTTCTCAGTAAAGATCCCTTGCACTCCAATAAATAATGTTGATTGCAAATATCAAAATTTGAAATAGAAAATAAGTCTGCAGAACCCAAACACATATTTTAACAAAGCCACGCAAATGATTTGAGGACGTTTTCAAAATGTGTTTTTTCATCAATTCTTTGTGAAA
Organism: Caloenas nicobarica; assembly: GCF_036013445.1. Taxonomy (NCBI): domain Eukaryota; kingdom Metazoa; phylum Chordata; class Aves; order Columbiformes; family Columbidae; genus Caloenas; species Caloenas nicobarica. Next base: position 75,821,243 of record NC_088245.1, read on the forward strand.
TAACTGACTCTTTTGGCCAGCTTTGGAAGATATGCTAGCAATTTGTGCATCTGAAAGAGAATAATACAGATGCTCATCTAGACAGTAAGGCTCAGCTTGTGAATGTTTGCAAAGAAGAACTGAGAATCTTAGATGGAAGCACTATAAAAATAAAAAAACCCCACAAAAACCAAAACCCACGAATACCACAGAGAATTCGTTCTGTAATAAGGCTAAAGTTTATCCCGACTGGTATGAAATATGAAGCTTTTCCGAAAACCAACATGCAAGCAGAATCAAAACAAGTAAACAAAATATTAACAAACTCCTGTGAACAGTGTACTATGTAAACCCAGAAGGGGTCACTCCAGCTCTTAGCTGCTGTTACTGCCTTCACAGAAACTTATTGACACCGTATGCAATGTTTGGAAGTGCCTAACTCACTTGGGTGCTCCAGAAAATGTTACCCATGAGCCATCTTGCCATATTTATAATTCACTACTCGTTAGAAAATCAGCCAGTGACGAACCCTGTCTATCACTTGCACCCTTTAACAGCCAGTACCAGAAACTTCAAAGGAGATTAATGCCAAAGTAGGTCCTTAACCTGTCTGCACCCTCTCCCCCCATTTAGATCTCTCAATAGTGAAGGCTGGTATATGGCCCAGCACACCTCTTTCCAGCAAGGTTTGCAAAGAAGGGACAGGCTGTTCAGGATCTCAAGTCTTATGCCACGTAATCCCAAAAACTTTGTAAAAATTTTCGTCATTGCAAACAGAAACTACACTGTGAATCTTGAAGGCAAATACATTATGCAGAAGAAGAACTTTCACTGTTTTGGTGTATGCAGTCTTTTAATCTCTTTTTTAGCCTCTTGGTGCGGTGTAATTTCCCTTAGTTCCAGCAGGTAGAGCTACGGCTTCAAATATTTCCCAGAAAAGCAGCTAGTGTGTTCTTTCGGATTAAGCAGTGACTCCACAACGGCATGACTTCGTGTTTTACATTAGAGCTCTGAAAAAAACCAATCCAAACCAAAGCACAAGTATTCTGCTTGCGTTTCCATAATTAGTAGGAAGCTAAAACTGGGATCCCATCAGCTGGACAACCCTTAATCTCACTGTGACAACTGTAAGACTGCCTACAGACAAATACTTAGTTATATGGGTTGAAAAGCTACACTAAAAGCCTAGCTATCTCAAAAAGGGTGCACTGTAAGGCAACACGAGGTAATATGATTTTCTGTCATAAACAGAGAGATGGAACATCCACTCCTTTGAACTCCTGAAGCATCACCAGCAAAATGAAAAACAATTATTTGATCTTTTTTCCTCCCAGGGAAGGGGACAGAAAAGAAAATCTTCAAGATGGATGGCATTCCTCTTGACTAATGCTTTTTCGTGCCTTTTTTTTTTTTTTTTTTTTTTTTTAGTTAAGACTCCAAGCACAAAACAAAAAGGAACCTGGAAAACCTGCAGGTTTTGAAATCGTAGTTTGTTTAAGCAACATTTTTCCCCTAGACTGTCCATATATTTCCTAAGTCAGTCATAACTGGCTGGCTTAGATAAAGCCCCATGACACCTACAGTGCTGTTCCCATTTGTGGATTGTCCTGGATAGTTTATTACCTAAAAATATTAACAGTTTCTTGACCTAGCCTTTTCTGAACCTGGACCAGGCCTGCAGTGCCTATTACACCAATGTTTACCGGCTGGAGAAAACTAGACCTCTGGTCTTGTTTCATAGAATCATAGAAATATAGAATAGAATACCAGGCTGGAAGTGACCTCAAGGATCCTGTGGTCCAACCTTTCTTGGCAAAAGCACAGTCTAGGCAAGATGGCCCAGCACCTTGTTCAGCTGAATCTTAAGTGTCTAATTTCTGATGAACATCTGTCTGTACCAGAAAGAGAAACATCCCAAGTGTTCCTTCCCACGAGAGATTTCACACTGAACATGAAGATGGAATTGCAAGGCAGATACCCACATGCAGGTACACACCGCCTGAGTGACATCTTTGGAGGCTGAATCAATAAAATATCTTGGGATAATAAATTAACCTCTAAGCACGAAGAGACAAATATTTGCATTTTATTACCCTTTTTGGATTTAATTGATAGCCTTATGATAATTTGTTTATTCCTTTTGAAAAATAGCAGTCCCACCCAAGGCATAATACTACTGTAGCAGAACTATAATTATTGAGCTGTTTGAAATTGCTTACAAATCACAGTTCGAGTGCTGGAAAATATGAATATGGGGTATTAGAAAGAGAAAGAATGCCATTCAGAATGCCTCCAGTGCTGTGGTAAAGAGAAACTGAATTAATGTATTCTGACATCAGTGATCAGTGGTGTTTTCAATGCAGGCAATGATAATTATATTCCTTTTCATGGAATTAGTGTGGCAAGTGCAATTTGCTGGGGCTGAGTTCTCAAATCATAGCAATTAGGGTAGTTCCGTCAAAATCAATGAATCTATGTTTGCACAGGATCAGAGCAGTAGCGTTTTGCTTTTTTCCCTGCAGTCTGCTGATACTATATAATTTTACTCTGCCATCTTTCATTATTAACTTCGGTTGATAACAGTTCTTAACATGTTTGGGCCGTTCTCACATACAGGGCGGTACATGCTGGTTTAGGCAACACCATAGATGATGTGTCAGCCTCAGTAGCATGTCCTCCTTAATCCAATATTAGAATTACCATGGAAACCTCTTAGCAACATAGAAGATGAAAATGGAACAAGAAAGGGAAGAAGCAGTCAGCTCAAATGATAGTTGTAGGGGCAAAACCCCCTGAACCACATAAACATATTAGCCTTGGGAAAACACAAGAAACAGAACTAAACTGCAGCTGAGAAGTTAATCTTTCGGATTCCCGAGTGGATTCTCTCGTCTCGTCTTTCACACTCTTCTGCTTTTTGTGTTAGCAACCAAAATACCCAAGATGTTGTGATGCCTGCCCCAGACATTGTAGTACAGATCACACTGGTGTCCTCTACTCCTTGCAGAGGTTTGCTTTTGCCTGCTGGGAAATGGCAGGTAATTCTGGTACTTCAGAAATAGCTCATCATTTCTCTGTGGCTGGCCATCCCTTTTAGCGTGATCTTTAAAGATACACTGTGGTTCAGATACCCAGCCTATCTTTTAGTTTTAACAACAACCAGATACTAGAAGCTCAGCTTCAGATCTTGGGGATTTTTATTTTATTTTTTTTTTTAATCTGTGGAATTTCCTTCTCAGAGTCTGTATTATCCTATAGAATAAATTGAAAATTGAGCAATATACATTTATTCAGTCACTGACAAATGGTTCCTCTGTGGTTTGACACACTTTGACTGCATGGGCAAGGTTTAAAAGATTAATGAATTCAGATAGCTAGACTGACACATGTTGAGGGTGCCTGAGGAAACACCTACAGCAATGATCAGAGGGCTGGAACACCTCTCCTGTGAGGACAGGCTGAGAGACTTGGGGTTGTTCAGCCTGGAGAAGAGAAGGCTCTGGGGAGACCTTATTGCGGCCTTTCAGGACTTAAAAGGGACCTATAAGAAAGATGGGGACAGACTTTTTAGTAGGGCTTGTAGGAATAGGACAAGGGATAACGGTTTTAGGCTAAAGGATGGAGATTCAGGCTAGACATGAGGTGACATTTTTTACAATGAGGGTGGTGAAACACTGGCCCAGGTTGCGCAGAGAGGTGGTAGCTGCCCCATCCCTGGAGACATTCCAGGCCAGGCTGGACGGGGCTCTGAGCAACCTGATCTAGTTGAAGATGTCCCTGCTCATGGCAGGGGGTTGGACTAGATGACCTTTGAAGGTCCCTTCCAACCCAAACCATTCTATGATTCTATAAGAGTATTTCCATACAGGTTGGAACTTGTGTAAAAAAACGTGAATTTTTCCTTTTTGAACTCAGAGATGCCCTGAATTTCAGAGCCCCAGTGCTTAGTTTATTCTGGGAAATGAACTTCTGATTTTGATCCTTACTGTTAAAAATACTTCTAACTGCTAACTCCATTCACCTGCACATACACACTTTAGTCTCAGGAGTTCCTACCTATTTGGCAAGTGCACATACAGTAGGTACAGGGCTGTTTCTCCTCTGAGTGACCTCTGACAACCTTGTGCAATGGGCACAGTAAGTACACTATGTGAATTACTCAGAAACTAGAATTTTTACAGGACTGACAGCTGGTATCATCAGTTATTGTACAAATAGGTTCCACTCCTACTGGAAGTCACAAGGGAGTCTCATATAATCATTAGTGTTGCTTTCAGCAAGGCCAACCTCAACAGCTACGTAAATGCCTAAGACGAGCCAAACTAATCGTTGTTTATAGATGCCTGATGTCAAAATGCCGTTTTGGAAATCACAGCAAACTACTTCCTTTACTGTAAATAAGTAAAACACATTTTAAATGTCTATTAGAGTAATAAAGACTTTTGTTTTTCATTTCCAGGAGAGGTCAAATAGAATAGTCACAGGCAGTAAATGCAGGGCAAATGTCTTTAAAGACCAAACACAAATTACCCAATAATATCAAATTAGGTTAAAAGGAGGTATTGCACTAGAAAAATATGAAATAAGACATCCCACTAGATGGCCAAAAGCTTCCAAAGGAACAGTGTGCTGTTGGAATATTGAAGAAGTAGGCATTTTCAATTAACAACAGGCTTCTGATATTCTTCAGTTTTACCAATGGACATTTATTAATGGATAGATAAAATCAGTTTTGTTCAGGTGCATTAAAAATAAAGTTTGTGGAAATCAATAAAGCAAGTTTTAATTATTTATACCAGACTTACTATGCTAAAAAGATTTACTGTCAGGTTAAAACTTTAGATATCTGTACAGAGTTATCATAAAAGCTGATATACACTGTCCATTCATACAGATAGGTAAAAAATGCTGTCTTTAAAAGTAATTGCAAATTCTACTTTAATATATTTGCAAATCATCGGTTTCATCTCTTACATTCAGGCATAGTACCATCTTGTCTTTTTTTTTGAGCATGTGAACTCCAATTCCACTTTGAGACAGTTGCTAATCCTACTTCCTTTAAAGCATTGCTTCTTATTTTTTATTCATTACATTAATTTAATTTAATTACATTCATTACATAAATAAGAGTATTCTTATATTTCTAACTCGGTTATAAGTGCATCTAAAAAGGTACCGGTCTTTTAAAGAAGTGAAGGTCTGAAACAGCTGTCAAAGACAAAGTGTAGATGGGGAAAACTGGTCACCTCAAAATGAGAATATACAATGTGGCTGCCTGCAGCAGCTGCGGGACACTAGACACGATGGCCCAGAAAATCACTGTCAGTGTTACAGGCTTTGATTTCCTGACTCTTCAAATGAGGTGACGAGTACTTTACTTGTTGGTCTAGAAAGCAGCAAGATAGTAAACTTCTAATATTACATTCGTGCAAAGCCCAGATGTTCTGCTGCAATTGTTTAGGAGCCAATCTTTTTTTTGTTGTTTTTTTCTTGCTCTTGCATGACTTCTTCATTTGCAATGCAGTCTATATTTTTAAGTATGTGACTGCTGCTTATAATAAGGCTAATAAACAGCCACTGATTCCAGAAAGGCTCTTAAAACAGAGAAATCCACATAAAGAATAGATAATAATGAGCTAGTTTTTTTAGGGGTTTCTGGAGCTAAATGGTGGCTGAATTATACTTCTCTTCCAAAATCACTCTAAAAATTCCAATGGAAAAATAAACACTCTAGAAATGTTGTTTTTCAGAAGCTATATTTGAATATTATCTTACTGTATTCATGCCTGTGGTGTTAAAATCAGACCAAATGAGATAGCAGCAGTTGGTTATGTTGACAATTAGGTGTTATACCTCTTCCATGTAGTATGGATACCATTTTCAACTTATTTCTATACGCACATAAACAGAGAGCTTTAAATTTTCGGGAAACATGTTCCCCAAGTGTAAGGAGAAAAAAGGCTGGAGAGGCCAGTTTACAGGGTAGAAAACTCACAGCTTGATGACAATGTAACCTCATTAGTTTCTCCTCTATTTATTTCACATACATAAAAAAGAGATGTTCTCATTAGTGTTCCCATTAAGCTCTTGATCCACCTGACCTTGTATAACACCTCCACAGCCTTTGCCCAAGAGACACCAGAGATTTCCTACTAAATCCCAAACAACTTTTCTCGCTGGCAGTTCAATGCCTCATGGCGTGGGGTCAGTTAATTGCAGTGAAGTCTGGAGAGGGGGATAGTCTGGCAATGCAAAATCTCCAGAAGGGTACGGCAGTTTAAAATGGTAAAAGCTGACTATTTGCTCTGCCTGCATCTGATCCTACCCTCAAATATCCAATGGGAGAAGAAATTATCTTAATTTAATTAAATACAGCAAATTAGCCTTAATTACTCTGCAGGGGATGGTTGTATGGATACTGTTTCCTGAAATTTAAACTTCCATGAAAAGGTAAAGGAAAAACTTGACTAAATCTCTCCATAAAATCATTTATATGTGGAACTAAATTTGCAGTTCTGCATTTGTTAGCTCATAATAATAAGTTATGGGTCAATACAAATCAGCATCAACCCGGGTTATCTGCCGTGAGAAGAACTCAGTCTAGGCCAGAGGTGGGAGTCTGGTATTTTTGCTTAAGTCTGGGAATGCCTTAACTCCACAGATGTTGCTGCTGTTGCCACATCTGGTGGAGATGCAAGTATGATCATTTTCAAGGCAGAGGAACAGTATCTCTATTCCTTTTCAATACATGTTCTTTGGAAGGAAAATAATAGTATTGGACACATCTGTCTACACAATGCTTTAAGAAACTATGTGTAGAAACAAGCACTTCAGGGATGAAATGTCTGAAAACAAATACAGTAGAAGGCACAACAGTAGAAGGGAGGGTTTCATCTGGCCAGGGCTGGCACTCAAGCCCGACATTGTATGAGGACACAGGAGAAAGCAGCTTAATGTTTGGAGTCAGGCCAGCAGATGGTCTCCAGAACTGACCACATTTCCTCAAAATGATAAATTGTATGAAATTTGAATAAAGTGCCCCAGAGGATCAACATGTAACAGTAAAGTTGGAAGCAAGGGCTGAAGAAATCCTAATTGTAGTTACACTCTCTCTTTTGCATCTCCCTGCAATTGAATTTCATCAATGGGAAAGCATTTGAAGCACAGTTTGCCTTGCATTGTTATTATTGACCAAAAAGGAACTAATTTCCAACGAAATCACAGCATGGCAAAGAGGACCTGTTAAAAGCAAGAGGAATAGATTTTGAAGCATTCCTGGTCTCCAAATGATTTTATTGTCACTGTATTTTATCATCATGTTCCCCCTTCCAGTTGAAAGAACACTCCACAGAAATGGGTTCCTAATTCAAAACCACAGCATTGTTTCTATACTTTCATGTTTGCTTTCCATTTCTAACTGCTGAAAACACATGAATGTGACAGGAAAAATGCACCTGAACCACATTCACACACTGGGGAGGTGGTACTGTGAGGGAAGTTGGCTAGAGAAGAAATCACTGGCAATTCTTCTGTCAGCATCCCTCTACACAATCAGGTGTAAAGCACAGCACTGACTGGCTCCGAAGGCTGCGCAGAAGTGCTTCTCCACTGGTGGGACAATCATTGTGTTGAAAGTTCAGGGTAGTATAAACAATAAAAGACAGGATAACCGGCAGGCTCAGATGCTCACTGCGCACAGTGGTCTGATCCGCAGCTGAATTCACACTGATTTGACACAGGAAACAGTAATTCTGGTCCCTGATGCTCCATTTGTAGCTGGAGAGTTTGGCACAAGTCTGCTGTAGGATTTTAAAATGGTACCCCATCATGAATTCCATTTAAACAACAATGCAGTATAGCAGTCAACAAGGTGCCTCATTAGTTTCACAGAGATGCTCAGCAGGGGATACTCTTTTCTGCTGTAAAATAGCAGGAATTAGAACATAACAGAAGAAAAGTGGCTTTCTCTTTAAACAAAACCCAAGCACTTCCTTTCCATCACTCACCATGTGTCATTTCATCTCTCTTTGCTCCTCTTAAGGGCTCATGTCCTTTTGTTTAAAGAAAGAAAATATCTTCTCCCTATTCTTCTTAGTTATCTTTTGAAAATGTGATAGAAAGAATGAAGACTTTGTTTAATCTTTACCTTTAAAGTGACCAGCTGTGACAACCTTGAAGCGCACCCCCCATCCCTAGCAGAACAAAGGACCTTGTTATGCCTTAAACGTCTGGTTTTTGTTACTTTGGGAGAAAAAGATAGATGACACCTCGTCTTATCTTTCCCAAAATTTTATGGCCATGGAGGCAGACACCTTGTAAGATAAGGGCAATTAACAGTGCTGCTGTGAAAGGCCACATGGCCTAATTGGGATGATAGAGATGAACCATCTGTTGGACAACCAACTACCAGAAGAAACCACGAACTAACAGCTACCCCTGACGGGCAAAACAACTTACTTCTGGTCAGTACTGTGAACTTTCCCCTAGTTTGAAGACCCCAGACCCGTTTCAGAAGAGTCTTCCTAATTAGCCTGAAGAGCGAGTAGAGGGAAGAGATGAACCGCCCTCTCCTATCTCGCATGTAAATGAGCTGGGTTATAAAACAACCTCATGTATGATATGGGTGGGCGGCATGTAAATCTTCAGCACGTCCCCCCGTCCAGAGGTCGTCGTGGGACCGACGTACCTGTGGAGCGGTGATATCTTTCTCTCTCTGTCTTTCTCTCTCCCTTTCTCTTTCTGATATCTTAGTTTTCCTCCTCTCTCTCTCTCTCTCTCTTTCTTTTTCTTGAACATATAAAAGTAATACCATTCTAAGTTCTGCTGCTAAAGTCTTGTTAAGTTTTGCATTACAGTTACTAATCGTTGCCAATCTACCATTTTTAGCAGGGCTTTTGCTGTCAATGTACTGATAAGTTTCATGTTACTATAACATACTTTTGCCAAGTCACTAGTCGCTGTAATTTGTATACCACCATGTGCTTTTAGTAAATTCATAACTGGACCCCCGGAGTGACTGTCTGTCATTGACTTCGCATTGCCGCGCAGAATTACCCGGAGTTAACTCACACCTGATCTCACCTGTTGAGTCAGGGGGCGTGTCGCGTTCAGAGTTAACTCATCCCTCATCCCATCTGTTGGGATGGGACACCAGCTATCCGGAAAGAGACAACACAGCCCTGCTCTTACACCACAGTAAATCCTGCATAAAGTTCCTGGGTAAGAAGGGCATGATTAAATATATTAATAACTGGAGGAGCTTGTCTGCTCCCGGATCACGCCACACTATTCTGCAGCACTTCGTTCACATGTCTGTCTCTACAATGTGCCAATATAGTGTAAATAGGGTCATGTCACCTGACATAGAAAATGCTAAGAAAAACAAAAGCAAATAAATGTCTTGCTTTTAGAGAGAGTAAGAGGTGTTTTAATCTGTATTAATATGCATTTTTTTTCAGATTTATAGCAGATCCCATCTCTTCAATCTATCTTTCAGTAAATCCATCAGGGAAGAGTCTGACTGACTGCTGATAACTTATGCTAAGTCTTTTGTGCACCACTGCTATTACAAGAGTAGCACAAAAGGACAGGTGAGGGCATTCCCCTGCTGTGTTAATCACTCCTCAAAAAGAAAAATGGAGATACCTTATTTCAAGGATGAGAGTGTGGGTGCTTAGCAATGTGTTTTATATATACATTTATTATGAGTTTGGGAAAGCTTTTCAATTTTGTACTTTCTTGAAAACCTGTGCTCAAACCAGAAAGCAAACAGAGAGCCTAACTTTTTTTGGTGTTTTAAAAAAGCCCCCATGAATTTTGAGAACTCCCAGTAAAGTGGATTAGAAGAAATGTATCATTGCCATCTACTAATCCCATTCTTCCATTTTAATACTACAAAGAATAACCTTTCCTTATTTAATATTTATATCATGCTATGTAATCTTTGTCCCCAGTATAAGACAAGCACAATGTTTCTCCCCTACAGTGTATTTACTAAGTTATTGAAATGCACACTAGTCCTGCTCGCTCACCTCTTGAGTTCCTGTTGCCTATAAATATTCTGAAGGAGCTCCTAGAGCGTTTGGTTTTCCAGAGCACATATATCAAACAGGGACAGTAAGGCTGCTGCTTACTGTCAGCATCAGAATGAATATTTTTTATTAAAGGAAACAAATGGATGGTTTAAAGCTCCCCTCCCTCATCCCCAATACAGCATTTGCTGCTAAATTGGCCACCACAAATTCTGGGAGGTTAGCATTGACTATCATAACAGAATACAACCAAAGTCACTGAAGAAAATGCTGTCACTTATCTGAAAAGACAAAGGATAGGAGTGGGCAGAAAAGGGGAATCCAAACTAAAGCACAAGTCTGCAGCCCATCTATTATCTCATGGAAGCTGCCTCTTAATTATGCAGCTTCACCATAACATAAAATCCTAGCTGTATTTTATCTAATACTTTGGATTTTTCAACTCCTAAAGAAAACAAATTTTATATAAATACAAAAGTATAAAGCATATATATGCATACCTGCTTAAAATATATACTTACGCATATTTCTACCCTTCTCCTGTAACTACCTCTCATGGCACACACTGTTCCACAAAGCTATGCCACCCTTCTAGGCAGTGAGACCTTTGCTTTATAGCTAACTGAAAATTGCCAGAATTAATGAATTAACCTATGCTGAGCTCCATTCTGCTGCACCTATCATGCTGTCTGTACCTGAGCTATCTCATTATAGTTACCTCAGATATGTCTATGTAATACTTAGAGGAGCTGCTGGGCTGATGCATATATCATATCATATCATCTGAGTAACACCTAACATTTTGAGACGTCTAATTTTCTCCCGTGTGACCTTCTGTAAAGTGAGTCATCATTATTATGAAGAGTAATAGAGCCAGGTCAAATGTGGAATTACCGTATGCACTTACAATAGTCATTACAATAGCAACACACAGAAAAAAAAAATGTTGTCGGCTATCAGCTGTGTCCTTTCTACTCTTCTGAATATATGAAAACATTTTGAGAAGGTAGCCTGCTAATCTGCTTGAATGCCACATACACTCAGGAAACAAATACATATGCCAAGCCTCACCATACATTTTTTGTGGAGCTTCTTTCCTAAGAAATAAATTTCAGCACTTGGCTGAAATTAGTACTGGGAAGGGAATTCTTACTGAAGAGAACTGAAGGGTGTCTTTATGCTGCTGTTTTATATTCTCAATTGGATCAAAAATCTTTTACTGATAATTGTGCCCAAACAAATTCACTTTGAGATCAAGGTTTCTAAATGGGATTTTCAAAAAAGGGCAGTAAGCAAAATCCAGGCATCTTGATCTTGTTAAAAAATACTCTCGCTGTTCTGCAGAGCAGCTTATACTTTACACCATGGAAGGTTCTAGCAGGATGACTGTCTGTGCCTAGGGGTCTCCAGAAGGCTCCTTGTGGTGGTTTGCATCTCTCCAAGCTACATGATCAGTAAGACGTGGTGGCTGCTACATGATGTGTGCAGGCTGGCCTGCCTCAAATCCAAATAAAATTTCTAAGAGACAAATCCATTAAAAAAGTGATAGCAGCATGGAGGTGACTTAGCAACTCCATAAATCCAGAGATTTTGTAGAACTCTCCATCTTTTCCACTTCATGGCTACCTGCTACATGGATTAGAGTTTCATAAACCCTACTAAAGGAAATTAAACTTCAGGAAGACAAATTCAGTCAGGCAGTAACCACCTCCTTTTGGAGCTGATCTCTATGGGGACCTGCCTAAGTGGTCATGTCAGAGTACATTCACAGTTTCTCATACAGTTTGATTTCATAGCTATATGAGGACTAATTTCCAGGCCTATTGTTGCTGTTAGAACTCTAAACCAGTTGTATCTACAAATAGCAGGAAACTGAGATTACTTGGCAGCTTCTAGCCCATGTATAGAATCCGTATGTGAGACAGGGGAGAGGCTGCTGAACTGCATAACATCCATCAATTTCTCTTACTGCACCCACTTTCTTGTACATATTTTGAAACTATGTTAAACAGAGGCAGAAGGAAAGCTAGGAATCCTGTCAAACTGAAGTTATCAGTGCGCATTAAATAACCAGCATGAATGAGGGCCTCATTGTTTTCTCATACTTCACTCACCAGGGTACTTCTGGGGATTTTTTTGGTTCGGACTCTGACACAGGGACAAATATCACCAAAATCACTTTTTCAGCTATTCTGCAACTCTATTAAGAATACTGCTTGATCACTTTCTCCTGCCCTGTGCTGGCTCTAATATGACATCTGGGTCTCTGCCTCATTAGCGGACTCATTCAGAAAATCAAAGGAATCATCATATATGGGGATTGAACAAGTCCTATCCACAATCGGATACATGACTTCTGGAGTGCATTTGGCTTTTGGGAACTGCCTGACGATATCAGAATCTCAGTGTCATTTAAAATACACAAGTGTGCACACACACGTTTACAGGAATAATGCACACATTAAAAAGCAAAATCCAGATTCCATCAAAGTCAAAGCGAAAAGTAATTTTAATCGTGCTGGAGCCAGGATTTCAGCCTGTGAAGCTTGTAATTGGAAACTTTAGCTGAATGATTTAAGACTGAAAAAAATTAATGCATTGCTGAGATATTTGAAGATCCTCATTAACTTCATAATTCTGCTGACCATTTATAAGCCTATTTACACTTCTCTAACTGCATCTTTAATAAAATAGGACTGCGATTTGAATGCCAACTAGGTCCTCCTCTGCCAGTACCCCTTGTTGCCTTGCCAGCAATGCATATGCAGCAATGCAAATTCTGTTAATTCGTAACTCTCATTTTCTTCTTACTCTTCAAGGTATAATTGAGCACTATATCCAGCCTTGCTACAGCTCAATTAACAACTCTGTTGATAAACAAGCTGTAAAAGAGCATCTGTAGATCTGCAAAGGAAAAAAAATCAAAAAAGCAGGAGAAACATATTTGGACGCCTGAGTTAAGCAGTTTTGTTTTGCATAGGATATGGTAAAGTCCAATTTTAAGAGTAAGATTTCCCTTACATGGAGTTGAAGCAAGCGAAATGCTAGACTGATGCTTTGTGATCTAACTTGAATGTATTTTGCAGGCTCAAGTCCTTTCCCTTCCTCTGTGGAAGAGGTGAGATGCATTAGCTCACTCCCCAGTACATGTTTACGTCTTCCTTTCCTTAACTGCCCTGAAATTCCTCTCCCAATTGCTTCCAGAGCTTGATCTGAAAGGCAACAGCAGCCTAATGATCACAAACTTGCCCCCTTTGCAGAGTTTAGGCCAGTGTGCACTTGGGCTTTCCTTATGACATTCTTTGCTTCAGAGCAGGAATGCAGCTAACATCAAAGGTCACTCCATCTTCTCCTGCACCCTGGTAGAAAAAGTAGCTTTGAACTCAGGCAACACTGGAAAGACATATTTGCAGGGGAAGGTATTTACCTTTGCCTGTTCTGACCATCACACCTTACAAAAAACAGGAGTTCTTCTTGAGTGATTTTGACCTCCCATTTTCTAGCTGCTCCACTTACCAAAGACACATCAAACAAACTGCTTCATCTGATGTTAGATCCCCACATGTAACTCATGAAGGGTTCTCTGTTGCTCACAGAAAGGAAAGCAGCATGAGGAATGATCACGAAGCCAAAGGGAAGGCAGGCACACTTTGCGGCTCAAGCAATCCTGCTTCTGCAGGGGCTGTCTATCATAATGTTTTACCTGTCTGTATAAAGTTGCATACATTTGCTGTTGTCTGGGCTCAAAATTTCAAGGAACAAAAGAACGTAAAGCTCTGATAAAAACAATAATTGTGTGCAGTTGCCAGTCTGAACACCCCTGAAAATGAGAACTCAAAGTAGGAGTTTCTTACCCATGTTTCCAATCCCCGCAAGCTGTACAAGAGGTTTATGTAGTGACTGGATCCATGATTTCTCCTTTTGAGAAGCACTTAACAGGCAAGAACAGCTACTGAACTGTTCCCACAGTTTTGCTCACATTTTATCAAAATAGGAGGTAAGCAGGAAGCAGAGGGTATTTTTAAATGATGTGAATAGCACAACTAACAATTAGAACTCCCCCTGAAGACGGGAAGGGTTTTGTGCAACAACATGAAAAGAGAGTCAAAGTCAAGAATATTTCTTAGTGAAAAAGGTTGGTATGACCATCCTGAGGCAAACCGTCATCGGTGTAATCAGAAGTAGCAGCTGTCAGAGGATGGGGACAGTGTCACAGATCTCCTGACAGAACGTGACAACCTGGTTCATAAATAGCGTCTTCTGTGAAAACAGATCCTACAGCAGAGAGGCAAAAACATATTGTGAAGTGAATCAACTTTATGTTGTGCTAGCCTCATTCTAATTAACACGCTAGTCCTCAGGCAAAAGAAGGCCTCTTCTACAGCCCACACTCCAGACTCGTGGTGTCTCATATATTTTAAAACAAAAAAGACAAGTTTAATTTTTCTGCATGAAACTTATTTATCAAATTGGTATAGTCAAAACTACTTGACGAAGACACACAGACTGCCCTAGCAGCACTGACTAAGCAGGAATGTCAATTGAGGCTATTCTTCATCTCCGCTTACTGTTTTTTTACAACATTGGTATATCATGCAAGGATATTTCAGAGCAGTGTAAGACACTGCTGGGAGCTAGGTCTATAAAAATGAAATGAAGTGTGCATAAAAAATTGCAGTGTATTAGAATGAATATTCACATGCAACAGGAATATATCAATTTTTAATGACACTTTCTATAACTGTCAGTGAAGTGGAAGATCATGAATTTCTAATTCTGTGAGAGTGATCATAGAAAATGATGTCTTCTTTAAACAAGGTCACCCTTATAGAATGGGCGTGTGCCTCCGCCAGCTAGATATTGCTAGTCCAGTGCACATCGTAGTCACAGTACAGGAAAACACTTCATGTTCTTAAGAGCTGTGCAACGAAGATCAGTAATTATTTAAGGAGAACTGATTAATTTTTGTGCATACCAGGCTGTCTGTTCACAACTGAAGCCTTGTACCTTCAGCTTTCAGTAGAACGGTGGCCTCTCAAATGGCACGGATACCAATGTGCTGGCTTGACTGAAATTAAGCTAATTTTCTTCATGCAGTTAGAAACTCTCCTTTTTTTTTTTTTTTGGTAGCTAGCATGGCCATTGTTTGGATTTTGTCTGAGAATAATAAGATAACACCCCGGGACAGAATAAATGTTTTTCTGCAAGCAACTTTCCAGTGTTTTTGAGTTGGAACAAAAAAGAATGTAAGAACTTAGTGTAACCTTAGTTGCTTGGGAGACCAAGATATTTCTGGGCTCTCTGTCTGCAGGTGTGAGGCAGCTGGGCAGGGGGGCATTGATGGGGCAGATCTTGACTGGCATCCAGGCTGACCAATGAGAATATTCAATGCCATGAGTGTCATGCTTCATATTTAATGAGAGTCGGGTTTTCAAGTTAGACCTGTGCTGGTTTTGCTCCATTTCAGCTGAGTTCCACTTGGAAGCTCCTTTAGTTGGGCCTTTTGCCATTCTGCTGTTTTGCAGTGGCCTCTGGGCCTTTCTGCCTTTTTGGTCTTCTCTCTCTCTCTCCCCAGGACGAGCTGTTGAAGACCAGGGTGGTCTTTTCCTGGAAATGGCTCCTCATCGCAGACAGAGTTCGTGAGGAGTTGCTTTGAGTATCACTTATATTTAATTTCCACTTTCTATATATAATTATTATTATTAGTATATTAGTATTATTTTGTTATTTTATTAAACTGTTTTAATCTCAGACCACGAGTTTCTCCCTTCCCTTGTGATTCTCTCTCCTTTGGGGCGGCATGGGGAAGGGCAGAGGGGTAGTGAGTGAACACCTATCATGGTTTTGATTGCTAGCTGGGGTTAAAACACGATAAACCGCCGCGTTCCTTTCCATTTAATCCTTATTTTTCTTTTGTTTTATTGCAGGTTAAATGTAAGAAAATACTACCTAACATTCCCGCAGTGGTAAATAACAGACACAAATGCTAACGGAGGTGAAAAAAAAAACGCAAACAAAAAAGAAAGTATTTTGACATTTTATGCAATGGGGTAACAATCAGAGGAATGCTTCCAGTATGTTGTTGCTCCAATAATTTCCTGTTTATGCTGACAAATTTGTCTTTGATGATGACAAATTTAGTGGTAAGTTTTAAGATTACTGCGTACCTAAGACTATAAAAGCCTATCCTGCTTTTTATTTGCCTTCCTGAGTTCACTTACACATCCTTACTCCTCCATAACACAAACAAATCTGATTTAATACACTCTCTGATGCAGTTTAGATCTTTATTCTTACAGAAGCGCAACAAGTGGTACCTAAGGGACCCTCTCAGCGCGGGGGTCCAGGATTTTTGAGGCAGGTCCTGCTGCAGCCACAACAGGGCACACGGGGAGAGGCGATTTGGATTGAACCTCGTGGCTGCAGAAAAAGCCCCCGAGTGCATGAGAAGCAAAGGGAGAGGGGCTGAGGGAGGCACTGGGACACACTGCTAACAGCTCCTAGTCACCGTCTGGAGAACGGGAAGGAGACAAACAGGACGAGAGAGACTCCTGAGCTGTGACACGGCAGTCACCTCTTGGCGGTGCGACGGGCCAACCTGCCAGGCCGTGCCTGGGTGCCCCATAGGAACCTCCCGGCCCCCGTGGGGGGAACCCGGTCTTGCTGCTCCCCCGGCACTGCGAGGAGCTCGCCCCGTCCCTCAGAGGCACAACGCCAGCCCCAGGGGCTGCACCCTGTGAGAGGTGAAGCTGGATGCATCCCATCGCGGAAAAGCCGCGCTGTTAGGTAAAGGTAATTTTGGCGGGACAGGGCAGGTGGGGGCGGCACACACAGCCCGGGCGAGTCGTCATGTGGTGGGAGACGTGGGGCCCGGATCTTTGTTTCTTAACGGTATGAAAACAAAACAAAACAAAACGCTGTAGAAATGGGACGTCCGAGCTCACAGGGCAAGTGCCCTGTAGCAGCGAGGGAGCAGGCGTTAAGGGGACACTTTTAAATAAAGTGAGTTCGTCAGTCACGCAATGCGGTTTTGTTCTGCTTGACACAGCGGGTCAGCAAAAGGGCGGTTCAGCAGTCTGCGTCCAGTTCCGGGCTTCTCAGTTTAAGAAGGATAAGGAATTACTGAAGGGAGTCCAGTGGCATGCTACAAAGATGATCACGGGTCTGGAGCATCTTTCCTATGAATAGAGACCAAGAGAGCTGGGTCTGTTCAGCCTGGAGAAGACTGAAAGGGGATCTTATCAGTTCTTAAAAATATCTGGAGGGTGGGTGTCAAGAGGATGGGACCAGACTCCTTTCAGTGGTGCCCAACAATAGGATCAGAGGCAATGGGCACAGACTGAAGCATGGGAGGTTCCATCTGAATATGAGGAGAAACTTCTTTACTCTGAGGGTGCCAGAGCACTGGAACAGGCTGCCCAGAGAGGTTGTGGAGTCTCCTTCTCTGGAGACTTTCAAAACCCACCTGGACACATTCCTGTGCCATCTGCTCTGGGTGAACCTGCTTTAGCAGGTGAATTGGACTAGATGATCCCCAGAGGTCTCTTCCAACCCCAACTAGTCTGTGATTTTGGTCACCTGACTGTTGAGAGCCCCAAAGCACCATGGAAGTGACTTCTCTCACTGATGTGCAGGGCAAACTTTCCTGCCGTTGCAGTCTGAACTAACTCAACCTAAAGGGAAGCTGTTAAGGTTTGAAAAAGTTTACCTAGTGGCTATCACCATAATATTTTGCAGAAATTTGCGTGTTCCAGTGCAGGACACAAGCAAAGATGCCAAAATATAGGTGTTCAAGTGTTGCCTGTGGGGTCAGCTTTTTGATAAATATATTAAACATAAGTTGACAGGCTCACGTGAAGGAATAGCTAATTCATCTATCTAATTTTACAGTCATCCAACATTTTCAACTAAGGATTCTCTTTATATTTTTTCTCTTTACCATGCTAACAGACATGTCTGCTTTCTCACACCTTTTAAAGTTGTTGTGATAATTTTATTTTAAACCAAATATGTGATAGTGTTGCTTGACATGGCAGAAGGACTGTTTGGGTACTCAGCATGTTGCATATTAATGGTTCCACTGCACACTTTCAGGATTTGCTTTTAAACCAAAATTAGTTGGAAATTTGTGGGCTAGGATTGCAGGACTGTTTCATAGTCTAATTGCTTATTTTCTCTGTGACTTGGATTTCTGCGTGCAACTCACCTCACGGGAGAGCTGTTGGGATCATTTCTGAGGCACTTGGAAGCAGTCTCATGAAAAGTAACTGAAAAATTAAGCATAGATATGAAATGTTTCCAGCCTATCATGCAAAACCAAGATCAGAATACAGTGTTTCAGTTTCTGCTGTCATTGCCTTGGGAGGCTCCTCTGTTACAGTAGGAGAGAGAGGTGCCAGTACTGGTGATCCCGCTTGGGGAAGGAAAGATTTTGGTTTATTTAGAAGGTGTTGTTGAATAAAAGAGCAACTTGTAGTGATTGCTGCAAGAGAAAATCATGATTTTTAATTTTAATAATATTCAAAATAGTCTAATTAAAATCTGACTTTTGTTTTTCTTTCTGGGAGAAAAACCTGGAAGCTTGGGACTAGCAATTATAAGGATGAATAACTGCATAATAAATACTAATCTGAGCCTTGGTAATTAGACCCTGCAGCATTTTGATTTTAAATGAGGATCTCATTCTGAATGGATAGACAAGAAAGGCAAGTAGTGTATAACAGATGTAAAGAAGTAGCTTACAGTCAACTTTGTACAAGACTGCTGTATGTGTGGTATGCCTCAGTACAGAAATTACACTGTATTTTGCCACAGGGAACTTGGTAATATTTATTTGTACTCAGTCATAATTTAAAGGTATCTGTCATAACAGATAGAGTGTGGATGTGACAGTCCCAAACATAGTCTAAATAAGCCAAGTGACTAAGACCTAGCCACAACAGCAAAGGAGCTTAGAAATTGGACCTAGAAAGTCTTGTCCCTCAGGTCATGCTGTATACCTTGCTATAAAATGCAGGGCAACTACCTGTTCAAAGTAAACATACGTGTAGTCAGTTGCCATTTCATACAGTCAATAATGTTGTACTGGTACTACAAATTAAACCAGATTCAGGCACAGAATAAGATTCTTGTCAGATTTTTTTTTTTAGCAAAACTTTGAATTCCTAGACTAGAAGCTGGATCACACTATAACACTTAAAGAACAACATCCTTATCTGAGTGACTCAAATTCCTAATCCTAGGATTCCAGCAATAAGTATAGGAATTTACTAAGTATGAAAAGATTACTCTCTATTATACTACTTGTAATATGGATATGTAAGGGAGTATTTTCTGATGGGTATTTTGAAGAGTATTAGAAACTTCCTTCAGCTGATTGTTCACATAATAGCACCTCAGTTGGTTAAATGAACCTCAGCAAACTACTGCCTGGAGGCTAAGAAAAATCCACAAACCCAAGTTTAAATTCTGCATGGAGTAGTTTCTGTGCAGCATGGATAGCTCTGTTTTGACGTCCTTTATTGAAATGAATGAGTTTCTCAAGGAAAAAAAAAAAGAAATTTCATGAGAAATTTATTTTATTGACATGTGATACGCATTTAGAGAAAAATTTTGAAGACAGAAAAATAATGATACTCAATACAAAAAAAAGAAAATCTAAACTGTTTTGTGTTCTTAAGCATCTTCCAGGAACATAGTAAATTCAGGCTTATAAAACTGTATAAGCCTTCACTTGTCAAACCTATGTTTTCCCCCCACTTAATGTAGTGCAATTCTATAGCAATTGTACAGCAGATTTAAATACAATAGAACTTATTTGGCCTAATTTTCTGTCCAATATTTTGTATTTCAGCTTATTTTAGTCTTGTTCTTTCAAGTTTGAAGGAAGATCCCTCTTCTGTGCGTGGAAGCAAGCCCCAAATACTTCAGTGTTCACATCTTTCCTTTGACCTCTCTCATCCCATTTGCAGGCAAACCAGGCATCACTGTTAAATTGAGCACAGCAATTGCTGTAGTATTGGTTCATTATTTTCTTGTACTTTTGCCATTGTATGCACATGCTGAGACTTGATTTAGACTAGAGTTCTGTTTGGCAGGACAGTCTGTCACGTGATTGCACGCTGCCTTGGAGAGCAAAGGTCTTACTACCTACGAACTGCCCAGAGAAGTGGTGGAGTCACCATCCCCGGAGGTATTTAAAAGGCATTTAGATGAGGTTCTTAGGGACACAGTTTAGTGCCAGTGTTAGGTTAGGTTAGGTTATGGTTGGACTCGATGATCCTGACAGTCTCTTCCAACTGAAATGATACTATGAAACTGCTGTAGAACAAATAGCGTTACACATGTTAAATCCTAGTTTATTTAAGTGGAAATACATGAATAAGATTAAACGTATGGCTAGGTTGAGAAATGATTTTTTAAAATTCAAGAGCACTGAGGTGTCACTCAGCCTTGTCTTTAATCAGAGTTCTGTGCAGAAACCCAGGTATTGGACAGAGTGACATTTGATGGTTTGTGTTTTGCAAACTTCGTTTTGGTAAAGGGTTTGTTGACTGATGGGATTCCTGAATGTTTACTCATTTCAATGGTTTCCATTCAGTGCTTCTAGTGTCAGAAAAAAATGAGCTTATGCCAGCTCCATCCCATTAAAAATTACAATTATTCTGAATCATCATCTGATTTTTATCTTTCTTATTTCCGTTTCTTATTTGGATGGAGAACAATACACATTATAGCTTCAACAAGCTTTTTCATCTTCTGTTACCTGCAGCAGGTAACAGCTTCCAAAAAGAGGAGTTCCTCTGGTTCTGACCCACTCCTTTGCCTACATTCGGTGCCCCTTGCCTTCCTCTTGGCTGTGTGCTACCACTCCTTCTTCAGACCATGTCCTCTTTGAGCTGATTCAAGTAGAAAACCAGACATAAAAGTAACTCAGAAAAAAGAAATCAATGTACTTTTGCTGCAGCAGCAAGCTGAATCAGCTGATGACAGGGTTTGAGTGCACCAGTGCAAGGAGGGAGCTGGAGGAGGCAGCAGTATTTCTCCTTCCACCACAAAAGAGCTGGTGGTAGTTGGGTTCGGTTCCTCTGCAGGGTCACAGCTTGGGTAGCTTCTCCATTCTTTGGCTTGGCTCACTAAGCAGAAGGATAACAAAGCATTTAAATGGGGCAGGTTGCTGTGATGGCAACAGCTGGCAGTGGAATCAGGCGTGCACAGATGCCTGTGATTCTGCCCTGCTCAGCTCCTCTTTTTCCTGGGTGAATTCTGTGCTGCCTCAGTGAGCTGACATCCCCTGTGGAGGGATTCACTGAATGCTGGTGTTGGCACTGGAAGCAAGCAAGGGGAGGAGGTTGCTGTGGAGTGCTCCTTCTTTAGCGACACCATGTCACAAACTCAGCCCGCTCTGTCCAGTTCAACTAAATAGTTTGATTAGCATCGGGCTGCAACTCTGTCTTAGTCTCATTGATTGTTAGGATGATAACAACAAACCGAGAAAATACATCTTGATAGCCCAGGTGGAAGGGAAATGGGAAGGGGTGGGGAGATGGGAAGGACCTCTCAGTTCCTTTATTATTTCTCTTTGTAGTAGTATTCATTTCCATTGTGTTTCACGCTTCGGATCAGATAATATGCTTAGTAGTGGCTGCTAACGCAGATGGTAATGTAATAACTTGCTCTGTTCTCTGTCATCTGAGTTGCTTCTAACAATAAGTATGGTTCAATTTTGGTTACTTAATTTAATTCATTAGTTGGCAACCGACAAGGCTGAGCTAATATCGCCTTTTTTTCCACTTAAACATAGACCCTGAGTTGACTTTGATGGATAATCTAACTGAAAGTTTAAGAACAGAAAATTAAATCCTGAGGTTAGTCAAAATATTTATTAAAGCAATGGATCTATTTAAACCAGAAAATTTAATAAGATAATTGGAATGCATTCATTTGCATTAATCTCAGAGTCTTTTCCTCCAGCTTTAGCACTACCAATTATTTTTTCCATGATACAGATATTTTGGTAACAGAGGCATTTAAGTCTAGGTACCTAACCCTGCTCTTTTAATTCCTATCCGTTTACCCTAGCATTTCTTGTTGGCCTTTTGGCCATAATCAGTCAAGTATCCAGCACTCTCACGGTACATTATATTTCAGGTGTATGAGTTGGGCTGATCCAATAGGTGTGTTCATCTTTGATTACACTAGTGAATTACTGTCAAAATAACCTAACTTATTTGCATCCACTTTATGCTACATTACCTGGTAATATAAAATAGTGTGGTAGTAACCTTATTGTTACTGAAAGCTGGTATATGAGCAAAATGAGGGGGTTTTAGTCCTAGGATAATGTAGTTTTATTGAGCAATCAGATGATGTGGAATGAGACTGAGCTATTAAATAGATGATTCTTCACTATCGTCAGATCAAATAGATGGTAAGAAAAATATAGGCATGACAGAGCAGTAGGTGATTACTAGTGGTGGGGGCTTAACATGTAGCTGAACACATATTTGAAAAGAATCTCCTTGATGGTTATGTGCGTGTGGGTTTTTTTTGTTGGTTTGGGTTTTTTTTTTAAGCCTTTTCATATTGTTTCCAGCAGAAGAATAGGGTTTTGCAGCATTCCTCTGGAAATCGTCATTACAGCTTGGGTCTGAAGCCAAATGAAATAGATATAGATAAAAATGTCTTTGACTGCCCAAGGAGATAATTCCCTGAATGTGGTGTGTAGTCTCGGTGATAAAACCTGGTCCATTCCTAAGCTTTTTTTAAACACTGCTGTCACACTAGGACTGGGGAGAAGCATCAGAGCTATAATCACAAGCGAACAGACCTGTACCGCAGTGGGGGTCTTCTGCCTTTCTGTCAGTACGGTCACACTTCCTGAAGCATAATTTGATTTTGGTATTTGTTTCATACATTGTGGGGTTTTTTCCTCCATCTTTTTCACTGTTGATTTATTTTTCTTTTGTTACTCTTCTTTTATACTCAGTGATTTTTCTTTCTGGCTTTTTATTATGTTTACACAGATTTGCTCAAAGGCTCATAGAACTCCTAGGAAACTGCCTTCATGTAGAGAATATAAGATGTGCTATAAGGTAAGGTAAGTGCTTTGTTAAAACACCATTTTCAAGAAATCACTATAGGCTACCACCAACAGCTTCTGTTTCACTTAAGTGTCTTTCATTGAGAGTCTGGTCTGTTGTGTGACAATAACCTTTGTGCATTTGAGAAAGCAACGCTCATACATCTTAATTGTGCTGAAATGGCATGCTTTTCACTTTCTTTCTAAAGCAGTGCAGCTACAGCTCTACAGCTAGAGTTAACCTAGACATAAAGCAACCCTTGTTTAAAGAGGTACGCTGTTTCTTCTTGCTGTAAATATAGCTATTCTCCTGAGCACGGTCATAAGTATAAACACCTGAATAAATTAATGCTTTCTCCTCCACTGTCCTGAAGAATTTTACTCCAGTTCAACTGGTTCTGGTGACAGCCTCATAAAGCTATGTGGACACTGGCAGCTGCCACCGGTGACTCTCAGGGTATTTGCAGAATGCAATGATCCTGAGAGTCACCATCAGAATGCACCCAATATATATTGAGTTGTATATTTATAAAGATCTATACTGAGTTGTCATAGTAAGGATAAGAAGGAGCTTATCAGAATACTACATGGAGATAATCCAATCCAGATGATAAGCCCTTCCTCAGTTTAAAAGTAGAACTGTTCGGATAACCCACTTAATTTCAGTTGGAATCAGAAGCAGAAAATGGATAGCATATTTAGCTTAAGGGAAGGTATAAATTGAGTGTTCTTGATGATTTATTTTAACTTGTACCTGGTAGTGGAAATCATTTTTTCCATGATTTGAACTATGAAGTCCTTAAACGCATATTTTTGATCTCTCATTTCCTGAATGAAGATTCCGGGTTTTGCATAAGAAGACAACGCTTATCAGTTGATAAAGGTCTCAGCTCTTAACTAATCATATCTTTAATTCCAATAAATTTAGATGTGAAATCTCATCTCTGTCCAAAGACTGATAAAGCTGTTTTCATCCAGTGATATATTTTCGGTATATGAAGGTATTGACATCTACTATCTTGTCAAAATCAGGTTTAAACAGAGCAGACCAGTGGGATGTCCAGACTCCCAATGAAACCTAGCATTTTTATCACGGCTAAACATTAAACTCACTATTTTCAATCCAGTATGAGGTGGAAATTATAGTTACAGAAATTGACTGAATGCCTACCTAACTTCATAGCAAAATATTTGAAAAATTGCTACAGGAGTTCCCTATGTGAGAATTTCAGACAGTCTAGGAGATTCCCTGCAGGAAGCCCCTGAAGTGCATGGGACAGTTCATAGGAGCTATTCGCACGCCCCATTGTGTTGCTTACCAGCCCTGGGAGGAGCCGGGGACAGCTGTGTATAAGAATTTGGCAGAACAGCAGTTCAGGGAGATTTGCCGAACCCAGATGAAGACACCAGCAACCCTTGTTGCCATCCAGACAGCAAATAACCATTCTCTTCAGGATATTCTCCATGTAAGTGTTACTGTATGCGAAAGATCCAAATAAATTAGGGTTTTAATAAACACTCTGTACAACACTAGGGAAAAGTTCTGTCATGAGATGAAGTTACTCTAAGATTTGAGGGCTTTGTCTCAGACCTTTTCACGTTGATTTATGTACCATTGAAGATGTGATCCTGCATGTGGCTCCTCTTGAAACCAAATAATGCAATAGAAGACATATTTCTGTGTAATAAATGTCACTGATTATAGATGACATATTAATATGCATTAGTGGAAGAACATTCATGACTGAATTTTGTTAATCAGTTGCTCAGTGCATGCTAAGTAATATCACTGATGCACTATAATAATATTTAATGTTATAATGGTTCATCAAGAAGATTTCTGTTAACTAACCAAGTCTGTAACTAATTATTTAATACGGCATTTTTTTCCTTATATTATTCCTGAATAACTGAAAGTATAAGGACTAATTCCAGATCTCACAACTCCCATAAAGTATGGCCAAAGTCTACTAATAGGAAATGTAATTAAGTTTTGTGTTTGTGTCCAGATGGTGTGGAGTCCCCAGCACAAGAAAGACACGGACCTGTTGGAGCAGGTCCAGAGAAGGCCACAAAAATCATCAGAGGGCTGGAACACTGCTCCTGTGAAGAAAGGCTGAGGGAGTTGGGATTGTTCAGCCTGGAGAAGAGAAGGCTCCAGGGAGACCTTATTGCGACCTTGGAATACTTAAAGGGGGCTTGTAAGAAAGATGGGAACAGACCTTTTAATAGGGCTTGTAGTAATACGACAAGGGGTAATGGTTTTAAGCTAAAGGAGGAGAGATTCAGGCTAGACACGAGGAAGAAATTTTTTACACCGAGGATGGTGAAACACTGTCCCAGGTTGCCCAGAGAGGTGGTAGATACTCCATCCCTGGAGACATTCCAGGCCAGGCTGGATGGGGCTCTGAGCAACCTGATCTTGTTGAAGATGTCCCTGCTCATGGCAGGGGCTTTGACTAGATGACCTTTGAAGGTCCCTTCCAACCCAAACTATTCTATGATTCTATGCTGAATTCCTAAGAGTCCATACCTGTGAATAACATTCACCACTAATATTTTTCTGGATGTAGTTCCTCTGTTCTTGAATTTCAAGTTCAGTGAGGTTCAAGACCTGGCCATACTACAAAATTCTATATTCAGAAGTGATTAGCTGCAGTAATTAGCTGATATTCCTGCCAACAAATAATCTTTTCAGTGTGATGTCACCAGCTTGTATGGTGTAGTGAAGAAAAGATGCTCAGGACCACACCACTGACTTTCATAAAATCACAGTCACAGAATGCCTGAGGCTGGAAGGGACCTCTGGAGGCATCTGGTTTCAGTCCCCTGTGCAAACAGGGCCACCTAGAGCCAGTTGTCCAGGGCTTGTCTGGATGGCTTCTGAATGTCTCCAGGGAGGGAAGCTCCACAACCTCTCTGGGGAACCTGTTGCAGTTCTCAGTCAGCCACACAGTAAAGAAATGTTTCCTGATGTTCAGACGGATCTGCTTCTGTATTAGTTTGTACCCATTGCCTCTTGTCCTGTCACTGGGCACCAGTGAAGAGTCTGGGTCCTTCTTCTTTACATCCTCCATTCAGGTATTTATTAATATATCCATTCATGAGATTCACCCTGAGCCTTCTGAAGGCTAAACAGCCCCAGCTCTCTCAGCCTTTCCTCACAGGAGAGGTACTCCAGTGCCTCTATCAGGAGTGGTCTTTTGCTGGACTCTCTCCAGTAGTTCCATATTCCTCTTGCACTGCGGAACCCAGAAGTGAACATAATACTTCAGGTGTGACCTGGGTTCTGTCTAGAGAAGTGCTGGATCTTCTGTGGACAAAGTTCAGGATTATCAGGGAACTCCTGGGCAGGCATCTCCCAAAGGGCAGCCAAGAGAGGTGGCAGTCTCTGGGTTGCGCTTATGGAGCTCTTATTCCAGGGTAAAAACAACTTCTAACTAGTTCGATCATTTTGGAAAGAGGAAATGATGTATCAGTGTGGGTTTTTTTGTGGCATTTTCTTTGCAGATGGGGCCTTTTTGGCTGAAATCGTTAATCCTGTTTTTTGGAAGTGGATAGTGACAGTGGAAAGCTGCCTGACTGAAGGGCCTTAGGATCAAGGCAGAACAGTAACACCGTCAGACACAGACTCACAGATAGGAAGTGACAAATGATCCCAGAGCATGTTTACAGGCACGGAAATATCTTGCCCACTGTGCTTGGTCCAAGGTTTAAAAGCAACTCAGCTGCTGCTGTACTAGGAGACATTAAATATATGATATTTACTCATCAAGTCTCTTCATCATCACTTGAGTTTTCTAGTTGCAGGCACTGAGTAATTTCACCACAAATTCTCCTGCTTCTCTAGCACTCTTGAGTATCATGTGAAGCTCACGACTTCGTTTTTTGTATCATCACCAACAGAGTCACAAAGGTTTTTTCTGAAACATTTTGTCTGGGGTAATCAGCTGCTCTTTGCTACAGCAACATTTTACTAGACCCAGCTACAGGAAGACAGCAGTCAAGTACAGAATCTCTTAAGTCTCCTAGCCCCTACCCTCACATTAATCAAATCAAAATAACCAGGTTTATCTATACTGGCATTGATGTATTTATTCACATACTGAACTGTCTGAAGAATGATTTACCCAATATGACTGGAAGGGCTGTTGTGGCTCTTTAATGAAATTTTCCAAAATATGGTGCCATCCATGCTTCTGCACCTAATTACATATTTTTTACATAGGATTTTTGTTTTTCTTTAGAGTACCAATATGAAGCTTTTTTGTCTGTTTTCAGTTTTGAAGGTCCTGACTATAGTATACTAATGTACATTTCTAAACCGCTTTACACACTATATTAAAAACATGCTTTAAAAGTCACTGGTATTATACCTTACAAGAAAATGTATCAGTAATGTGCGTATTAATTCCTGTGCTGTCTGTGAGGATGCAGTCAAACCTTTAGGATATGTACCCCTCACAATATTGGACCAAGCAAATATTCTGACTACCGAAGTCCAAGTGTAAAAGGATCCAGTAAGAGAATTCTACTGGTGAAAAAAGGTGAGTAAACTCTAGCTGGTTGTCTTTTTAGGCAGCAGCCTAATGGGCATTACAGGCAAGTTTTAAATCTGATTAACACAGCTGCCTAAAAACCGTACACTAGAAGACCATTTTGTTGAAAAAATGGCAGTAGTTAAGGAAACTGAAATGTTATGACTCAGCAATCTTAGATTCAGCAATAAATCTTGCTTTATCACCAAAGTCAAGGTAGGACTCCGGAATATTTTGCTCTTGAACACGAATGTAAGAGCTGATATACTGGGACAGGTCTAAGACCTGTGTACCTTCTGTCTGACAGGAGTCAACAGGAGATGCCTTGGGTAACAGAGCAGTCCTTCCCTAGGCAAACTCTTCTGCTTCCAACAGTCAGCAATTCAGGGGCTTCCTGAAGCGCTTTCCTTTCTGTTTCATAGATACTGATATAAGGCCTCAGTACATTTGCATGATGCCACTTGCTCTCTGCAACACCAAATTCTGGAATATGTCCTATTACTAACTTTAAATCTGTTATTTGAAGATTTAACATTGTGTCCCTAAGCTCCAGTACCGTCAGAAACAATCACAGAATCACAGAATCACAGAATGTTAGGGATTGGAAGGGACCTCGAAAGATCATCTAGTCCAATCCCCCTGCCGGAGCAGGAACACCTAGGTGAGGTTACACAGGAAGGCGTCCAGGCGGGTTTTGAATGTCTCCAGAGAAGGAGAATCCACAACCTCCCTGGGCAGCCTGTTCCAGTGTTCCGTCACCCTCACTGAGAAGAAGTTTCTTCTCAAATTTAAGTGGAACCTCTTGTGTTCCAGCTTGAACCCATTACCCCTTGTCTTACTGTTGATTGTCACCGAGAAGAGCCTGGCTCCATCCTCGTGACACCCACCCTTTATATATTTATAGACATTGATAAGGTCACCCCTCAGTCTCCTCTTCTCCAAGCTAAAGAGACCCAGCTCCCTCAGCCTTTCCTCATAAGGGAGATGCTCCACTCCCTTCATCATCTTTGTGGCCCTGCGCTAGACTGTCTCCAGCAGTTCCCTGTCCTTCTTGAACTGAGGGGCCCAGAACTGGACACAATATTCCAGATGAGGTCTCACCAGGGCAGAGTAGAGGGGAAGGAGAACCTCTCTCGACCTACTAACCACCCCCCTTCTAATACACCCCAGGATGCCATTGGCCTTCTTGGCCACAAGGGCACAGTGCTGGCTCATGGTCATCCTGCTGTCCACCAGGACCCCCAGGTCCCTTTCCCCTACACTGCTCTCTAATAGGTCATTCCCCAACCTATACTGGAACCTGGGGTTGTTACTGCCCAGATGCAAGACTCTACATTTTCCCTTGTTATATTTCATTAAATTTTTCCCCGCTCAACTCTCTAGCCTGTCCAGATCTCGCTGGATGGCAGCACAGCCCTCTTGCATGTCAGCCACTCCTCCCAGCTTGGTGTCATCAGCAAACTTGCTGATAGTACACTCAATTCCCTCATCCAAGTCATTGATGAATATATTGAATAGTATTGGTCCCAGAACTGACCCTTGAGGCACTCCACTAGATACAGGCCTCCAACCAGACTCTGCCCCATTGATCACGACTCTCTGGCTTCTCTCCTTCAGCCAGTTTGCAGTCCACCTCACTACCCGATCATCCAGTCCACACTTCCTCAGTTTTGCCGTGAGGATGCTGTGGGAGACGGTGTCAAATGCTTTGCTGAAGTCAAGGTAGACCACATCCACTGCTCTGCCATCGTCAATCCACCTTGTTACATCTTCATAAAAGGCTATGAGGTTGGTCAAACACGACTTCCCCTTGGTGAAGCCATGTTGACTGTCCCTGATGACCCTCTTATCCTTGATATGTCTTAAGATGGCACCAAGGATAAGGTGTTCCATCACTTTCCCAGGGATGGAGGTGAGGCTGACCGGTCTATAGTTGCCCGGGTCCTCCTTCTTGCCCTTTTTGAAGACCGGAGTGACATTTGCTTTCCTCCAGTCCTCAGGTACCTCTCCCGTTTCCCAAGACTTGGCAAAGATGATGGAGAGCGGTCCAGCAATGACTTCAGCCAGCTCCCTCAGCACCCGCGGGTGCATCCCATCTGGACCCCTGGATTTATGGATGTCCAGATTGCTTAACTGGTCCCTTACCCAGTCCTCATCAACTGAGGCAAACTCCTCCATTGCCCTGCCTTCCTCTGGGGCCTCAGGGGTACGGGGCTCCTCAGGACAGCCTCTGGCAGAGTAGACAGAGACAAAGAAGGCATTCAGTAATTCTGCCTTCTCTGTATCTTCTGTCACCAGGGCACCCACCCCATTCATCAGTGGGCCTACATTGCCTCTGGTGTTAGTTTTATCTGCCATGTATTTGAAGAAGCTCTTCCTGTTGTCCTTGACCCCTCAATGAATAATGAATAACTATATGATGAATAATGAATAACTATTCATTATTGCCCTCACCATTCACAATTTATCTTTACCTAATATCCTCTTAGTCATCTGTTTTCCAGGCTGTGTTCTAATCCACTTAGACTTTCCTTCTCTAAAGACCTTACTGTGCTTCTCTGATCGCCTGTGTCACCACTTCTGCAGGCATTTCCAGGTAAGTCTGAGATGGGCTGATCACACAGAGAAACAGCAGATAAGATGTGGGAGCCCAGTGAGTAGATACAATGATATAAGGAAGCTTCCTATTTCATCCCAAATAACTCCCTCTTCTGTCGCTGAGAGTTGAGGTTAAGTCTGGAGAAAACTATTTCATCGGGTTTACGTGGGTTTATGTTTACTATCCACAGTGACTAATATCTTGCTTCTAGTCTGTTGTCAGGTGCATATAGTTAAAGTGGTATTTTCCTGCTGTTAATTTCTAATTTAATTCAGTCTGCTATTTTTTCACCTGGTGGTGTGTTATCATTGTCGCTCTGTGTAGTCTGTTACTGAACAAGTCCAGTAACATTAGCCATCTTTTGTCCCTGGAGTGTCCATCCTCTCTTCCAAATGTTGTATGAATATGCTTAACAGTGTGATCCTTGAGAAACCCTGAAAATAACCTCACTTTACTGTGGAGCCTGATAACGTTTTTGTCTTTTAAATTCTTCCTCCAGATGTCTGGTTTGTGACAAATTTGGGGATGAAAAAATGTTGTGAACAAATCAAATACGTAATTCTTTTCTGTTGAACTAGTAAACCCATCATTTTGGTCAGCTATATAAAACGCTTTGTTGGCTGCTTAAAGTTTTTTAAAATGGTGTTTTGCTCATGAAATAGAGTGATTTCTTTCTGCAATACACTGTCTAGCTTAATGTGTTTTTTGAGGGGGAAAGCAAAGGAGGGGAAAATAGACAAATTGGAGAAATGCTCTAGGGAGAAGAAAGACAAGAAACAAAGGTCAATTATCAAGTACTTCCACATAAAGCAACACTTGAAATCAGAAAAGAACAACCCATGTGGATGAAGCCATCCCAGCTCACTTCCTATATATATAGTCATTTAAGCCTTACAGATACTGCTCATAAGGATACTCTTAACACTGCTGTTGTTCTGCTGTTGATGTCTATCTTTGTTTCTCAAGATTTGCATCATTCCTCCATGCTCTTGCCTGTTTTTAGGTGACATCTCTTATGTATTTACACAAATGAATTCAGAATTCCTAAAAGCAATGAAACAAATACACTTGTGTCCTGGGTCATTGAGGGGGGACAATGAGAGGAGGTGGTCTGTGTCAGGTGACCACGAATTGACCAATGGGAGTATTCCATCCCGTTCATGACTTCCTGGATTTAAAAGGTGGACCCAAAGGACTCTCTGTCTCTCTTCTGCTGGGTCTCCTGCTGCTTTGCTTCATCTCTGTGTTTTTCTGCTGTCCCTGCAAGCTGAGGCCTAGTGGCTGTCCCTGCAAGCTGAGGCCTCGTGACAAACTGAATCTAGTTCTGGCTGGCTGAAGGATCCTGCCGAAGCAGCTGCTGGGAATTGCAGGACTGGTTCTATAATATTTGTTCTGCTTTATTTTTCTCTATGTTTATTTAGTAGCGTTAGCAAAACGTTTTCAAATTTTCCAGCTTTCTTCTCTCTGTTCTTCTTTTCCTTTCCTCTCAAAATCGCCTGTCCTTAGTAAAAAAAGGGGGGGGGGGGGAGCGGAAAATGGGAGGGGGGAAGAGGGTTAAGGAAAATACATCTGCCGCGGGTTTTGATTGTCTCCCCACTATCAAACCACGACAACTTGATTGTATTGAACTGATTCAGATGCATAGTTCTGGTGGAACATAAGATTCAGTTTAGAACATGTGATACTGTGGTCTGATTTCAATGATTTTCTTTGAGGAAAAAACCCTTCAGACTTCAAACATGTATTGAGGACCCTTAGCTTACTGTTCAAAACTGATACACCGAGAAAATCACAGGCTCACTTTTGTCATGCAGAAGGCCATGCATCAGAAATAGAGAACAGGTTTGAGATTGTCCTTGCATTCATGTGTACTATGAAGCTGTTGATGTTCAGTAGTTCTTCCTGTCAAGTCTTATCATATGGAGAAGCCAAAAAAATCCTAGATAATTTTCCTTTTTTTTTTAAGATGGATACCTTGAATATCTATCCAGTGATGCAGATGAGCAGATGACATCACCATGCCTAGAAAGAAATCAATGATTTTTTGGGAGGTTACAGCTGCACATTCTATGGGGATATCTCTTCATTTCTCTTACATGCGTTATTAGCATTTACTAAATAGCGTTAGGTGAGCACAGTCAGTGAGTTTTGGGAAGGTTATTAAGAAGATAAGTGGGTAATTCAGAAAGACACTGTGTTTTCTCTAATGTTTAAATTTTCTCTAGAATACAGTTACCAAAACATTGTCATGTATCTAATTCTGAAATGATCTGAATAGTTTTAAACATAAAATAAGTTGGCTACTTCCATAATTTTTATTTAAAAGGTCTTATATACAGTTCATTTCTATGTGAGTAGGATCACTTTTAATGCAAGCTCTTATGCTTAGATACAATGTGCTTTTAAGTGAGAACCTGAATGTATTTGCTGAACATTAGGGAACAACAAACTTCTCACATTACTTCTCATTATTTCATGTAAATAATTTCTGCAAAAGATTACTTGGTAGTGAATGTTCTTCTCCATGCAAGATTTTGTACTAGACGGGGTCATGTCTCCCTTTCACTTGCAACACTAAGACAGAAACTTATCTCCTAGCTTTGCATATACTATAGCTACCAGCTGATTTAGCTGACCGCTCTTGTTAAGCTCTTCCCTGCATCTCTTGGTCACTATTAAGAACCCTTCGTAGATAACTTTCTTTCCAGGCTTGATAATTGTGTTGAAACCCTTTTTGTGTGGCCTGTAAAATACATGGCTTTTTTTTTTCTGGATTTGTTTTGTGCTTACAAAAAATGCGCAAGTGCATGTCCACCTGCCTAAAACCAACAATCCGACATAAAACTATGTTTACCTATTGCTGGGGTTCTTTTGTGTTATTTGCAATGGCCTTGACCTTTCCTCCAGTTGAAGATGCCAATTTGTCTCTGATCTTATGTATGAAGAGAGCTAGGGTAATACAAAACACAAATACACAACTCCCTTTTCTGATAAGGACTTTCCTTACCAGAAGTCTAAGGATACTCTAAGAAGGATTTTCCTTCTCCTGAAAATCTTTCTTGCAACTTAAAATTCTTGGTTGCAACTTTTGTGGTAGGAAACCCCTCAAAGTTGTGAATGTTTGATGGTTGGGCTGTCAGGTCACTTTTATTTGAAATGTGCATATAGCAGCCTTGCATTGAGCACCCTTGCCTGAAAGTTTGACTGTAAGCCTTAATGTCAGTAGATGAAGACAAAGAAATCTGTCAGGGTTAATTATCTGCACAATGAAACACCATTGAGGGGAGTATTCTCTGGCTCCTAATCCTCCTTGTCTTTGGTACATGTTAAAGCAGAAAGGCTGAGTTTCTTTCATAAACTGCCTAAAGCTCATTATCGTGGGAAGCCTGTCACCCATGATTAAATAGCAATGCAGGCCTGCTTTAGGAATAATTACTTTCAAAATGCATGTAGGTAACAAGGTCGCATTATACTTCAAGTTTCTCAAATTGATGGTAGGCACAGGGTGCTTCAATGTCGTCATGCCTGCTGCTTCTGAAAAAAATGTGTACCAGCTTTTATTATTGTTATCTTATTAAATAGAGCAGTAACAAGAATCATGCCAGTTGTAAAGAGTTAATTCTTGTGGTCACTACTTATACGTGTAATATTTATTTTTGAAAGAATTTGGATTTTTTTTTTAGATTCTAAACCACTATTTTTTTTCCACAAGTGCATATATTCTAATTAAATAAATTGCAACAATGGAAGCAGTTCTGTTTTGAAATAAGCTTTCCAAGAAACTATTGCAAAGGGAGAATGTACAAGGAATATGTAAAGTAGTGTTATCAGCAGTGAATAATTGCAAAGTAAGGTACTCAGAGACAGCATAAATGTAGAATTGACTGAGTTAAAGTCACTGCCCGTTTCTTTTCATTAGTAGGCCACACAACTTGGAGTTGTGATTTTACATTAAGAGGAAATGACTAGGCTGTTAAATTGCTTCTAAATATTCTAAATCATTTCCCCTGTAATGCACTGAGACTGAGCCAACACTGAATACTCGGCCCTTGGACACGAATTTGATGAAGATTCAAAAATAATTTCATGAGAGTTCAGAGAAATGAGCTATTCACCAACCTTGTAAACTTTTTTCAGACTTAATAGCATCAGTGTCTGCTTTACCACATGCATAAGGGAGCAGGAAAACCAAAAGTCAAAGTGGCACCTAAAGAAAGAAGGTTCGTACTTTCATGGCTTTTACAGATTGGGATAGAAGATAATTTCCCTTTAAAAGCCAGGCTGATGTTGTTTATTTTGAATGTGAATTGCCTCTAGAGCTCAACTGACCCTGCAGACCTTTTTTAAAATACTGATCTGTTGAAGAACCAAGGAAAGTCACTACCACGCGTGAGTTCCTCTAAAGATGTTGTCCGCTAGTTCAGACCTCGGACTCAGTGAACCTGGGCTGGAGCTCTGATTTCCTTTAATGGGCTGGTGTCTATGTGACCCCTAGGAATGCTGGGAAGATAAATATGGATATTCTGCAGCAGCTATATAATAAGACTTGAATTAGAACAGGGTAGCAGACAGTGAGAAACTTGTACAGTAAATACCTACCAAAACAGCTTTAGGGAGCTTACATGAGATCAGACACTGCTTTTCTTAATCACCTGCTAAATCCTCTCTTTAGTTTATTGATATCCAGAAGTCCAAAGTGATATCTACTTTTGGATATTTATTTGCATCAGATATGAGACCAAATAACAAATAATCCCCAGGGTTTACATCCATCTTGATTCCAGTTTGGATTGGCAAATTGACTGTTTTTAAGAGCAAAATCTTTGAGCCCCTGCGGTGCACTCCCAAAGGAAAACCTCACACCAGAGACATTTAAAATAAGAACTGTGACAGGCTTGACAGAGACCTTAGATGACAGCAGTCCTCCCCTGATTGTGCAGTGCACAAGTAATGACTCCACTGGTTTATTTCTGTCTCTGTCTCCCATAGCTTAATGATTGTGGTCCTTGTACCCTTGCTGCTGTAGTTTGTGTGTACTCTTTTCTTTTTTTGTGCTGCTTGGAGCAGGGAGGATGGATGCAGTAGTTAATGGCAGGTTTAATGTTCCACTCGTTACAAAATCAGATGTCATTTTGACATTTTTCTGACTCACTTGGTGCCTTTGTGTCAGCTGCCTTCATAAGTCCAAGGGGCAAGACTTGCTTCATTAGTGTAGAGGGAATTTCAGGTATATAATTAGCAGGTGCTGTGTTGGCCTGGTAACCATTGAAGTACTAAATTAAGAATCAGCAGAAAATTGAATTACTTGGATATATAATGGCTACAAGTATCACTTTTCTCACCTGTCAATTGCAATCTGTTCCACTGGCAAAACCAAAGTTTACTGACAGAAGAATGCAACCCTTGCTGTTAGCTCCTGTTAGATGATATGGCAGGAATTTATTGAAAAGGGCATAAAAAAAGAAGAGTCTGTCCCTTGTTGGTTTTTCATGTCACCTCAGTACATGTATTAGTACCAATGTACTAATTCCAATTCACAACAACACATTTATGCTTTGCTATTTTAGTTACTTGTTAGCACTTACATGCTCTGGTTATTTGTTGCGTAACAATTTTGGCGATAGGAACTGGGTAGTGCTCAGACTGTCAAGACTGTTTAGATTAACGCTTCCATATTTATTTAAATACTTTTCATCGATGACAGCACTGGGATTGCCAAATATTTCTGCAACAAAGACCATATGCGGAAGAAGGTGGCATTCTGTCCCACCTTGATTTCTGGGTGATACATGAAGAAAATAAGATCTGTGGGCAAAGTGTGCAGCTAGCATGTTGGACTTGGCTGGAACGTACTATGCTCTTTCTCTTTACATTAAGGTTTGCTCCATTTTTTGATCATTTTACTGCATCGTATCAATGCTCAGGCAAATAGAGGAATCTGAAAATAGACTAGTCAAACGGTTGATGCTGCCTGTCACAAATAATTGTCAGATAATGGGATTTTGATGTTGGGCTATTTCCTGAGGTACACACAGTAGCAGTGATTGCAGGTGATGCAGACTGCAAGCCAAATGGCATTCAGTTGCTTGACAAGTCTACTCCATCACTTCTGCTGGCAACAGAAAGCGGATCAGTGCTTTTTTCAAATACTGACTGTGTTTCCATTATCCTATTCTGGGGATTTAATGCCTGTAATGATCCACATTTTCTTCTTTCAGGAGAGGAAGAAAAGATAAGACTAAAATGAAACTCAGATTAAAGTAAACAGTTTTGGAATCTAAACTGCATTACACTAAACCATAGTATGAATGCTTTAGTATAATATACTGTAGTTCTGGCAGTAATTTGTTGGGAACTTCAGGAAGGACTTCGAATAGGCTCTCATAGTAGATACATACATGTAACATTGCAAAGATCTCAGGTACTATTGTTCAACTAATAATACATTGTTAAAATGCCATTCCATTGTCTTATGCAACCAAGACATGTAAAATCCTAATAATGAGCTTAGTACAGAAAACTGTGTATATAAACAGACAAATTCTGTGTATGTAAACAGAATCATAGAATCCTTTAGGTTACAAAAGAGCTTTAAGATCATCAAGTGCAACCATAACCTAACACTGCCAAGTAAACCATTAAACCATGTCTTGAAGAATGTCATATATTTGTCTGCTAAACGCCTCCCCTGGCGCAACTTGAGTCCATTTCCTCTTGTTCTCCGCGCCTCGGGGGATAGGGGAGTGAGCTCTGGGGAACACCACTTGTGACCGGCCGCCAACTGCATTTGATTCCGTTCACCAGGACTCTTTGGGCCCGGCCATCCAGCCAGTTCTTTATCCATCGCGGAGTACACCCACCCAGGCCATGAGCTGCCAGCTTCTCCAGGACAATGCTGTGAGATGCAGTGTCAAAGGCCTTACTGAAGTCTGAAGTACACAAGATGCACAGATTTTCCCTCATCCACTAGGCGGGTCACCTTGTCGTGGAGTGAGATCAGGTGGGTCAAACAGGGCCTGCCTTTCATCAACCCATGCTGAGCGGGCCTGATCACTCGGTTTTCTTGTATGTGCCGTGTGATGTCCCTCAGGACGATCTGCTCCATGACCCTCCCCAGCACCCAGGTTAGACTCACAGGTCCAATAGACTAGTGGGTGTCCAAGTGGGGCTTCATTCTGCTCGCCACGCCCATCTCCTGGCTCAGGGCCCTGGGTACCTGGAACACAACTGTTCTGACTATGAAAGCCTGAGGCAAAGGCGGCATTTAGTAGCTCAGCCTTTTCCTCATCTTCTGTCTCTATGTTTCCCCCCACATTCATCAGGGGATGGAGGTTCTCCTTAGCCCTCCTCTTCTTGCTAATATATTTCTGGAAACATTTCTTGTTGTCTTTCACAGCGGTGGCCAGGCCCAGCTCTAGTTGGTCTTTGGGACAGCCTGCTCCTGCGCCTCTCAGATCACCTTCTTGAAGAGAGACCAGCCTTCCTGGACTCCTTTATCCCTCAGAACTGCCTCCCAAGGGATTCTGCCAACCGGCCTTCTCAACAGGTCCAAGTCTGCCCTTTGGAAGTCCAAAGCAGCACTTCTGCTGACCACCCTTCTAACTTCTCCAAGGGTAGAAATTTCAATCATTTCACGATCACTATACCCGAGGGGATTTCCAGTCGACATGCTGCCCACGCGTCCTTCTCTATTTACAAACAACAGATCCAACGGGGCTCCTTCCCTGGTAGGCTCGCTAGGCAGCTGTGTCAGCAAGTTGTCTTCCATGCACTGCAGGAGCCTCCTAGACTGCTTCCTTTCTGCTGTCTTGGATTTCCAGCAGACAGCTGGTAGGTTGAAGTCCCCCGTAAGAACAAGGGCTAGTGATCGGGAGGCTTCTCCTAGCTACCCGCAAAATATTTCATCTGCCTCTTCGTGCTGGTTGGGTGGTCTGTAACAGCCCCCCGCCAGGATGACTGCCGTGTTGCTCCCAGCTCCAGGTCCTTGGGGCCTGGAGGTGGGAGTGGGTTCAGGCGGAGGTGCACCCTTGCACCTAGTTGAAAGTGTTGGCTAGTATGAAGGTGAAGGACAAAAGCTTCTCATGGCTTGTCCTCAGGCAGAGGAGCTAAGTCATACTCATGTCAAACCCGAGTCCGTGGCACTTGCACTGAAGTGAGTAGAGTTCCTCAGACTTCTCTGGCTGGGCCTATCCACAAGTATCTGCTCGAACTGGCGTCTGAGTTTTAGCAAAGTCAAGTCATAGCATGGGAGAGGGAAGGGGTGTCTACGTGTGTGTGTATGGGCAGGGGAGAGGCAGGTGGACAGTCATTCTGAGCATGCTGGCTTTGGAAGGTATTTAAAAATGATGAACTGCGCACATTGCAACGTATTTGATCCTCACGCGGTGGTCAAACTCTGAGGCTCGGTATTCAGTCAGGCATTGACCAAAATGGTGTTCCAAAAAGTCGTGAGCAGTAGAGATGGCATGAACCACTCAAGCACTAGGAAAATGTAGATTTGGATTGCTGTTTTTCAGCTGGCCTCTATCCAGTCAGGCAGCAAAAAGCTTCGTGAGGAAAACCTAAGGTGCCAGGGAAACTTCCAGGATGGTGCCCTGGCGTCTGTCAGGAACCAGAGAGCCCTGAAATTCCGTGGGAGTCCAGCACCCTGATCATGCGGGCATGATCACCGGTCTTAGCAAGACGAGTATGCGTCCCTGCAAAGGCACGAGTGGGACCCTCTCACTACCTAGTTAGATCTCCAGGGTACAGTGAGAGCTACTGGCACTGAGGTAAGCTCCATAATTTGGAATCCAGAAATTCCTAGGGTTCAATGCTATTTGTAGGAGAATTTGCCTCCCTTTAAAAAACTATGAGCCAATTCTCGATGTTGCAGCCTTAAAAAGCCACCCAGAATGTAAGGCGGCAGCAGCAAAGCAGGAAGGTGGGCATGGAAATGGAAAGTTTCCAAAAAGGGCCTCCTAGTCAATGAGAGGGACCAGGAGGTGTCACAGGCGTGCAGACACAGTTGCCAAGGTGCCAAAGAAGAGAGAACAAAAGCATTTTTATTCTTTTATTTTTGTTTATTGTCTCGTTATGAAGGCGTGGTGGCTGGGCCGCCAGTCGGGAGACAGCTGGGTGCTCCTGCGACGCTGTTTGCCGCCATGTCACGCACGGGAGCCTGGATGGCTGGGGAACTGCCCGACGATCCCTGTGGCAGGTGGAGCCAGCGCCATGGATGATGCTTCTTGAGGCGGATCCACCTCCATGGGCTCCTCGCTGTCTTGTGGTGGCTGAACAGCCAGCGGCCCCATGCCATAGTCTGGTGGATCCACCTCCATGGGCTCCACGCTGTCTTGTTGTGGCTGCACAGCCAGTGGCCCCATGCCATAGTCTGGTGGATCCACCTCCATGGGCTCCACGCTGTCCTTTGGTGGGATGTCCCGCCTGGGCCTCAGCAGATAGACACGCCGCGGCCCCATGCTGTTCCCCTGCCTGCCCACAGCTGCTTGCTGGACGACGTCGTTGACGTGAGCGTGGGCCAAGGCTCTCATGGCACGAGGGGGAAAGTTCCTCTTCCTCCTCTGCTCCTTTGCCTTCCTCAGGCTCCCGGGAGGTCCCAGTCGCACCATCCGTCTCTCGGGTGTCCTCCGCCAGGGTGGGCAGCCATCCACCTTGCTGCTTGGGCTGCTGCCTGGCAGGCAGACACGCTTGGGCTCCACGCCGTTCACTGGTGGTCCCACGGCCATGTGCTGCATGCCGGAGATCAGAGAAGTGATGTCGGTCACGGTCGTGGCATGAGGCTTGATGTTCCTCCTCCTGTCCCTCCTCCTCCTCCGCTGCCTCTGCTTCCTCCTCCGGGGACGTGTCTTGCTCTTCCACGGTAGCGGGGAGCGGCTCTGTGGCGTCCCACGCCAAGCTGGGCAGCCACCCGCCTGGCTGCTCCCGCTGCTGCCTGGCAGGCAGACACGTTTGGGCTCCACAGCGTTCCCTAGTGGGCCCACAGTCATGCGCCGCATGCCATCGATCAGAGAAGCGAGATCGATGGCGCTCGTGGCACAAGGGCTGACATTGCTCCTGGTGGCAGGTGCCGTGCTCCCCTGTGGTATCGGGAAGCGGCTCTGTGGCGTCCCACCCTGAGGTGGGCAGCCACCCGCCTGGCTGCTGCCGCTGCTGCCTGGCAGGCAGACACGTTTGGGCTCCACAGCGTTCCCTGGTGGGCCCACAGTCATGCGCCGCATGCCATCGATCAGAGAAGTGAGATCGATGGCGCTTGTGGCACAAGGGCTGGCATTGCTCCTCGTGAGAGGTGCCGTGCTCCCCTGTGGTGTCGGGAAGTGGCTCTGTGGCGTCCCACCCTGAGGTGGGCAGCCACCCGCCTGGCTGCTCAGCGTCCTCTTCCTTCCAAGCATGCTTGGCGTCCGAGGGCCTCGCACTGTGGGCCAGCTGCCGGGGCCCCCGCTTTTATAGGGCCGGAACAAAGGGCAGTGAGGTGGCTGGTGACGGGCATGAGGTCACAATGGTGGCGGTTGTGACTGTGGTAGATGTGGTCGATGGGTGTGGTCAGAGGTGGCAGGTGTGGGCGCAGGGGCCTGTGTCCTGCCTGAATGTGGGAGAAGGAGGAGGGTGGTTGGGTCTGAGGGCCCCTCTCCTGGGGCTGGCTCCCACCTGTCATGGTTCTTGCCCAAGAGAAAGGCTGCCCCTTGGGCACAGGGACCGCCCTCCACCTGGCCTCATGAGCCCTGGGCTCCAGCCCCTTCTCATCCCGTGCCTGGGATTGTCTCGACGAGACGGCGGCAAGAACGTTCCGGGGGGGTTGGGGTTCCTCAGGGACCCGCCATTGACCTTACGCCCTGCAAGCAGCACAGCCCCCTGCGCCCGACAGTGGCTGAGCGGGGGCAAAGCATCCAGAGATCCTGTCGGTGGGAAAGGGAGGCCCAGCGGCCTGCACACGGTCTCCCAGCACTCCATAAAGGAATTGCTGATTGCCAAGTGTTGCGTGGACTCTTCTTCCCTGGGGATCCCCTGACCCTGCCCCCAGAGCGTGGCGACGTACCACCTCTGGTGCTCCGAGCCCCGGGGGAGAGGGGAGCAGAGGGCCTGGTGTCCTTTGGGCTGTTGCGCCAGCCCGACACGAGGGGCCTGTGGGAGGCCACCAAGAGAGGTCATGGAATCACAGAATCATAGAATTGTTTTGGTTGGAAGAGACGCTCCGGGTCATTGAGTGCAACCGTAACCTAACTCTGGCACTAAACCGTGTCCCTAAGAACCTCACCTAAGTGCCTTTTAAACACCTCCAGGGATGGTGAGTCCACCACCTCCCTGGGCAGCCTTTTCCAGTGCCTGAGAAGCCTTTCCGTGTAGAATTTTTTCCTAATATCCCATGTAAACCTCCCCTGGCGCAACTTGAGGCCATTTCCTCTTGGCCTATCACTTGCTACTTGGGAGAAGAGACCAACACCCTCCACATTACAACCTCCTTCCAGGTAGTTGCAGACAGCGACAAGGTCTCCCCTCAGCCTCCTTTTCTCCAGGCTGAACAGCCCCAGTTCCCTCA
Source organism: Caloenas nicobarica (assembly GCF_036013445.1). Classification (NCBI taxonomy): domain Eukaryota; kingdom Metazoa; phylum Chordata; class Aves; order Columbiformes; family Columbidae; genus Caloenas; species Caloenas nicobarica. The sequence goes on from NC_088245.1 coordinate 75,863,007, forward strand.
GCTGCTCCTCATCAGACTTGTGCTCCAGGCCCCTCACCAGCTTCGTTGCCCTTCTCTGAACTCTCTCCAGCACCTCAATGTCTTTCCTGTAGTGAGGGGCCCAAAACTGAACACAGGATTCAAGGTGGGGCCTCACCAGCACCGAGTACAGGGGGACAATCGCTTCCCTAGTCCTGCTGGCCACACTCTTCCTGATCCAAGGCAGGATGCTGTTGGTGTCTTTGGGCACACTGCTGGCTCATGTTCAGCTGGCTGTCAACCAACACCCCCAGATCCCTCTCTGCCAGGCAGCTTTCCAGCCACCCTTCCCGGAACCTGGAGCGCTGCCTGGGCTTATGACCCAAGTGCGGGACCCGGCACTTGGCCTTGTTAAGCCACGTACAACTGGCCTCAGCCCGACGATCCAGCCGGTCCAGATGCCTCTGGATGGCCTTCCTACTCTCCAGCAGATCAACACTCCCAGCCAATTTGGTGTCATCTGCAAACTTACTAAGGGTGCCCTCAATCCCCTCATCCAGATCATTGATAAAGGGATTAAACAGAACCGGTCCCAAGAGTGAGCTCTGGGGAACACCACTTGTGACCGGCCGCCAACTGCATTTGGTTCCGTTCACCAGGACTCTTTGGGCCCGGCCATCCAGCCAGTTCTTTATCCATCGCGGAGTACACCCACCCAGGCCATGAGCTGCCAGCTTCTCCAGGAGAATGCTGTGAGATGCAGTGTCAAAGGCCTTACTGAAGTCTGAAGTACACAAGATGCACAGATTTTCCCTCATCCACTAGGCGGGTCACCTTGTCGTGGAGTGAGATCAGGTGGGTCAAACAGGGCCTGCCTTTCATCAACCCATGTTGAGCGGGCCCGATCACTCGGTTTTCTTGTATGTGCCGTGTGATGTCCCTCGGGACGATCTGCTCCATGACCCTCCCCAGCACCCAGGTTAGACTCACAGGTCCGTAGTCGCCCGGAGCCTCCTTCCAGCCCTTCTTGGAGATGGGCGTGAAGTTTGCCAACTGCCAGTCAACTGGGACCTCCCCGGTTAGCCGGGATTGCTGACAGATAATGGAAAGTGGCTAAGTGATCCCGTCCGCCAGCTCCCTCAGCCCTCTTGGATGTACCCCATCTGGTCCCATAGACTAGCGGGTGTCCAAGTGGGGCTTCATTCTGCTCGCCACGCCCATCTCCTGGCTCAGGGCCCTGGGTACCTGGAACACAACTGTTCTGACTATGAAAGCCTGAGGCAAAGGCGGCATTTAGTAGCTCAGCCTTTTCCTCATCTTCTGTCTCTATGTTTCCCCCCACATTCATCAGGGGATGGAGGTTCTCCTTAGCCCTCCTCTTCTTGCTAATATATTTCTGGAAACATTTCTTGTTGTCTTTCACAGCGGTGGCCAGGCGCAGCTCTAGTTGGTCTTTGGCCCTCCTAATTTTCTCCATGCAGAAGCTGCCAGAATTCTTGTGTTCCTCTTGAGTAGCGTGCCCCTCCTTCCAAAGGTTAGACGTTCTCTTTTTATTCTTGAGTTCCAGCCGCAGCTCTCTCTCTATTGAGCCAGGCCAGCCTTCTTCCCCGCTGGCTCGCCTTCCGGCACACAGGGACAGCCTGCTCCTGCGCCTCTCAGATCACCTTCTTGAAGAGAGACCAGCCTTCCTGGACTCCTTTATCCCTCAGAACTGCCTCGCAAGGGATTCTGCCAACCGGCCTTCTCAACAGGTCCAAGTCTGCCCTTTGGAAGTCCAAAGCAGCACTTCTGCTGACCACCCTTCTAACTTCTCCAAGGGTAGAAATCTCAATCATTTCACGATCACTATACCCGAGGGGATTTCCAGTCGACATGCTGCCCACGCGTCCTTCTCTATTTACAAACAACAGAACAACGGGGCTCCTTCCCTGGTAGGCTCGCTAGGCAGCTGTGTCAGCAAGTTGTCTTCCATGCACTGCAGGAGCCTCCTAGACTGCTTCCTTTCTGCTGTCTTGGATTTCCAGCAGACAGCTGGTAGGTTGAAGTCCCCCGTAAGAACAAGGGCTAGTGATCGGGAGGCTTCTCCTAGCTACCCGCAAAATATTTCATCTGCCTCTTCGTGCTGGTTGGGTGGTCTGTAACAGCCCCCCGCCAGGATGACTGCCGTGTTGCTCCCAGCTCCAGGTCCTTGGGGCCTGGAGGTGGGAGTGGGTTCAGGCGGAGGTGCACCCTTGCACCTAGTTGAAAGTGTTGGCTAGTATGAAGGTGAAGGACAAAAGCTTCTCATGGCTTGTCCTCAGGCAGAGGAGCTAAGTCATACTCATGTCAAACCCGAGTCCGTGGCACTTGCACTGAAGTGAGTAGAGTTCCTCAGACTTCTCTGGCTGGGCCTATCCACAAGTATCTGCTCGAACCGGCGTCTGAGTTTTAGCAAAGTCAAGTCATAGCATGGGAGAGGGAAGGGGTGTCTACGTGTGTGTGTATGGGCAGGGGAGAGGCAGGTGGACAGTCATTCTGAGCACGCTGGCTTTGGAAGGTATTTAAAAATGATGAACTGCGCACATTGCAACGTATTTGATCCTCACGCGGTGGTCAAACTCTGAGGCTCGGTATTCAGTCAGGCATTGACCAAAATGGTGTTCCAAAAAGTCGTGAGCAGTAGAGATGGCATGAACCACTCAAGCACTAGGAAAATGTAGATTTGGATTGCTGTTTTTCAGCTGGCCTCTATCCAGTCAGGCAGCAAAAAGCTTCGTGAGGAAAACCTAAGGTGCCAGGGAAACTTCCAGGATGGTGCCCTGGCGTCTGTCAGGAACCAGAGAGCCCTGAAATTCCGTGGGAGTCCAGCACCCTGATCATGCGGGCATGATCACGGGTCTTAGCAAGACGAGTATGCGTCCCTGCAAAGGCACGAGTGGGACCCTCTCACTACCTAGTTAGATCTCCAGGGTACAGTGAGAGCTACTGGCACTGAGGTAAGCTCCATAATTTGGAATCCAGAAATTCCTAGGGTTCAATGCTATTTGTAGGAGAATTTGCCTCCCTTTAAAAAACTATGAGCCAATTCTCGATGTTGCAGCCTTAAAAAGCCACCCAGAATGTAAGGCGGCAGCAGCAAAGCAGGAAGGTGGGCATGGAAATGGAAAGTTTCCAAAAAGGGCCTCCTAGTCAATGAGAGGGACCAGGAGGTGTCACAGGCGTGCAGACACAGTTGCCAAGGTGCCAAAGAAGAGAGAACAAAAGCATTTTTATTCTTTTATTTTTGTTTATTGTCTCGTTATGAAGGCGTGGTGGCTGGGCCGCCAGTCGGGAGACAGCTGGGTGCTCCTGCGACGCTGTTTGCCGCCATGTCACGCACGGGAGCCTGGATGGCTGGGGAACTGCCCGACGATCCCTGTGGCAGGTGGAGCCAGCGCCATGGATGATGCTTCTTGAGGCGGATCCACCTCCATGGGCTCCTCGCTGTCTTGTGGTGGCTGAACAGCCAGCGGCCCCATGCCATAGTCTGGTGGATCCACGTCCATGGGCTCCACGCTGTCCTTTGGTGGGATGTCCCGCCTGGGCCTCAGCAGATAGACACGCCGCGGCCCCATGCTGTTCCCCTGCCTGCCCACAGCTGCTTGCTGGACGACGTCGTTGACGTGAGCGTGGGCCAAGGCTCTCATGGCACGAGGGGGAAAGTTCCTCTTCCTCCTCTGCTCCTTTGCCTTCCTCAGGCTCCCGGGAGGTCCCAGTCGCACCATCCGTCTCTCGGGTGTCCTCCGCCAGGGTGGGCAGCCATCCACCTTGCTGCTTGGGCTGCTGCCTGGCAGGCAGACACGCTTGGGCTCCACGCCGTTCACTGGTGGTCCCACGGCCATGTGCTGCATGCCGGAGATCAGAGAAGTGATGTCGGTCACGGTCGTGGCATGAGGCTTGATGTTCCTCCTCCTGTCCCTCCTCCTCCTCCGCTGCCTCTGCTTCCTCCTCCGGGGACGTGTCTTGCTCTTCCACGGTAGCGGGGAGCGGCTCTGTGGCGTCCCACGCCAAGCTGGGCAGCCACCCGCCTGGCTGCTCCCGCTGCTGCCTGGCAGGCAGACACGTTTGGGCTCCACAGCGTTCCCTGGTGGGCCCACAGTCATGCGCCGCATGCCATCGATCAGAGAAGTGAGATCGATGGCGCTTGTGGCACAAGGGCTGGCATTGCTCCTCGTGAGAGGTGCCGTGCTCCCCTGTGGTGTCGGGAAGTGGCTCTGTGGCGTCCCACCCTGAGGTGGGCAGCCACCCGCCTGGCTGCTCAGCGTCCTCTTCCTTCCAAGCATGCTTGGCGTCCGAGGGCCTCGCACTGTGGGCCAGCTGCCGGGGCCCCCGCTTTTATAGGGCCGGAATAAAGGGCAGTGAGGTGGCTGGTGACGGGCATGAGGTCACAATGGTGGCGGTTGTGACTGTGGTAGATGTGGTCGATGGGTGTGGTCAGAGGTGGCAGGTGTGGGCGCAGGGGCCTGTGTCCTGCCTGAATGTGGGAGAAGGAGGAGGGTGGTTGGGTCTGAGGGCCCCTCTCCTGGGGCTGGCTCCCACCTGTCATGGTTCTTGCCCAAGAGAAAGGCTGCCCCTTGGGCACAGGGACCGCCCTCCACCTGGCCTCATGAGCCCTGGGCTCCAGCCCCTTCTCATCCCGTGCCTGGGATTGTCTCGACGAGACGGCGGCAAGAACGTTCCGGGGGGGTTGGGGTTCCTCAGGGACCCGCCATTGACCTTACGCCCTGCAAGCAGCACAGCCCCCTGCGCCCGACAGTGGCTGAGCGGGGGCAAAGCATCCAGAGATCCTGTCGGTGGGAAAGGGAGGCCCAGCGGCCTGCACACGGTCTCCCAGCACTCCATAAAGGAATTGCTGATTGCCAAGTGTTGCGTGGACTCTTCTTCCCTGGGGATCCCCTGACCCTGCCCCCAGAGCGTGGCGACGTACCACCTCTGGTGCTCCGAGCCCCGGGGGAGAGGGGAGCAGAGGGCCTGGTGTCCTTTGGGCTGTTGCGCCAGCCCGACACGAGGGGCCTGTGGGAGGCCACCAAGAGAGGTCATGGAATCACAGAATCATAGAATTGTTTTGGTTGGAAGAGACGCTCCGGGTCATTGAGTGCAACCGTAACCTAACTCTGGCACTAAACCGTGTCCCTAAGAACCTCACCTAAGTGCCTTTTAAACACCTCCAGGGATGGTGAGTCCACCACCTCCCTGGGCAGCCTTTTCCAGTGCCTGAGAAGCCTTTCCGTGTAGAATTTTTTCCTAATATCCCATGTAAACCTCCCCTGGCGCAACTTGAGGCCATTTCCTCTTGGCCTATCACTTGCTACTTGGGAGAAGAGACCAACACCCTCCACATTACAACCTCCTTCCAGGGAGTTGTAGACAGCAACAAGGTCTCCCCTCAGCCTCCTTTTCTCCAGGCTGAACAGCCCCAGTTCCCTCAGCTGCTCCTCATCAGACTTGTGCTCCAGGCCCCTCACCAGCTTCGTTGCCCTTCTCTGAACTCTCTCCAGCACCTCAATGTCTTTCCTGTAGTGAGGGGCCCAAAACTGAACACAGGATTCAAGGTGGGGCCTCACCAGCACCGAGTACAGGGGGACAATCGCTTCCCTAGTCCTGCTGGCCACACTCTTCCTGATCCAAGGCAGGATGCTGTTGGTGTCTTTGGGCACACTGCTGGCTCATGTTCAGCCGGCTGTCAACCAACACCCCCAGATCCCTCTCTGCCAGGCAGCTTTCCAGCCACCCTTCCCGGAACCTGGAGCGCTGCCTGGGCTTATGACCCAAGTGCGGGACCCGGCACTTGGCCTTGTTAAGCCACGTACAACTGGCCTCAGCCCGACGATCCAGCCGGTCCAGATGCCTCTGGATGGCCTTCCTACTCTCCAGCAGATCAACACTCCCAGCCAATTTGGTGTCATCTGCAAACTTACTAAGGGTGCCCTCAATCCCCTCATCCAGATCATTGATAAAGGGATTAAACAGAACCGGTCCCAAGAGTGAGCTCTGGGGAACACCACTTGTGACCGGCCGCCAACTGCATTTGGTTCCGTTCACCAGGACTCTTTGGGCCCGGCCATCCAGCCAGTTCTTTATCCATCGCGGAGTACACCCACCCAGGCCATGAGCTGCCAGCTTCTCCAGGAGAATGCTGTGAGATGCAGTGTCAAAGGCCTTACTGAAGTCTGAAGTACACAAGATGCACAGATTTTCCCTCATCCACTAGGCGGGTCACCTTGTCGTGGAGTGAGATCAGGTGGGTCAAACAGGGCCTGCCTTTCATCAACCCATGTTGAGCGGGCCCGATCACTCGGTTTTCTTGTATGTGCCGTGTGATGTCCCTCGGGACGATCTGCTCCATGACCCTCCCCAGCACCCAGGTTAGACTCACAGGTCCGTAGTCGCCCGGAGCCTCCTTCCAGCCCTTCTTGGAGATGGGCGTGAAGTTTGCCAACTGCCAGTCAACTGGGACCTCCCCACTTAGCCAGGATTGCTGACAGATAATGGAAAGTGGCTAAGTGATCCCGTCCGCCAGCTCCCTCAGCCCTCTTGGATGTACCCCATCTGGTCCCATAGACTAGCGGGTGTCCAAGTGGGGCTTCATTCTGCTCGCCACGCCCATCTCCTGGCTCAGGGCCCTGGGTACCTGGAACACAACTGTTCTGACTATGAAAGCCTGAGGCAAAGGCGGCATTTAGTAGCTCAGCCTTTTCCTCATCTTCTGTCTCTATGTTTCCCCCCACATTCATCAGGGGATGGAGGTTCTCCTTAGCCCTCCTCTTCTTGCTAATATATTTCTGGAAACATTTCTTGTTGTCTTTCACAGTGGTGGCCAGGCCCAGCTCTAGTTGGTCTTTGGCCCTCCTAATTTTCTCCATGCAGAAGCTGCCAGAATTCTTGTGTTCCTCTTGAGTAGCCTGCCCCTCCTTCCAAAGGTTAGACGTTCTCTTTTTATTCTTGAGTTCCAGCCGCAGCTCTCTCTCTATTGAGCCAGGCTGGCCTTCTTCCCCGCTGGCTCGCCTTCCAGCACACGGGGACAGCCTGCTCCTGCGCCTCTCAGATCACCTTCTTGAAGAGAGACCAGCCTTCCTGGACTCCTTTATCCCTCAGAACTGCCTCGCAAGGGATTCTGCCAACCGGCCTTCTCAACAGGTCCAAGTCTGCCCTTTGGAAGTCCAAAGCAGCACTTCTGCTGACCACCCTTCTAACTTCTCCAAGGGTAGAAATCTCAATCATTTCACGATCACTATACCCGAGGGGATTTCCAGTCGACATGCTGCCCACGCGTCCTTCTCTATTTACAAACAACAGAACAACGGGGCTCCTTCCCTGGTAGGCTCGCTAGGCAGCTGTGTCAGCAAGTTGTCTTCCATGCACTGCAGGAGCCTCCTAGACTGCTTCCTTTCTGCTGTCTTGGATTTCCAGCAGACAGCTGGTAGGTTGAAGTCCCCCGTAAGAACAAGGGCTAGTGATCGGGAGGCTTCTCCTAGCTACCCGCAAAATATTTCATCTGCCTCTTCGTGCTGGTTGGGTGGTCTGTAACAGCCCCCCGCCAGGATGACTGCCGTGTTGCTCCCAGCTCCAGGTCCTTGGGGCCTGGAGGTGGGAGTGGGTTCAGGCGGAGGTGCACCCTTGCACCTAGTTGAAAGTGTTGGCTAGTATGAAGGTGAAGGACAAAAGCTTCTCATGGCTTGTCCTCAGGCAGAGGAGCTAAGTCATACTCATGTCAAACCCGAGTCCGTGGCACTTGCACTGAAGTGAGTAGAGTTCCTCAGACTTCTCTGGCTGGGCCTATCCACAAGTATCTGCTCGAACTGGCGTCTGAGTTTTAGCAAAGTCAAGTCATAGCATGGGAGAGGGAAGGGGTGTCTACGTGTGTGTGTATGGGCAGGGGAGAGGCAGGTGGACAGTCATTCTGAGCACGCTGGCTTTGGAAGGTATTTAAAAATGATGAACTGCGCACATTGCAACGTATTTGATCCTCACGCGGTGGTCAAACTCTGAGGCTCGGTATTCAGTCAGGCATTGACCAAAATGGTGTTCCAAAAAGTCGTGAGCAGTAGAGATGGCATGAACCACTCAAGCACTAGGAAAATGTAGATTTGGATTGCTGTTTTTCAGCTGGCCTCTATCCAGTCAGGCAGCAAAAAGCTTCGTGAGGAAAACCTAAGGTGCCAGGGAAACTTCCAGGATGGTGCCCTGGCGTCTGTCAGGAACCAGAGAGCCCTGAAATTCCGTGGGAGTCCAGCACCCTGATCATGCGGGCATGATCACCGGTCTTAGCAAGACGAGTATGCGTCCCTGCAAAGGCACGAGTGGGACCCTCTCACTACCTAGTTAGATCTCCAGGGTACAGTGAGAGCTACTGGCACTGAGGTAAGCTCCATAATTTGGAATCCAGAAATTCCTAGGGTTCAATGCTATTTGTAGGAGAATTTGCCTCCCTTTAAAAAACTACGAGCCAATTCTCGATGTTGCAGCCTTAAAAAGCCACCCAGAATGTAAGGCGGCAGCAGCAAAGCAGGAAGGTGGGCATGGAAATGGAAAGTTTCCAAAAAGGGCCTCCTAGTCAATGAGAGGGACCAGGAGGTGTCACAGGCGTGCAGACACAGTTGCCAAGGTGCCAAAGAAGAGAGAACAAAAGCATTTTTATTCTTTTATTTTTGTTTATTGTCTCGTTATGAAGGCGTGGTGGCTGGGCCGCCAGTCGGGAGACAGCTGGGTGCTCCTGCGACGCTGTTTGCCGCCATGTCACGCACGGGAGCCTGGATGGCTGGGGAACTGCCCGACGATCCCTGTGGCAGGTGGAGCCAGCGCCATGGATGATGCTTCTTGAGGCGGATCCACCTCCATGGGCTCCTCGCTGTCTTGTGGTGGCTGAACAGCCAGCGGCCCCATGCCATAGTCTGGTGGATCCACCTCCATGGGCTCCACGCTGTCTTGTTGTGGCTGCACAGCCAGTGGCCCCATGCCATAGTCTGGTGGATCCACCTCCATGGGCTCCACGCTGTCCTTTGGTGGGATGTCCCGCCTGGGCCTCAGCAGATAGACACGCCGCGGCCCCATGCTGTTCCCCTGCCTGCCCACAGCTGCTTGCTGGACGACGTCGTTGACGTGAGCGTGGGCCAAGGCTCTCATGGCACGAGGGGGAAAGTTCCTCTTCCTCCTCTGCTCCTTTGCCTTCCTCAGGCTCCCGGGAGGTCCCAGTCGCACCATCCGTCTCTCGGGTGTCCTCCGCCAGGGTGGGCAGCCATCCACCTTGCTGCTTGGGCTGCTGCCTGGCAGGCAGACACGCTTGGGCTCCACGCCGTTCACTGGTGGTCCCACGGCCATGTGCTGCATGCCGGAGATCAGAGAAGTGATGTCGGTCACGGTCGTGGCATGAGGCTTGATGTTCCTCCTCCTGTCCCTCCTCCTCCTCCGCTGCCTCTGCTTCCTCCTCCGGGGACGTGTCTTGCTCTTCCACGGTAGCGGGGAGCGGCTCTGTGGCGTCCCACGCCAAGCTGGGCAGCCACCCGCCTGGCTGCTCCCGCTGCTGCCTGGCAGGCAGACACGTTTGGGCTCCACAGCGTTCCCTAGTGGGCCCACAGTCATGCGCCGCATGCCATCGATCAGAGAAGCGAGATCGATGGCGCTCGTGGCACAAGGGCTGACATTGCTCCTGGTGGCAGGTGCCGTGCTCCCCTGTGGTATCGGGAAGCGGCTCTGTGGCGTCCCACCCTGAGGTGGGCAGCCACCCGCCTGGCTGCTGCCGCTGCTGCCTGGCAGGCAGACACGTTTGGGCTCCACAGCGTTCCCTGGTGGGCCCACAGTCATGCGCCGCATGCCATCGATCAGAGAAGTGAGATCGATGGCGCTTGTGGCACAAGGGCTGGCATTGCTCCTCGTGAGAGGTGCCGTGCTCCCCTGTGGTGTCGGGAAGTGGCTCTGTGGCGTCCCACCCTGAGGTGGGCAGCCACCCGCCTGGCTGCTCAGCGTCCTCTTCCTTCCAAGCATGCTTGGCGTCCGAGGGCCTCGCACTGTGGGCCAGCTGCCGGGGCCCCCGCTTTTATAGGGCCGGAACAAAGGGCAGTGAGGTGGCTGGTGACGGGCATGAGGTCACAATGGTGGCGGTTGTGACTGTGGTAGATGTGGTCGATGGGTGTGGTCAGAGGTGGCAGGTGTGGGCGCAGGGGCCTGTGTCCTGCCTGAATGTGGGAGAAGGAGGAGGGTGGTTGGGTCTGAGGGCCCCTCTCCTGGGGCTGGCTCCCACCTCTCATGGTTCTTGCCCAAGAGAAAGGCTGCCCCTTGGGCACAGGGACCGCCCTCCACCTGGCCTCATGAGCCCTGGGCTCCAGCCCCTTCTCATCCCGTGCCTGGGATTGTCTCGACGAGACGGCGGCAAGAACGTTCCGGGGGGGTTGGGGTTCCTCAGGGACCCGCCATTGACCTTACGCCCTGCAAGCAGCACAGCCCCCTGCGCCCGACAGTGGCTGAGCGGGGGCAAAGCATCCAGAGATCCTGTCGGTGGGAAAGGGAGGCCCAGCGGCCTGCACACGGTCTCCCAGCACTCCATAAAGGAATTGCTGATTGCCAAGTGTTGCGTGGACTCTTCTTCCCTGGGGATCCCCTGACCCTGCCCCCAGAGCGTGGCGACGTACCACCTCTGGTGCTCCGAGCCCCGGGGGAGAGGGGAGCAGAGGGCCTGGTGTCCTTTGGGCTGTTGCGCCAGCCCGACACGAGGGGCCTGTGGGAGGCCACCAAGAGAGGTCATGGAATCACAGAATCATAGAATTGTTTTGGTTGGAAGAGACGCTCCGGGTCATTGAGTGCAACCGTAACCTAACTCTGGCACTAAACCGTGTCCCTAAGAACCTCACCTAAGTGCCTTTTAAACACCTCCAGGGATGGTGAGTCCACCACCTCCCTGGGCAGCCTTTTCCAGTGCCTGAGAAGCCTTTCCGTGTAGAATTTTTTCCTAATATCCCATGTAAACCTCCCCTGGCGCAACTTGAGGCCATTTCCTCTTGGCCTATCACTTGCTACTTGGGAGAAGAGACCAACACCCTCCACATTACAACCTCCTTCCAGGTAGTTGCAGACAGCGACAAGGTCTCCCCTCAGCCTCCTTTTCTCCAGGCTGAACAGCCCCAGTTCCCTCAGCTGCTCCTCATCAGACTTGTGCTCCAGGCCCCTCACCAGCTTCGTTGCCCTTCTCTGAACTCTCTCCAGCACCTCAATGTCTTTCCTGTAGTGAGGGGCCCAAAACTGAACACAGGATTCAAGGTGGGGCCTCACCAGCACCGAGTACAGGGGGACAATCGCTTCCCTAGTCCTGCTGGCCACACTCTTCCTGATCCAAGGCAGGATGCTGTTGGTGTCTTTGGGCACACTGCTGGCTCATGTTCAGCTGGCTGTCAACCAACACCCCCAGATCCCTCTCTGCCAGGCAGCTTTCCAGCCACCCTTCCCGGAACCTGGAGCGCTGCCTGGGCTTATGACCCAAGTGCGGGACCCGGCACTTGGCCTTGTTAAGCCACGTACAACTGGCCTCAGCCCGACGATCCAGCCGGTCCAGATGCCTCTGGATGGCCTTCCTACTCTCCAGCAGATCAACACTCCCAGCCAATTTGGTGTCATCTGCAAACTTACTAAGGGTGCCCTCAATCCCCTCATCCAGATCATTGATAAAGGGATTAAACAGAACCGGTCCCAAGAGTGAGCTCTGGGGAACACCACTTGTGACCGGCCGCCAACTGCATTTGGTTCCGTTCACCAGGACTCTTTGGGCCCGGCCATCCAGCCAGTTCTTTATCCATCGCGGAGTACACCCACCCAGGCCATGAGCTGCCAGCTTCTCCAGGAGAATGCTGTGAGATGCAGTGTCAAAGGCCTTACTGAAGTCTGAAGTACACAAGATGCACAGATTTTCCCTCATCCACTAGGCGGGTCACCTTGTCGTGGAGTGAGATCAGGTGGGTCAAACAGGGCCTGCCTTTCATCAACCCATGTTGAGCGGGCCCGATCACTCGGTTTTCTTGTATGTGCCGTGTGATGTCCCTCGGGACGATCTGCTCCATGACCCTCCCCAGCACCCAGGTTAGACTCACAGGTCCGTAGTCGCCCGGAGCCTCCTTCCAGCCCTTCTTGGAGATGGGCGTGAAGTTTGCCAACTGCCAGTCAACTGGGACCTCCCCGGTTAGCCGGGATTGCTGACAGATAATGGAAAGTGGCTAAGTGATCCCGTCCGCCAGCTCCCTCAGCCCTCTTGGATGTACCCCATCTGGTCCCATAGACTAGCGGGTGTCCAAGTGGGGCTTCATTCTGCTCGCCACGCCCATCTCCTGGCTCAGGGCCCTGGGTACCTGGAACACAACTGTTCTGACTATGAAAGCCTGAGGCAAAGGCGGCATTTAGTAGCTCAGCCTTTTCCTCATCTTCTGTCTCTATGTTTCCCCCCACATTCATCAGGGGATGGAGGTTCTCCTTAGCCCTCCTCTTCTTGCTAATATATTTCTGGAAACATTTCTTGTTGTCTTTCACAGCGGTGGCCAGGCGCAGCTCTAGTTGGTCTTTGGCCCTCCTAATTTTCTCCATGCAGAAGCTGCCAGAATTCTTGTGTTCCTCTTGAGTAGCGTGCCCCTCCTTCCAAAGGTTAGACGTTCTCTTTTTATTCTTGAGTTCCAGCCGCAGCTCTCTCTCTATTGAGCCAGGCCAGCCTTCTTCCCCGCTGGCTCGCCTTCCGGCACACAGGGACAGCCTGCTCCTGCGCCTCTCAGATCACCTTCTTGAAGAGAGACCAGCCTTCCTGGACTCCTTTATCCCTCAGAACTGCCTCGCAAGGGATTCTGCCAACCGGCCTTCTCAACAGGTCCAAGTCTGCCCTTTGGAAGTCCAAAGCAGCACTTCTGCTGACCACCCTTCTAACTTCTCCAAGGGTAGAAATCTCAATCATTTCACGATCACTATACCCGAGGGGATTTCCAGTCGACATGCTGCCCACGCGTCCTTCTCTATTTACAAACAACAGAACAACGGGGCTCCTTCCCTGGTAGGCTCGCTAGGCAGCTGTGTCAGCAAGTTGTCTTCCATGCACTGCAGGAGCCTCCTAGACTGCTTCCTTTCTGCTGTCTTGGATTTCCAGCAGACAGCTGGTAGGTTGAAGTCCCCCGTAAGAACAAGGGCTAGTGATCGGGAGGCTTCTCCTAGCTACCCGCAAAATATTTCATCTGCCTCTTCGTGCTGGTTGGGTGGTCTGTAACAGCCCCCCGCCAGGATGACTGCCGTGTTGCTCCCAGCTCCAGGTCCTTGGGGCCTGGAGGTGGGAGTGGGTTCAGGCGGAGGTGCACCCTTGCACCTAGTTGAAAGTGTTGGCTAGTATGAAGGTGAAGGACAAAAGCTTCTCATGGCTTGTCCTCAGGCAGAGGAGCTAAGTCATACTCATGTCAAACCCGAGTCCGTGGCACTTGCACTGAAGTGAGTAGAGTTCCTCAGACTTCTCTGGCTGGGCCTATCCACAAGTATCTGCTCGAACCGGCGTCTGAGTTTTAGCAAAGTCAAGTCATAGCATGGGAGAGGGAAGGGGTGTCTACGTGTGTGTGTATGGGCAGGGGAGAGGCAGGTGGACAGTCATTCTGAGCACGCTGGCTTTGGAAGGTATTTAAAAATGATGAACTGCGCACATTGCAACGTATTTGATCCTCACGCGGTGGTCAAACTCTGAGGCTCGGTATTCAGTCAGGCATTGACCAAAATGGTGTTCCAAAAAGTCGTGAGCAGTAGAGATGGCATGAACCACTCAAGCACTAGGAAAATGTAGATTTGGATTGCTGTTTTTCAGCTGGCCTCTATCCAGTCAGGCAGCAAAAAGCTTCGTGAGGAAAACCTAAGGTGCCAGGGAAACTTCCAGGATGGTGCCCTGGCGTCTGTCAGGAACCAGAGAGCCCTGAAATTCCGTGGGAGTCCAGCACCCTGATCATGCGGGCATGATCACGGGTCTTAGCAAGACGAGTATGCGTCCCTGCAAAGGCACGAGTGGGACCCTCTCACTACCTAGTTAGATCTCCAGGGTACAGTGAGAGCTACTGGCACTGAGGTAAGCTCCATAATTTGGAATCCAGAAATTCCTAGGGTTCAATGCTATTTGTAGGAGAATTTGCCTCCCTTTAAAAAACTATGAGCCAATTCTCGATGTTGCAGCCTTAAAAAGCCACCCAGAATGTAAGGCGGCAGCAGCAAAGCAGGAAGGTGGGCATGGAAATGGAAAGTTTCCAAAAAGGGCCTCCTAGTCAATGAGAGGGACCAGGAGGTGTCACAGGCGTGCAGACACAGTTGCCAAGGTGCCAAAGAAGAGAGAACAAAAGCATTTTTATTCTTTTATTTTTGTTTATTGTCTCGTTATGAAGGCGTGGTGGCTGGGCCGCCAGTCGGGAGACAGCTGGGTGCTCCTGCGACGCTGTTTGCCGCCATGTCACGCACGGGAGCCTGGATGGCTGGGGAACTGCCCGACGATCCCTGTGGCAGGTGGAGCCAGCGCCATGGATGATGCTTCTTGAGGCGGATCCACCTCCATGGGCTCCTCGCTGTCTTGTGGTGGCTGAACAGCCAGCGGCCCCATGCCATAGTCTGGTGGATCCACGTCCATGGGCTCCACGCTGTCCTTTGGTGGGATGTCCCGCCTGGGCCTCAGCAGATAGACACGCCGCGGCCCCATGCTGTTCCCCTGCCTGCCCACAGCTGCTTGCTGGACGACGTCGTTGACGTGAGCGTGGGCCAAGGCTCTCATGGCACGAGGGGGAAAGTTCCTCTTCCTCCTCTGCTCCTTTGCCTTCCTCAGGCTCCCGGGAGGTCCCAGTCGCACCATCCGTCTCTCGGGTGTCCTCCGCCAGGGTGGGCAGCCATCCACCTTGCTGCTTGGGCTGCTGCCTGGCAGGCAGACACGCTTGGGCTCCACGCCGTTCACTGGTGGTCCCACGGCCATGTGCTGCATGCCGGAGATCAGAGAAGTGATGTCGGTCACGGTCGTGGCATGAGGCTTGATGTTCCTCCTCCTGTCCCTCCTCCTCCTCCGCTGCCTCTGCTTCCTCCTCCGGGGACGTGTCTTGCTCTTCCACGGTAGCGGGGAGCGGCTCTGTGGCGTCCCACGCCAAGCTGGGCAGCCACCCGCCTGGCTGCTCCCGCTGCTGCCTGGCAGGCAGACACGTTTGGGCTCCACAGCGTTCCCTGGTGGGCCCACAGTCATGCGCCGCATGCCATCGATCAGAGAAGTGAGATCGATGGCGCTTGTGGCACAAGGGCTGGCATTGCTCCTCGTGAGAGGTGCCGTGCTCCCCTGTGGTGTCGGGAAGTGGCTCTGTGGCGTCCCACCCTGAGGTGGGCAGCCACCCGCCTGGCTGCTCAGCGTCCTCTTCCTTCCAAGCATGCTTGGCGTCCGAGGGCCTCGCACTGTGGGCCAGCTGCCGGGGCCCCCGCTTTTATAGGGCCGGAATAAAGGGCAGTGAGGTGGCTGGTGACGGGCATGAGGTCACAATGGTGGCGGTTGTGACTGTGGTAGATGTGGTCGATGGGTGTGGTCAGAGGTGGCAGGTGTGGGCGCAGGGGCCTGTGTCCTGCCTGAATGTGGGAGAAGGAGGAGGGTGGTTGGGTCTGAGGGCCCCTCTCCTGGGGCTGGCTCCCACCTGTCATGGTTCTTGCCCAAGAGAAAGGCTGCCCCTTGGGCACAGGGACCGCCCTCCACCTGGCCTCATGAGCCCTGGGCTCCAGCCCCTTCTCATCCCGTGCCTGGGATTGTCTCGACGAGACGGCGGCAAGAACGTTCCGGGGGGGTTGGGGTTCCTCAGGGACCCGCCATTGACCTTACGCCCTGCAAGCAGCACAGCCCCCTGCGCCCGACAGTGGCTGAGCGGGGGCAAAGCATCCAGAGATCCTGTCGGTGGGAAAGGGAGGCCCAGCGGCCTGCACACGGTCTCCCAGCACTCCATAAAGGAATTGCTGATTGCCAAGTGTTGCGTGGACTCTTCTTCCCTGGGGATCCCCTGACCCTGCCCCCAGAGCGTGGCGACGTACCACCTCTGGTGCTCCGAGCCCCGGGGGAGAGGGGAGCAGAGGGCCTGGTGTCCTTTGGGCTGTTGCGCCAGCCCGACACGAGGGGCCTGTGGGAGGCCACCAAGAGAGGTCATGGAATCACAGAATCATAGAATTGTTTTGGTTGGAAGAGACGCTCCGGGTCATTGAGTGCAACCGTAACCTAACTCTGGCACTAAACCGTGTCCCTAAGAACCTCACCTAAGTGCCTTTTAAACACCTCCAGGGATGGTGAGTCCACCACCTCCCTGGGCAGCCTTTTCCAGTGCCTGAGAAGCCTTTCCGTGTAGAATTTTTTCCTAATATCCCATGTAAACCTCCCCTGGCGCAACTTGAGGCCATTTCCTCTTGGCCTATCACTTGCTACTTGGGAGAAGAGACCAACACCCTCCACATTACAACCTCCTTCCAGGGAGTTGTAGACAGCAACAAGGTCTCCCCTCAGCCTCCTTTTCTCCAGGCTGAACAGCCCCAGTTCCCTCAGCTGCTCCTCATCAGACTTGTGCTCCAGGCCCCTCACCAGCTTCGTTGCCCTTCTCTGAACTCTCTCCAGCACCTCAATGTCTTTCCTGTAGTGAGGGGCCCAAAACTGAACACAGGATTCAAGGTGGGGCCTCACCAGCACCGAGTACAGGGGGACAATCGCTTCCCTAGTCCTGCTGGCCACACTCTTCCTGATCCAAGGCAGGATGCTGTTGGTGTCTTTGGGCACACTGCTGGCTCATGTTCAGCCGGCTGTCAACCAACACCCCCAGATCCCTCTCTGCCAGGCAGCTTTCCAGCCACCCTTCCCGGAACCTGGAGCGCTGCCTGGGCTTATGACCCAAGTGCGGGACCCGGCACTTGGCCTTGTTAAGCCACGTACAACTGGCCTCAGCCCGACGATCCAGCCGGTCCAGATGCCTCTGGATGGCCTTCCTACTCTCCAGCAGATCAACACTCCCAGCCAATTTGGTGTCATCTGCAAACTTACTAAGGGTGCCCTCAATCCCCTCATCCAGATCATTGATAAAGGGATTAAACAGAACCGGTCCCAAGAGTGAGCTCTGGGGAACACCACTTGTGACCGGCCGCCAACTGCATTTGGTTCCGTTCACCAGGACTCTTTGGGCCCGGCCATCCAGCCAGTTCTTTATCCATCGCGGAGTACACCCACCCAGGCCATGAGCTGCCAGCTTCTCCAGGAGAATGCTGTGAGATGCAGTGTCAAAGGCCTTACTGAAGTCTGAAGTACACAAGATGCACAGATTTTCCCTCATCCACTAGGCGGGTCACCTTGTCGTGGAGTGAGATCAGGTGGGTCAAACAGGGCCTGCCTTTCATCAACCCATGTTGAGCGGGCCCGATCACTCGGTTTTCTTGTATGTGCCGTGTGATGTCCCTCGGGACGATCTGCTCCATGACCCTCCCCAGCACCCAGGTTAGACTCACAGGTCCGTAGTCGCCCGGAGCCTCCTTCCAGCCCTTCTTGGAGATGGGCGTGAAGTTTGCCAACTGCCAGTCAACTGGGACCTCCCCACTTAGCCAGGATTGCTGACAGATAATGGAAAGTGGCTAAGTGATCCCGTCCGCCAGCTCCCTCAGCCCTCTTGGATGTACCCCATCTGGTCCCATAGACTAGCGGGTGTCCAAGTGGGGCTTCATTCTGCTCGCCACGCCCATCTCCTGGCTCAGGGCCCTGGGTACCTGGAACACAACTGTTCTGACTATGAAAGCCTGAGGCAAAGGCGGCATTTAGTAGCTCAGCCTTTTCCTCATCTTCTGTCTCTATGTTTCCCCCCACATTCATCAGGGGATGGAGGTTCTCCTTAGCCCTCCTCTTCTTGCTAATATATTTCTGGAAACATTTCTTGTTGTCTTTCACAGTGGTGGCCAGGCCCAGCTCTAGTTGGTCTTTGGCCCTCCTAATTTTCTCCATGCAGAAGCTGCCAGAATTCTTGTGTTCCTCTTGAGTAGCCTGCCCCTCCTTCCAAAGGTTAGACGTTCTCTTTTTATTCTTGAGTTCCAGCCGCAGCTCTCTCTCTATTGAGCCAGGCTGGCCTTCTTCCCCGCTGGCTCGCCTTCCAGCACACGGGGACAGCCTGCTCCTGCGCCTCTCAGATCACCTTCTTGAAGAGAGACCAGCCTTCCTGGACTCCTTTATCCCTCAGAACTGCCTCGCAAGGGATTCTGCCAACCGGCCTTCTCAACAGGTCCAAGTCTGCCCTTTGGAAGTCCAAAGCAGCACTTCTGCTGACCACCCTTCTAACTTCTCCAAGGGTAGAAATCTCAATCATTTCACGATCACTATACCCGAGGGGATTTCCAGTCGACATGCTGCCCACGCGTCCTTCTCTATTTACAAACAACAGAACAACGGGGCTCCTTCCCTGGTAGGCTCGCTAGGCAGCTGTGTCAGCAAGTTGTCTTCCATGCACTGCAGGAGCCTCCTAGACTGCTTCCTTTCTGCTGTCTTGGATTTCCAGCAGACAGCTGGTAGGTTGAAGTCCCCCGTAAGAACAAGGGCTAGTGATCGGGAGGCTTCTCCTAGCTACCCGCAAAATATTTCATCTGCCTCTTCGTGCTGGTTGGGTGGTCTGTAACAGCCCCCCGCCAGGATGACTGCCGTGTTGCTCCCAGCTCCAGGTCCTTGGGGCCTGGAGGTGGGAGTGGGTTCAGGCGGAGGTGCACCCTTGCACCTAGTTGAAAGTGTTGGCTAGTATGAAGGTGAAGGACAAAAGCTTCTCATGGCTTGTCCTCAGGCAGAGGAGCTAAGTCATACTCATGTCAAACCCGAGTCCGTGGCACTTGCACTGAAGTGAGTAGAGTTCCTCAGACTTCTCTGGCTGGGCCTATCCACAAGTATCTGCTCGAACTGGCGTCTGAGTTTTAGCAAAGTCAAGTCATAGCATGGGAGAGGGAAGGGGTGTCTACGTGTGTGTGTATGGGCAGGGGAGAGGCAGGTGGACAGTCATTCTGAGCACGCTGGCTTTGGAAGGTATTTAAAAATGATGAACTGCGCACATTGCAACGTATTTGATCCTCACGCGGTGGTCAAACTCTGAGGCTCGGTATTCAGTCAGGCATTGACCAAAATGGTGTTCCAAAAAGTCGTGAGCAGTAGAGATGGCATGAACCACTCAAGCACTAGGAAAATGTAGATTTGGATTGCTGTTTTTCAGCTGGCCTCTATCCAGTCAGGCAGCAAAAAGCTTCGTGAGGAAAACCTAAGGTGCCAGGGAAACTTCCAGGATGGTGCCCTGGCGTCTGTCAGGAACCAGAGAGCCCTGAAATTCCGTGGGAGTCCAGCACCCTGATCATGCGGGCATGATCACCGGTCTTAGCAAGACGAGTATGCGTCCCTGCAAAGGCACGAGTGGGACCCTCTCACTACCTAGTTAGATCTCCAGGGTACAGTGAGAGCTACTGGCACTGAGGTAAGCTCCATAATTTGGAATCCAGAAATTCCTAGGGTTCAATGCTATTTGTAGGAGAATTTGCCTCCCTTTAAAAAACTACGAGCCAATTCTCGATGTTGCAGCCTTAAAAAGCCACCCAGAATGTAAGGCGGCAGCAGCAAAGCAGGAAGGTGGGCATGGAAATGGAAAGTTTCCAAAAAGGGCCTCCTAGTCAATGAGAGGGACCAGGAGGTGTCACAGGCGTGCAGACACAGTTGCCAAGGTGCCAAAGAAGAGAGAACAAAAGCATTTTTATTCTTTTATTTTTGTTTATTGTCTCGTTATGAAGGCGTGGTGGCTGGGCCGCCAGTCGGGAGACAGCTGGGTGCTCCTGCGACGCTGTTTGCCGCCATGTCACGCACGGGAGCCTGGATGGCTGGGGAACTGCCCGACGATCCCTGTGGCAGGTGGAGCCAGCGCCATGGATGATGCTTCTTGAGGCGGATCCACCTCCATGGGCTCCTCGCTGTCTTGTGGTGGCTGAACAGCCAGCGGCCCCACGCCATAGTCTGGTGGATCCACCTCCATGGGCTCCTCGCTGTCTTGTTGTGGCTGAACAGCCAGTGGCCCCATGCCATAGTCTGGTGGATCCACGTCCATGGGCTCCACGCTGTCCTTTGGTGGGATGTCCCGCCTGGGCCTCAGCAGATAGACACGCCGCGGCCCCATGCTGTTCCCCTGCCTGCCCACAGCTGCTTGCTGGACGACGTCGTTGACGTGAGCATGGGCCAAGGCTCTCATGGCACGAGGGGGAAAGTTCCTCTTCCTCCTCTGCTCCTTTGCCTTCCTCAGGCTCCCGGGAGGTCCCAGTCGCACCATCCGTCTCTCGGGTGTCCTCCGCCAGGGTGGGCAGCCATCCACCTTGCTGCTTGGGCTGCTGCCTGGCAGGCAGACACGCTTGGGCTCCACGCCGTTCACTGGTGGTCCCACGGCCATGTGCTGCATGCCGGAGATCAGAGAAGTGATGTCGGTCACGGTCGTGGCATGAGGCTTGATGTTCCTCCTCCTGTCCCTCCTCCTCCTCCGCTGCCTCTGCTTCCTCCTCCGGGGACGTGTCTTGCTCTTCCACGGTAGCGGGGAGCGGCTCTGTGGCGTCCCACGCCAAGCTGGGCAGCCACCCGCCTGGCTGCTCCCGCTGCTGCCTGGCAGGCAGACACGTTTGGGCTCCACAGCGTTCCCTAGTGGGCCCACAGTCATGCGCCGCATGCCATCGATCAGAGAAGCGAGATCGATGGCGCTCGTGGCACAAGGGCTGACATTGCTCCTGGTGGCAGGTGCCGTGCTCCCCTGTGGTATCGGGAAGCGGCTCTGTGGCGTCCCACCCTGAGGTGGGCAGCCACCCGCCTGGCTGCTGCCGCTGCTGCCTGGCAGGCAGACACGTTTGGGCTCCACAGCGTTCCCTGGTGGGCCCACAGTCATGCGCCGCATGCCATCGATCAGAGAAGTGAGATCGATGGCGCTTGTGGCACAAGGGCTGGCATTGCTCCTCGTGAGAGGTGCCGTGCTCCCCTGTGGTGTCGGGAAGTGGCTCTGTGGCGTCCCACCCTGAGGTGGGCAGCCACCCGCCTGGCTGCTCAGCGTCCTCTTCCTTCCAAGCATGCTTGGCGTCCGAGGGCCTCGCACTGTGGGCCAGCTGCCGGGGCCCCCGCTTTTATAGGGCCGGAACAAAGGGCAGTGAGGTGGCTGGTGACGGGCATGAGGTCACAATGGTGGCGGTTGTGACTGTGGTAGATGTGGTCGATGGGTGTGGTCAGAGGTGGCAGGTGTGGGCGCAGGGGCCTGTGTCCTGCCTGAATGTGGGAGAAGGAGGAGGGTGGTTGGGTCTGAGGGCCCCTCTCCTGGGGCTGGCTCCCACCTCTCATGGTTCTTGCCCAAGAGAAAGGCTGCCCCTTGGGCACAGGGACCGCCCTCCACCTGGCCTCATGAGCCCTGGGCTCCAGCCCCTTCTCATCCCGTGCCTGGGATTGTCTCGACGAGACGGCGGCAAGAACGTTCCGGGGGGGTTGGGGTTCCTCAGGGACCCGCCATTGACCTTACGCCCTGCAAGCAGCACAGCCCCCTGCGCCCGACAGTGGCTGAGCGGGGGCAAAGCATCCAGAGATCCTGTCGGTGGGAAAGGGAGGCCCAGCGGCCTGCACACGGTCTCCCAGCACTCCATAAAGGAATTCCTGTTTGCCAAGTGTTGCGTGGACTCTTCTTCCCTGGGGATCCCCTGACCCTGCCCCCAGAGCGTGGCGACGTACCACCTCTGGTGCTCCGAGCCCCGGGGGAGAGGGGAGCAGAGGGCCTGGTGTCCTTTGGGCTGTTGCGCCAGCCCGACACGAGGGGCCTGTGGGAGGCCACCAAGAGAGGTCATGGAATCACAGAATCATAGAATTGTTTTGGTTGGAAGAGACGCTCCGGGTCATTGAGTGCAACCGTAACCTAACTCTGGCACTAAACCGTGTCCCTAAGAACCTCACCTAAGTGCCTTTTAAACACCTCCAGGGATGGTGAGTCCACCACCTCCCTGGGCAGCCTTTTCCAGTGCCTGAGAAGCCTTTCCGTGTAGAATTTTTTCCTAATATCCCATGTAAACCTCCCCTGGCGCAACTTGAGGCCATTTCCTCTTGGCCTATCACTTGCTACTTGGGAGAAGAGACCAACACCCTCCACATTACAACCTCCTTCCAGGGAGTTGTAGACAGCAACAAGGTCTCCCCTCAGCCTCCTTTTCTCCAGGCTGAACAGCCCCAGTTCCCTCAGCTGCTCCTCATCAGACTTGTGCTCCAGGCCCCTCACCAGCTTCGTTGCCCTTCTCTGAACTCTCTCCAGCACCTCAATGTCTTTCCTGTAGTGAGGGGCCCAAAACTGAACACAGGATTCAAGGTGGGGCCTCACCAGCACCGAGTACAGGGGGACAATCGCTTCCCTAGTCCTGCTGGCCACACTCTTCCTGATCCAAGGCAGGATGCTGTTGGTGTCTTTGGGCACACTGCTGGCTCATGTTCAGCCGGCTGTCAACCAACACCCCCAGATCCCTCTCTGCCAGGCAGCTTTCCAGCCACCCTTCCCGGAACCTGGAGCGCTGCCTGGGCTTATGACCCAAGTGCGGGACCCGGCACTTGGCCTTGTTAAGCCACGTACAACTGGCCTCAGCCCGACGATCCAGCCGGTCCAGATGCCTCTGGATGGCCTTCCTACTCTCCAGCAGATCAACACTCCCAGCCAATTTGGTGTCATCTGCAAACTTACTAAGGGTGCCCTCAATCCCCTCATCCAGATCATTGATAAAGGGATTAAACAGAACCGGTCCCAAGAGTGAGCTCTGGGGAACACCACTTGTGACCGGCCGCCAACTGCATTTGGTTCCGTTCACCAGGACTCTTTGGGCCCGGCCATCCAGCCAGTTCTTTATCCATCGCGGAGTACACCCACCCAGGCCATGAGCTGCCAGCTTCTCCAGGAGAATGCTGTGAGATGCAGTGTCAAAGGCCTTACTGAAGTCTGAAGTACACAAGATGCACAGATTTTCCCTCATCCACTAGGCGGGTCACCTTGTCGTGGAGTGAGATCAGGTGGGTCAAACAGGGCCTGCCTTTCATCAACCCATGTTGAGCGGGCCCGATCACTCGGTTTTCTTGTATGTGCCGTGTGATGTCCCTCGGGACGATCTGCTCCATGACCCTCCCCAGCACCCAGGTTAGACTCACAGGTCCGTAGTCGCCCGGAGCCTCCTTCCAGCCCTTCTTGGAGATGGGCGTGAAGTTTGCCAACTGCCAGTCAACTGGGACCTCCCCACTTAGCCAGGATTGCTGACAGATAATGGAAAGTGGCTAAGTGATCCCGTCTGCCAGCTCCCTCAGCCCTCTTGGATGTACCCCATCTGGTCCCATAGACTAGCGGGTGTCCAAGTGGGGCTTCATTCTGCTCGCCACGCCCATCTCCTGGCTCAGGGCCCTGGGTACCTGGAACACAACTGTTCTGACTATGAAAGCCTGAGGCAAAGGCGGCATTTAGTAGCTCAGCCTTTTCCTCATCTTCTGTCTCTATGTTTCCCCCCACATTCATCAGGGGATGGAGGTTCTCCTTAGCCCTCCTCTTCTTGCTAATATATTTCTGGAAACATTTCTTGTTGTCTTTCACAGTGGTGGCCAGGCCCAGCTCTAGTTGGTCTTTGGCCCTCCTAATTTTTCTCCATGCAGAAGCTGCCAGAATTCTTGTGTTCCTCTTGAGTAGCCTGCCCCTCCTTCCAAAGGTTAGACGTTCTCTTTTTATTCTTGAGTTCCAGCCGCAGCTCTCTCTCTATTGAGCCAGGCTGGCCTTCTTCCCCGCTGGCTCGCCTTCCGGCACACGGGGACAGCCTGCTCCTGCGCCTCTCAGATCACCTTCTTGAAGAGAGACCAGCCTTCCTGGACTCCTTTATCCCTCAGAACTGCCTCGCAAGGGATTCTGCCAACCGGCCTTCTCAACAGGTCCAAGTCTGCCCTTTGGAAGTCCAAAGCAGCACTTCTGCTGACCACCCTTCTAACTTCTCCAAGGGTAGAAATTTCAATCATTTCACGATCACTATACCCGAGGGGATTTCCAGTCGACATGCTGCCCACGCGTCCTTCTCTATTTACAAACAACAGATCCAACGGGGCTCCTTCCCTGGTAGGCTCGCTAGGCAGCTGTGTCAGCAAGTTGTCTTCCATGCACTGCAGGAGCCTCCTAGACTGCTTCCTTTCTGCTGTCTTGGATTTCCAGCAGACAGCTGGTAGGTTGAAGTCCCCCGTAAGAACAAGGGCTAGTGATCGGGAGGCTTCTCCTAGCTACCCGCAAAATATTTCATCTGCCTCTTCGTGCTGGTTGGGTGGTCTGTAACAGCCCCCCGCCAGGATGACTGCCGTGTTGCTCCCAGCTCCAGGTCCTTGGGGCCTGGAGGTGGGAGTGGGTTCAGGCGGAGGTGCACCCTTGCACCTAGTTGAAAGTGTTGGCTAGTATGAAGGTGAAGGACAAAAGCTTCTCATGGCTTGTCCTCAGGCAGAGGAGCTAAGTCATACTCATGTCAAACCCGAGTCCGTGGCACTTGCACTGAAGTGAGTAGAGTTCCTCAGACTTCTCTGGCTGGGCCTATCCACAAGTATCTGCTCGAACTGGCGTCTGAGTTTTAGCAAAGTCAAGTCATAGCATGGGAGAGGGAAGGGGTGTCTACGTGTGTGTGTATGGGCAGGGGAGAGGCAGGTGGACAGTCATTCTGAGCACGCTGGCTTTGGAAGGTATTTAAAAATGATGAACTGCGCACATTGCAACGTATTTGATCCTCACGCGGTGGTCAAACTCTGAGGCTCGGTATTCAGTCAGGCATTGACCAAAATGGTGTTCCAAAAAGTCGTGAGCAGTAGAGATGGCATGAACCACTCAAGCACTAGGAAAATGTAGATTTGGATTGCTGTTTTTCAGCTGGCCTCTATCCAGTCAGGCAGCAAAAAGCTTCGTGAGGAAAACCTAAGGTGCCAGGGAAACTTCCAGGATGGTGCCCTGGCGTCTGTCAGGAACCAGAGAGCCCTGAAATTCCGTGGGAGTCCAGCACCCTGATCATGCGGGCATGATCACCGGTCTTAGCAAGACGAGTATGCGTCCCTGCAAAGGCACGAGTGGGACCCTCTCACTACCTAGTTAGATCTCCAGGGTACAGTGAGAGCTACTGGCACTGAGGTAAGCTCCATAATTTGGAATCCAGAAATTCCTAGGGTTCAATGCTATTTGTAGGAGAATTTGCCTCCCTTTAAAAAACTACGAGCCAATTCTCGATGTTGCAGCCTTAAAAAGCCACCCAGAATGTAAGGCGGCAGCAGCAAAGCAGGAAGGTGGGCATGGAAATGGAAAGTTTCCAAAAAGGGCCTCCTAGTCAATGAGAGGGACCAGGAGGTGTCACAGGCGTGCAGACACAGTTGCCAAGGTGCCAAAGAAGAGAGAACAAAAGCATTTTTATTCTTTTATTTTTGTTTATTGTCTCGTTATGAAGGCGTGGTGGCTGGGCCGCCAGTCGGGAGACAGCTGGGTGCTCCTGCGACGCTGTTTGCCGCCATGTCACGCACGGGAGCCTGGATGGCTGGGGAACTGCCCGACGATCCCTGTGGCAGGTGGAGCCAGCGCCATGGATGATGCTTCTTGAGGCGGATCCACCTCCATGGGCTCCTCGCTGTCTTGTGGTGGCTGAACAGCCAGCGGCCCCACGCCATAGTCTGGTGGATCCACCTCCATGGGCTCCTCGCTGTCTTGTTGTGGCTGAACAGCCAGTGGCCCCATGCCATAGTCTGGTGGATCCACGTCCATGGGCTCCACGCTGTCCTTTGGTGGGATGTCCCGCCTGGGCCTCAGCAGATAGACACGCCGCGGCCCCATGCTGTTCCCCTGCCTGCCCACAGCTGCTTGCTGGACGACGTCGTTGACGTGAGCGTGGGCCAAGGCTCTCATGGCACGAGGGGGAAAGTTCCTCTTCCTCCTCTGCTCCTTTGCCTTCCTCAGGCTCCCGGGAGGTCCCAGTCGCACCATCCGTCTCTCGGGTGTCCTCCGCCAGGGTGGGCAGCCATCCACCTTGCTGCTTGGGCTGCTGCCTGGCAGGCAGACACGCTTGGGCTCCACGCCGTTCACTGGTGGTCCCACGGCCATGTGCTGCATGCCGGAGATCAGAGAAGTGATGTCGGTCACGGTCGTGGCATGAGGCTTGATGTTCCTCCTCCTGTCCCTCCTCCTCCTCCGCTGCCTCTGCTTCCTCCTCCGGGGACGTGTCTTGCTCTTCCACGGTAGCGGGGAGCGGCTCTGTGGCGTCCCACGCCAAGCTGGGCAGCCACCCGCCTGGCTGCTCCCGCTGCTGCCTGGCAGGCAGACACGTTTGGGCTCCACAGCGTTCCCTGGTGGGCCCACAGTCATGCGCCGCATGCCATCGATCAGAGAAGTGAGATCGATGGCGCTTGTGGCACAAGGGCTGGCATTGCTCCTCGTGAGAGGTGCCGTGCTCCCCTGTGGTGTCGGGAAGTGGCTCTGTGGCGTCCCACCCTGAGGTGGGCAGCCACCCGCCTGGCTGCTCAGCGTCCTCTTCCTTCCAAGCATGCTTGGCGTCCGAGGGCCTCGCACTGTGGGCCAGCTGCCGGGGCCCCCGCTTTTATAGGGCCGGAATAAAGGGCAGTGAGGTGGCTGGTGACGGGCATGAGGTCACAATGGTGGCGGTTGTGACTGTGGTAGATGTGGTCGATGGGTGTGGTCAGAGGTGGCAGGTGTGGGCGCAGGGGCCTGTGTCCTGCCTGAATGTGGGAGAAGGAGGAGGGTGGTTGGGTCTGAGGGCCCCTCTCCTGGGGCTGGCTCCCACCTCTCATGGTTCTTGCCCAAGAGAAAGGCTGCCCCTTGGGCACAGGGACCGCCCTCCACCTGGCCTCATGAGCCCTGGGCTCCAGCCCCTTCTCATCCCGTGCCTGGGATTGTCTCGACGAGACGGCGGCAAGAACGTTCCGGGGGGGTTGGGGTTCCTCAGGGACCCGCCATTGACCTTACGCCCTGCAAGCAGCACAGCCCCCTGCGCCCGACAGTGGCTGAGCGGGGGCAAAGCATCCAGAGATCCTGTCGGTGGGAAAGGGAGGCCCAGCGGCCTGCACACGGTCTCCCAGCACTCCATAAAGGAATTCCTGTTTGCCAAGTGTTGCGTGGACTCTTCTTCCCTGGGGATCCCCTGACCCTGCCCCCAGAGCGTGGCGACGTACCACCTCTGGTGCTCCGAGCCCCGGGGGAGAGGGGAGCAGAGGGCCTGGTGTCCTTTGGGCTGTTGCGCCAGCCCGACACGAGGGGCCTGTGGGAGGCCACCAAGAGAGGTCATGGAATCACAGAATCATAGAATTGTTTTGGTTGGAAGAGACGCTCCGGGTCATTGAGTGCAACCGTAACCTAACTCTGGCACTAAACCGTGTCCCTAAGAACCTCACCTAAGTGCCTTTTAAACACCTCCAGGGATGGTGAGTCCACCACCTCCCTGGGCAGCCTTTTCCAGTGCCTGAGAAGCCTTTCCGTGTAGAATTTTTTCCTAATATCCCATGTAAACCTCCCCTGGCGCAACTTGAGGCCATTTCCTCTTGGCCTATCACTTGCTACTTGGGAGAAGAGACCAACACCCTCCACATTACAACCTCCTTCCAGGGAGTTGTAGACAGCAACAAGGTCTCCCCTCAGCCTCCTTTTCTCCAGGCTGAACAGCCCCAGTTCCCTCAGCTGCTCCTCATCAGACTTGTGCTCCAGGCCCCTCACCAGCTTCGTTGCCCTTCTCTGAACTCTCTCCAGCACCTCAATGTCTTTCCTGTAGTGAGGGGCCCAAAACTGAACACAGGATTCAAGGTGGGGCCTCACCAGCACCGAGTACAGGGGGACAATCGCTTCCCTAGTCCTGCTGGCCACACTCTTCCTGATCCAAGGCAGGATGCTGTTGGTGTCTTTGGGCACACTGCTGGCTCATGTTCAGCCGGCTGTCAAGCAACACCCCCAGATCCCTCTCTGCCAGGCAGCTTTCCAGCCACCCTTCCCGGAACCTGGAGCGCTGCCTGGGCTTATGACCCAAGTGCGGGACCCGGCACTTGGCCTTGTTAAGCCACGTACAACTGGCCTCAGCCCGACGATCCAGCCGGTCCAGATGCCTCTGGATGGCCTTCCTACTCTCCAGCAGATCAACACTCCCAGCCAATTTGGTGTCATCTGCAAACTTACTAAGGGTGCCCTCAATCCCCTCATCCAGATCATTGATAAAGGGATTAAACAGAACCGGTCCCAAGAGTGAGCTCTGGGGAACACCACTTGTGACCGGCCGCCAACTGCATTTGGTTCCGTTCACCAGGACTCTTTGGGCCCGGCCATCCAGCCAGTTCTTTATCCATCGCGGAGTACACCCACCCAGGCCATGAGCTGCCAGCTTCTCCAGGAGAATGCTGTGAGATGCAGTGTCAAAGGCCTTACTGAAGTCTGAAGTACACAAGATGCACAGATTTTCCCTCATCCACTAGGCGGGTCACCTTGTCGTGGAGTGAGATCAGGTGGGTCAAACAGGGCCTGCCTTTCATCAACCCATGTTGAGCGGGCCCGATCACTCGGTTTTCTTGTATGTGCCGTGTGATGTCCCTCGGGACGATCTGCTCCATGACCCTCCCCAGCACCCAGGTTAGACTCACAGGTCCGTAGTCGCCCGGAGCCTCCTTCCAGCCCTTCTTGGAGATGGGCGTGAAGTTTGCCAACTGCCAGTCAACTGGGACCTCCCCACTTAGCCGGGATTGCTGACAGATAATGGAAAGTGGCTAAGTGATCCCGTCCGCCAGCTCCCTCAGCCCTCTTGGATGTACCCCATCTGGTCCCATAGACTAGCGGGTGTCCAAGTGGGGCTTCATTCTGCTCGCCACGCCCATCTCCTGGCTCAGGGCCCTGGGTACCTGGAACACAACTGTTCTGACTATGAAAGCCTGAGGCAAAGGCGGCATTTAGTAGCTCAGCCTTTTCCTCATCTTCTGTCTCTATGTTTCCCCCCACATTCATCAGGGGATGGAGGTTCTCCTTAGCCCTCCTCTTCTTGCTAATATATTTCTGGAAACATTTCTTGTTGTCTTTCACAGTGGTGGCCAGGCCCAGCTCTAGTTGGTCTTTGGCCCTCCTAATTTTTCTCCATGCAGAAGCTGCCAGAATTCTTGTGTTCCTCTTGAGTAGCCTGCCCCTCCTTCCAAAGGTTAGACGTTCTCTTTTTATTCTTGAGTTCCAGCCGCAGCTCTCTCTCTATTGAGCCAGGCTGGCCTTCTTCCCCGCTGGCTCGCCTTCCGGCACACGGGGACAGCCTGCTCCTGCGCCTCTCAGATCACCTTCTTGAAGAGAGACCAGCCTTCCTGGACTCCTTTATCCCTCAGAACTGCCTCGCAAGGGATTCTGCCAACCGGCCTTCTCAACAGGTCCAAGTCTGCCCTTTGGAAGTCCAAAGCAGCACTTCTGCTGACCACCCTTCTAACTTCTCCAAGGGTAGAAATCTCAATCATTTCACGATCACTATACCCGAGGGGATTTCCAGTCGACATGCTGCCCACGCGTCCTTCTCTATTTACAAACAACAGATCCAACGGGGCTCCTTCCCTGGTAGGCTCGCTAGGCAGCTGTGTCAGCAAGTTGTCTTCCATGCACTGCAGGAGCCTCCTAGACTGCTTCCTTTCTGCTGTCTTGGATTTCCAGCAGACAGCTGGTAGGTTGAAGTCCCCCGTAAGAACAAGGGCTAGTGATCGGGAGGCTTCTCCTAGCTACCCGCAAAATATTTCATCTGCCTCTTCGTGCTGGTTGGGTGGTCTGTAACAGCCCCCCGCCAGGATGACTGCCGTGTTGCTCCCAGCTCCAGGTCCTTGGGGCCTGGAGGTGGGAGTGGGTTCAGGCGGAGGTGCACCCTTGCACCTAGTTGAAAGTGTTGGCTAGTATGAAGGTGAAGGACAAAAGCTTCTCATGGCTTGTCCTCAGGCAGAGGAGCTAAGTCATACTCATGTCAAACCCGAGTCCGTGGCACTTGCACTGAAGTGAGTAGAGTTCCTCAGACTTCTCTGGCTGGGCCTATCCACAAGTATCTGCTCGAACTGGCGTCTGAGTTTTAGCAAAGTCAAGTCATAGCATGGGAGAGGGAAGGGGTGTCTACGTGTGTGTGTATGGGCAGGGGAGAGGCAGGTGGACAGTCATTCTGAGCACGCTGGCTTTGGAAGGTATTTAAAAATGATGAACTGCGCACATTGCAACGTATTTGATCCTCACGCGGTGGTCAAACTCTGAGGCTCGGTATTCAGTCAGGCATTGACCAAAATGGTGTTCCAAAAAGTCGTGAGCAGTAGAGATGGCATGAACCACTCAAGCACTAGGAAAATGTAGATTTGGATTGCTGTTTTTCAGCTGGCCTCTATCCAGTCAGGCAGCAAAAAGCTTCGTGAGGAAAACCTAAGGTGCCAGGGAAACTTCCAGGATGGTGCCCTGGCGTCTGTCAGGAACCAGAGAGCCCTGAAATTCCGTGGGAGTCCAGCACCCTGATCATGCGGGCATGATCACCGGTCTTAGCAAGACGAGTATGCGTCCCTGCAAAGGCACGAGTGGGACCCTCTCACTACCTAGTTAGATCTCCAGGGTACAGTGAGAGCTACTGGCACTGAGGTAAGCTCCATAATTTGGAATCCAGAAATTCCTAGGGTTCAATGCTATTTGTAGGAGAATTTGCCTCCCTTTAAAAAACTACGAGCCAATTCTCGATGTTGCAGCCTTAAAAAGCCACCCAGAATGTAAGGCGGCAGCAGCAAAGCAGGAAGGTGGGCATGGAAATGGAAAGTTTCCAAAAAGGGCCTCCTAGTCAATGAGAGGGACCAGGAGGTGTCACAGGCGTGCAGACACAGTTGCCAAGGTGCCAAAGAAGAGAGAACAAAAGCATTTTTATTCTTTTATTTTTGTTTATTGTCTCGTTATGAAGGCGTGGTGGCTGGGCCGCCAGTCGGGAGACAGCTGGGTGCTCCTGCGACGCTGTTTGCCGCCATGTCACGCACGGGAGCCTGGATGGCTGGGGAACTGCCCGACGATCCCTGTGGCAGGTGGAGCCAGCGCCATGGATGATGCTTCTTGAGGCGGATCCACCTCCATGGGCTCCTCGCTGTCTTGTGGTGGCTGAACAGCCAGCGGCCCCACGCCATAGTCTGGTGGATCCACCTCCATGGGCTCCTCGCTGTCTTGTTGTGGCTGAACAGCCAGTGGCCCCATGCCATAGTCTGATGGATCCACGTCCATGGGCTCCACGCTGTCCTTTGGTGGGATGTCCCGCCTGGGCCTCAGCAGATAGACACGCCGCGGCCCCATGCTGTTCCCCTGCCTGCCCACAGCTGCTTGCTGGACGACGTCGTTGACGTGAGCGTGGGCCAAGGCTCTCATGGCACGAGGGGGAAAGTTCCTCTTCCTCCTCTGCTCCTTTGCCTTCCTCAGGCTCCCGGGAGGTCCCAGTCGCACCATCCGTCTCTCGGGTGTCCTCCGCCAGGGTGGGCAGCCATCCACCTTGCTGCTTGGGCTGCTGCCTGGCAGGCAGACACGCTTGGGCTCCACGCCGTTCACTGGTGGTCCCACGGCCATGTGCTGCATGCCGGAGATCAGAGAAGTGATGTCGGTCACGGTCGTGGCATGAGGCTTGATGTTCCTCCTCCTGTCCCTCCTCCTCCTCCGCTGCCTCTGCTTCCTCCTCCGGGGACGTGTCTTGCTCTTCCACGGTAGCGGGGAGCGGCTCTGTGGCGTCCCACGCCAAGCTGGGCAGCCACCCGCCTGGCTGCTCCCGCTGCTGCCTGGCAGGCAGACACGTTTGGGCTCCACAGCGTTCCCTGGTGGGCCCACAGTCATGCGCCGCATGCCATCGATCAGAGAAGTGAGATCGATGGCGCTTGTGGCACAAGGGCTGGCATTGCTCCTCGTGAGAGGTGCCGTGCTCCCCTGTGGTGTCGGGAAGTGGCTCTGTGGCGTCCCACCCTGAGGTGGGCAGCCACCCGCCTGGCTGCTCAGCGTCCTCTTCCTTCCAAGCATGCTTGGCGTCCGAGGGCCTCGCACTGTGGGCCAGCTGCCGGGGCCCCCGCTTTTATAGGGCCGGAATAAAGGGCAGTGAGGTGGCTGGTGACGGGCATGAGGTCACAATGGTGGCGGTTGTGACTGTGGTAGATGTGGTCGATGGGTGTGGTCAGAGGTGGCAGGTGTGGGCGCAGGGGCCTGTGTCCTGCCTGAATGTGGGAGAAGGAGGAGGGTGGTTGGGTCTGAGGGCCCCTCTCCTGGGGCTGGCTCCCACCTCTCATGGTTCTTGCCCAAGAGAAAGGCTGCCCCTTGGGCACAGGGACCGCCCTCCACCTGGCCTCATGAGCCCTGGGCTCCAGCCCCTTCTCATCCCGTGCCTGGGATTGTCTCGACGAGACGGCGGCAAGAACGTTCCGGGGGGGTTGGGGTTCCTCAGGGACCCGCCATTGACCTTACGCCCTGCAAGCAGCACAGCCCCCTGCGCCCGACAGTGGCTGAGCGGGGGCAAAGCATCCAGAGATCCTGTCGGTGGGAAAGGGAGGCCCAGCGGCCTGCACACGGTCTCCCAGCACTCCATAAAGGAATTCCTGTTTGCCAAGTGTTGCGTGGACTCTTCTTCCCTGGGGATCCCCTGACCCTGCCCCCAGAGCGTGGCGACGTACCACCTCTGGTGCTCCGAGCCCCGGGGGAGAGGGGAGCAGAGGGCCTGGTGTCCTTTGGGCTGTTGCGCCAGCCCGACACGAGGGGCCTGTGGGAGGCCACCAAGAGAGGTCATGGAATCACAGAATCATAGAATTGTTTTGGTTGGAAGAGACGCTCCGGGTCATTGAGTGCAACCGTAACCTAACTCTGGCACTAAACCGTGTCCCTAAGAACCTCACCTAAGTGCCTTTTAAACACCTCCAGGGATGGTGAGTCCACCACCTCCCTGGGCAGCCTTTTCCAGTGCCTGAGAAGCCTTTCCGTGTAGAATTTTTTCCTAATATCCCATGTAAACCTCCCCTGGCGCAACTTGAGGCCATTTCCTCTTGGCCTATCACTTGCTACTTGGGAGAAGAGACCAACACCCTCCACATTACAACCTCCTTCCAGGGAGTTGTAGACAGCAACAAGGTCTCCCCTCAGCCTCCTTTTCTCCAGGCTGAACAGCCCCAGTTCCCTCAGCTGCTCCTCATCAGACTTGTGCTCCAGGCCCCTCACCAGCTTCGTTGCCCTTCTCTGAACTCTCTCCAGCACCTCAATGTCTTTCCTGTAGTGAGGGGCCCAAAACTGAACACAGGATTCAAGGTGGGGCCTCACCAGCACCGAGTACAGGGGGACAATCGCTTCCCTAGTCCTGCTGGCCACACTCTTCCTGATCCAAGGCAGGATGCTGTTGGTGTCTTTGGGCACACTGCTGGCTCATGTTCAGCCGGCTGTCAACCAACACCCCCAGATCCCTCTCTGCCAGGCAGCTTTCCAGCCACCCTTCCCGGAACCTGGAGCGCTGCCTGGGCTTATGACCCAAGTGCGGGACCCGGCACTTGGCCTTGTTAAGCCACGTACAACTGGCCTCAGCCCGACGATCCAGCCGGTCCAGATGCCTCTGGATGGCCTTCCTACTCTCCAGCAGATCAACACTCCCAGCCAATTTGGTGTCATCTGCAAACTTACTAAGGGTGCCCTCAATCCCCTCATCCAGATCATTGATAAAGGGATTAAACAGAACCGGTCCCAAGAGTGAGCTCTGGGGAACACCACTTGTGACCGGCCGCCAACTGCATTTGGTTCCGTTCACCAGGACTCTTTGGGCCCGGCCATCCAGCCAGTTCTTTATCCATCGCGGAGTACACCCACCCAGGCCATGAGCTGCCAGCTTCTCCAGGAGAATGCTGTGAGATGCAGTGTCAAAGGCCTTACTGAAGTCTGAAGTACACAAGATGCACAGATTTTCCCTCATCCACTAGGCGGGTCACCTTGTCGTGGAGTGAGATCAGGTGGGTCAAACAGGGCCTGCCTTTCATCAACCCATGTTGAGCGGGCCCGATCACTCGGTTTTCTTGTATGTGCCGTGTGATGTCCCTCGGGACGATCTGCTCCATGACCCTCCCCAGCACCCAGGTTAGACTCACAGGTCCGTAGTCGCCCGGAGCCTCCTTCCAGCCCTTCTTGGAGATGGGCGTGAAGTTTGCCAACTGCCAGTCAACTGGGACCTCCCCGGTTAGCCGGGATTGCTGACAGATAATGGAAAGTGGCTAAGTGATCCCGTCCGCCAGCTCCCTCAGCCCTCTTGGATGTACCCCATCTGGTCCCATAGACTAGCGGGTGTCCAAGTGGGGCTTCATTCTGCTCGCCACGCCCATCTCCTGGCTCAGGGCCCTGGGTACCTGGAACACAACTGTTCTGACTATGAAAGCCTGAGGCAAAGGCGGCATTTAGTAGCTCAGCCTTTTCCTCATCTTCTGTCTCTATGTTTCCCCCCACATTCATCAGGGGATGGAGGTTCTCCTTAGCCCTCCTCTTCTTGCTAATATATTTCTGGAAACATTTCTTGTTGTCTTTCACAGTGGTGGCCAGGCCCAGCTCTAGTTGGTCTTTGGCCCTCCTAATTTTTCTCCATGCAGAAGCTGCCAGAATTCTTGTGTTCCTCTTGAGTAGCCTGCCCCTCCTTCCAAAGGTTAGACGTTCTCTTTTTATTCTTGAGTTCCAGCCGCAGCTCTCTCTCTATTGAGCCAGGCTGGCCTTCTTCCCCGCTGGCTCGCCTTCCGGCACACGGGGACAGCCTGCTCCTGCGCCTCTCAGATCACCTTCTTGAAGAGAGACCAGCCTTCCTGGACTCCTTTATCCCTCAGAACTGCCTCGCAAGGGATTCTGCCAACCGGCCTTCTCAACAGGTCCAAGTCTGCCCTTTGGAAGTCCAAAGCAGCACTTCTGCTGACCACCCTTCTAACTTCTCCAAGGGTAGAAATCTCAATCATTTCACGATCACTATACCCGAGGGGATTTCCAGTCGACATGCTGCCCACGCGTCCTTCTCTATTTACAAACAACAGATCCAACGGGGCTCCTTCCCTGGTAGGCTCGCTAGGCAGCTGTGTCAGCAAGTTGTCTTCCATGCACTGCAGGAGCCTCCTAGACTGCTTCCTTTCTGCTGTCTTGGATTTCCAGCAGACAGCTGGTAGGTTGAAGTCCCCCGTAAGAACAAGGGCTAGTGATCGGGAGGCTTCTCCTAGCTACCCGCAAAATATTTCATCTGCCTCTTCGTGCTGGTTGGGTGGTCTGTAACAGCCCCCCGCCAGGATGACTGCCGTGTTGCTCCCAGCTCCAGGTCCTTGGGGCCTGGAGGTGGGAGTGGGTTCAGGCGGAGGTGCACCCTTGCACCTAGTTGAAAGTGTTGGCTAGTATGAAGGTGAAGGACAAAAGCTTCTCATGGCTTGTCCTCAGGCAGAGGAGCTAAGTCATACTCATGTCAAACCCGAGTCCGTGGCACTTGCACTGAAGTGAGTAGAGTTCCTCAGACTTCTCTGGCTGGGCCTATCCACAAGTATCTGCTCGAACTGGCGTCTGAGTTTTAGCAAAGTCAAGTCATAGCATGGGAGAGGGAAGGGGTGTCTACGTGTGTGTGTATGGGCAGGGGAGAGGCAGGTGGACAGTCATTCTGAGCACGCTGGCTTTGGAAGGTATTTAAAAATGATGAACTGCGCACATTGCAACGTATTTGATCCTCACGCGGTGGTCAAACTCTGAGGCTCGGTATTCAGTCAGGCATTGACCAAAATGGTGTTCCAAAAAGTCGTGAGCAGTAGAGATGGCATGAACCACTCAAGCACTAGGAAAATGTAGATTTGGATTGCTGTTTTTCAGCTGGCCTCTATCCAGTCAGGCAGCAAAAAGCTTCGTGAGGAAAACCTAAGGTGCCAGGGAAACTTCCAGGATGGTGCCCTGGCGTCTGTCAGGAACCAGAGAGCCCTGAAATTCCGTGGGAGTCCAGCACCCTGATCATGCGGGCATGATCACCGGTCTTAGCAAGACGAGTATGCGTCCCTGCAAAGGCACGAGTGGGACCCTCTCACTACCTAGTTAGATCTCCAGGGTACAGTGAGAGCTACTGGCACTGAGGTAAGCTCCATAATTTGGAATCCAGAAATTCCTAGGGTTCAATGCTATTTGTAGGAGAATTTGCCTCCCTTTAAAAAACTACGAGCCAATTCTCGATGTTGCAGCCTTAAAAAGCCACCCAGAATGTAAGGCGGCAGCAGCAAAGCAGGAAGGTGGGCATGGAAATGGAAAGTTTCCAAAAAGGGCCTCCTAGTCAATGAGAGGGACCAGGAGGTGTCACAGGCGTGCAGACACAGTTGCCAAGGTGCCAAAGAAGAGAGAACAAAAGCATTTTTATTCTTTTATTTTTGTTTATTGTCTCATTATGAGCAGTGTAGGGGAAAGGGACCTGGGGGTCCTGGTGGACAGCAGGATGCCCATGAGCCGGCACTGTGCCCTTGTGGCCAAGAAGGCCAATGGCATCCTGGGGTGTATTAGAAGGGGGGTGTTTAGTAGGTCGAGAGAGGTTCTCCTTCCCCTCTACTCTGCCCTGGTGAGACCTCATCTGGAATATTGTGTCCAGTTCTGGGCCCCTCAGTTCAAGAAGGACAGGGAACTGCTGGAGAGAGTCTAGCGCAGGGCCACAAAGATGATGAAGGGAGTGGAGCATCTCCCTTATGAGGAAAGGCTGAGGGAGCTGAGTCTCTTTAGCTTGGAGAAGAGGAGACTGAGGGGTGACCTCATCAATGTTTATAAATATATAAAGAGTGGGTGTCACGAGGATGGAGCCAGGCTCTTCTCGGTGACAACCAACAGTAAGACAAGGGGTAATGGGTTCAAGCTGGAACACAAGAGGTTCCACTTAAATTTGAGAAGAAACTTCTTCTCAGTGAGGGTGACGGAACACTGGAACAGGCTGCCCAGGGAGGTTGTGGATTCTCCTTCTCTGGAGACATTCAAAACCCGCCTGAACGCCTTCCTGTGTAACCTCACCTAGGTGTTCCTGCTCCGGCAGGGGGATTGGACTAGATGATCTTTCGAGGTCCCTTCCAATCCCTAACATTCTGTGATTCTGTGATTCTGTGATTCTCTTATGAAGGCGTGGTGGCTGGGCCGCCAGTCGGGAGACAGCTGGGTGCTCCTGCGATGCTGTTTGCCGCCATGTCACGCACGGGAGCCTGGATGGCTGGGGAACTGCCCGACGATCCCTGTGGCAGGTGGAGCCAGCGCCATGGATGATGCTTCTTGAGGCGGATCCACCTCCATGGGCTCCTCGCTGGCTTGTGGTGGCTGACCAGCCAGTGGCCCCATGCCATAGTCTGGTGGATCCACCTCCATGGGCTCCACGCTGTCCTTTGGTGGGATGTCCCGCCTGGGCCTCAGCAGATAGACACGCCGCGGCCCCATGCTGTTCCCCTGCCTGCCCACAGCTGCTCGCTGGACGACGTCGTTGACGTGAGCGTGGGCCAAGGCTCTCATGGCACGAGAGGGAAAGTTCCTCTTCCTCCTCTGCTCCTTTGCCTTCCTCAGGCTCCCGGGAGGTCCCAGTCGCACCATCCGTCTCTCGGGTGTCCTCCGCCAGGGTGGGCAGCCATCCACCTTGCTGCTTGGGCTGCTGCCTGGCAGGCAGACACGCTTGGGCTCCACGCCGTTCACTGGTGGTCCCACGGCCATGTGCTGCATGCCGGAGATCAGAGAAGTGATGTCGGTCACGGTCGTGGCATGAGGCTTGATGTTCCTCCTCCTGTCCCTCCTCCTCCTCCGCTGCCTCTGCTTCCTCCTCCGGGGACGTGTCTTGCTCTTCCACGGTAGCGGGGAGCGGCTCTGTGGCGTCCCACGCCAAGCTGGGCAGCCACCCGCCTGGCTGCTCCCGCTGCTGCCTGGCAGGCAGACACGTTTGGGCTCCACAGCGTTCCCTAGTGGGCCCACAGTCATGCGCCGCATGCCATCGATCAGAGAAGCGAGATCGATGGCGCTCGTGGCACAAGGGCTGACATTGCTCCTGGTGGCAGGTGCCGTGCTCCCCTGTGGTATCGGGAAGCGGCTCTGTGGCGTCCCACCCTGAGGTGGGCAGCCACCCGCCTGGCTGCTGCCGCTGCTGCCTGGCAGGCAGACACGTTTGGGCTTCACAGCATTCCAGAAGCGTTGGGGTTCCTCAGGGACCCACCATTGACCTTACGCCCTGCAAGCAGCACAGCCCCCTGCACTCATCCACATAATTGATAAAGAGATTAAACAGAACTGGCCCCAGTACTGAGCCCTGAGGAACACCGCTTGTGGCTGTCCACCAGCTGTATTTATTTCCGTTCACCACACCTCTTTGGGCCTGGCCATCCAGCCAGTTCCTTATCCATCACAGAGCACACCCACCCAGGCCAAGAGCTGCTAGCTTCTCCTGGATAGTGCTGTTGGATATGGTGTCGAAGGCCGTACTATGTTCTAAGTACACAAGATCCACAGATTTTCCCTCATCCACCAGGTGGGTCACCTTGTCATAGAGTGAGATGAGGTGGGTGAAACAGGACCTTCCTTTCATCAACCCATGTTGAGTGGGCCTGATCGCTTGGTTGTCCTGTATGTTCCATGTGATGTCACTCAGGGTGATCTGTTCCACAACCTTCCCTGCCACAGAGGTCAGACTGAGAGGCCTGTAATTCCCTGGATCTGCCTTCCAGCCCTTCTTGGAGATGGGCTTGAATTTTGCCAAGTTCCAGTCAGCTGGGACATCTCCGGTTAACCAGGACTGCTGATAAATATTTTGAATTTGCTTGGTGAGCACCTCCGCCGGATCCCTCAGAAACCTTTGGTGGGTCCTATCTGATCCCACTGGCTTTTGTGTGTCCAAGTGGTGTACTAGGTCACTAACCATTTCCCCTTGGATTACGGGAGCTTTATTTTGCTCTCCATCCCTGTCTTCCAACTCAGGGGACTGTGTACCCAGAGCACAACTGGCCTTAGTGTTAAGACTGAGGCAAAGAAGGCATTAAATACCTCATCGTTTTCCTCATCCTTTGTCATTATGTTTTCCCCGCACGTCCAATAAAGAGTGGAGATGCTCCTTAGCTCTGCTTTTGTTGCTCGTATATTTATAGAAACATTTTTTGTCTTTTATGGCAGTAGTCAGATTCAGTTCATTTTAGATCAATGTAGTCATGTGAGAGAGGGCATTACTAAGTTCTTCTCAATTTTGTGTGCTTTCTTGTTCAAAACTTGCAAGGGGAAAAAACAAAAATACTGCAATTTTAGTGGAAATTTCCCTGTGGATATTTTTTTCTTCAGTAAGTAATATCTAAATGATCATCAGCTCAACAGTCAATAACCTTTCGACAAAGGACAGGAAAAGTATTGAGAGAATGGAAGATTTATGCTGCACTGCCAGCTGCCTGGGTTCAGAGTTGAAAATATGCACTAATTACTTGGCTGACAAAGTTCTTCTCCTCCCTTCCCGAGGTCTGCCCGTGTTGAAGTGTGCTTAAGAGTTTGTGAAGGAGAAAATGCTGTTGTTTCTAGCTGCTCAGAGGCCAAGCAAAGCAAAATGTCCCTTTTAAATAACTGTTATACACAAGGAAGTGAAGTTTTTCATAGGACTCCTGTGCCTGGCAGCAAAGTTGGCTTTAGAGTCGAAGGAAAAGCACTTGTGATCTGCAGGATTCAAATCCCTTGTGAGTTTGGGACTGGAGGGAAACTCTTTTCTGTAATTCAAGAAGCTTTTGTTATTATATGTTAAGCTACAGAGTGACAGAGCAGTGGAACAGGCTGCCCAGAGAGGTTGTGGAGTCTCCTTCTCTGGAGACATTCAAAACCCACCTGGACACATTCCTGTGTGATCTGCTCTGGGTGAACCTGCTTTAGCAGGTGGGTTGGACTAGATGATCTCCAGAGGTCCCTTCCAACCCCAAACATTCTGTGATTCTACAGAAATGTGGGTGCAAGTATTCCCTGGCAATGATGTGAGGAAAATCTCTCACAGCTCAAAGGTTTGGTTTTGGCTGGACATAGACCCCAGCCTTGCTGCACAGGTAAGTCCCTGCCTCTGACAGGTGGGACCTGCTCTGCTTTAGTCTAGGGCTCTTGGAGGAAGTATTTCCCTACTGATGTCCTTTCTAGCCTCAGTTTGTCCATCTAAGACTGAAAGATTACTTACACTCTATATAAGCTTAGAAACTTACCTCAGCAGATCTTTTAGTAATTTCCTAATAATTTTTTGGTTTTAGCAGTAGCTTTATATCGGGGAAGCACAGAGGTAGGGTTTCTGTTACTAACCTGTTACGTACACACCTATATTTAGACTAATTATCTCTCAAAGTTAGGAAATATATTTTACTCAAAACCAACAAAACAAAGCTGGAGTTTGAGAAATATAATAAATGGAAACATTAGAAATATTTTGAAAGGTGTGCTGGTTTAGCTGAAATTGAGGCAGTTTTCCATGCAGTTAGAATCTTGTTGTCTTAGCACGGTCTTTTGTTTTGGATTTAGTTTGAGAATAATAAGGTAGAGTTCTGCAGCAGAATTAATGTTTTCTTCCAGTAGACCCATGAGTCTTCCCTCTTTTTCCCATCCTTCCCTTCAGGGGAGGAAAGGCGAGAGAGAGAGCGAAGAGCTGTCTACTGTTTTAGCCACCGCCCAGGTTTAAACAGCAACAAAAGGTTAAGATGACATTTTTATAAATTACTTTTTGTCATAAGAAGACTCATATTTAGTTGAGATCTGCCATGAAATAAAGGAGTCTACTTAAAAATGTGATGTCAAATGAACACAGATCTTTATGTTTTGGTTTAGTGAGGCTTTCTTTTCCTTGGCCCTTGTAGGAAAAAAAAAATTAATTAGGTAAAAGCTGTAGAAAGTGTTTCTAAAAATGAAGAGTTCATCCTCTGTGTAGTAAAGGATAATTTTTAAAGGTGTAGTGTGCACCTGTGGAAAAAAACCAGACAAACAAACAAACAGGGATAGCTTAGCAGCTATCTGAACTCTTCCACTTTTCCTATTGGGAAAATACTTCAGACCATCTTCCCATACACCTTGTGTATGTGCTCTTAACGTTTTTACGGCCAAGGACCCACAAGGTGCTATTTTTTTTTCCTTTCTGCATACCAGGGTTTTGCTGTAAAGAAAAGCTTCAGAAAACAACCGCCACTCACTCATTCTGCTCAAGGGACTTATCTTCCACTATGGTCACTTGAATCTAGACTCAATAATTTAGTGTAAATAGCTTCCAGGTTAAACCGCCACTGTAGTTATTTCAACTTCAGCTCAACCTACACCTGGATGTCAAAGTCTAACTTCCTATAAACATCTTCATTTTCTGTAAGTATTTTCATTTCTGTGTGCACTATCTTTCAGAGAACTGCCCTCCTACTTAATATTTTCCACGTTTCATTTGGCATAGATGCTTCTGGTCCATAGAATGGTATTGGTGTGGGAAGTTTGCACTGAAGAACCAAGTGTGCTGTAGTCGGTCATTGCCTTTTTGAATAGTATTGCAGGCCTATCTTTTTTAACATTAGTGTGAATGGAACCATCGGCATGGATGAAGCTCTGTAGACACAGGTAAAACTCTACCACACTCTGATTTCATCACTGCTACTTACTGTCCCATTTTCTGGGACAACCGCTTTGTTATCTTAGCGTTTATGCTAAGTCCAGATCTACTCTGCACGTCTTTGGAGCTAGTGAAAAGTATCATCATAAATTTAAATGGCTGTCAGTTTGTATAACATCACCAACAAAAATGAACAGGCTTAAATCTCAACTTGTTTTGCATTCTTAACATGCAGTTTAAGAAAAAAAAATATGAAGAAAACCTCTGTTCATTCAAGATCTTGGCTTACTCTGAACTTTACCTCAAACCAGTTCTTTTAGTTCCATCGAAACGTCACTCAACCTTGTTAAGTAAAGTCTTTGTCCACTGTGTAAGGCTTGGTAATCTTTGCAGACTTGCACTATGACTGAATGGCTCTTTTAAACATCTGGTAATGTGGTTCAAATGCACTTTCATCGGGTATCTCATCGTGTGGTTTTATGTTGCATCTGAATGCAATCTAGTGTAGGTTCCTTTAGAAGCATAAGCCACCAGTGTGTTATGGGAGATGATAACAGCTGAGTGTTGTCTCTCC
The DNA here is from genome assembly GCF_036013445.1 of Caloenas nicobarica. Taxonomy (NCBI): domain Eukaryota; kingdom Metazoa; phylum Chordata; class Aves; order Columbiformes; family Columbidae; genus Caloenas; species Caloenas nicobarica. The sequence goes on from NC_088245.1 coordinate 75,905,137, forward strand.
ATCAAAGATGAAGGGAAAAATTTGATTGCACAAGCAAGAAGAGGTTTAAAAAACCTCAAAACACTCCAAAACATTCATTCAAACTGGAAAATGAAATAAGAACACAAAAGCCTATTCAGTGCTGAAACGATCATTTTTAGTGCTTGAATCAGTGTTTGATAGGGATAGTGGCAACAAATATCCCAAGTAGAATGGAAGGGGTTTTTTAAAAAGAAAGGGATGAAGATGTTGCGATAACTTTTATAAATACAGAGGAAATGCAACTCAAAACAGCTGAGCAGAGTGTTAAGAACAAGGCTAAAGCATCATCTTTAATGACAAGAAATAATTTCTATATGAGGCCGTTATACATTGATGTATAAACTGAATGCGTTATATGCATGGAACAAGCCCAGAAAATCTAATTTTGTTTCTTTGCTATTTAACTATAAAGGAATAATTTCTTCAGTGTTATCCATTGTATCAGAAAGACATTATATTAGAAATAGTAAGAAAAATTTAGATGCAAGTTTGTCTTGTTGTTACTGGTAGTACACACTGCTTTAGATGTATTTGCTACTATGCTGCAGTTTGATCCAGAAACTGTTTTACAGCTCCATATTATATATGAATGAAAAAATTGTTTACAGTGCAAAACCTTAAATTCACTCCCCAGGTGCCAAAGTTCTGAGAGAACTAAGGAACTGATATTTCCTTGTTTTTAAATTTTCAATGCTTACTGCATTTATAAAATCCTTCAAGTATAGATTGCTTTGGTTTTGTATTGTTTTAACCTACTTTATTGAGAGTTTTAAAACATCCAAAACTAAAAACAGAAAAATGTTATCATGTGAAGTCGCATGATATCATTATGTAATCTTAATTTCATTATAGAGAAAATGACTCATATTTTTCAGTGTCTTGCATTTTCATGGGACTTCTCACACTGAAAAGCAAAGTTATGTGATGCTTAGGGAACTCTACTGTAGTACAAGGCAAACTCTAGTCCAGGAGAGCTGTGAATTCCATATGCATGGCAAGTTTGTGCTTCAAAAAAGCAATGTTTCCATTAATATCTATGAAATCTTCAGCTACCACAGTACCTTATCAGAAAATCTGTGACACTAGAAATCTGTCCAAAGCAAAGCCCAGCTTGCTCAGGAAAAAGGAGGTAGGAAGTTCATGTTTTGCTATTCCTGTGAAACAATTTTACTGACAAGTTTCGTGTAGATGCTGGGGAGAGGGCGTTTTTTATTCTTGGAAACTTGCGTTCAGTGAAAACTAGTTTTAAACCTTAAAAGAAAGAATATATGAAATATCCAACAACCCCTGCACCAAGTGTGAAAATAGAGAAGCCTCCATTTTAGTAATCCTTTTAAAAGCAGCTGGAAAGGCAATAAATAAAAATGAGTTGCAATCAAACCCCATGATATCCATTTTCACTGTAATGAAGCTTGATGTTTTTTTCTGAACTGTAGTAGAGTAAAACTATAATTAATGCTTGAGCAGGATATGAATTGAATGCTACTTGTAATAACATCACGTTGGTAATGCAGTAGGATATTGCACATGAATGATTTTGGATTTTAACTGGATTTTTCTGTTGGATTCACTCCTTATCAAAAAATGTGTTGAGTAAAACTCTGTATGGCTGCTTCAGGCAAAATGTGCACTTCAGACTAGTCAGGTTCATACTCAGCTCTGATGTCGCTTCAGTATGTGACTTGGAAAAGTCATTTGGCCTCTCTATCATTTCACTTCCTGAAAAGTGAAATGAAGAAAATATGTGCTGGAGGGTCAGGAGCTAAATCAAGATTATTTTCTTAAATTTGGCTACTGGGACCTTTTCTGCAAGGAAGTAACAACATTTGTTCATCTAAGTAGTATTGAGGTGCCTAAAGAAGCAGATAGGTGTTCAGAGAGATTTAGAAAATAACTAAACAGATCAGGCATTTAGACTTTTTTTTGTCTCTATGTAAATAAGGTGTTTGGTCTACTTCTGTAACTTAAAACTGTAATGGCTCCTACATAATTTTGCAGTTCTGGCCTCAAAACTATGTTTTAACAAACCCATAAAGCATTTATGCAAACTATTTGGGAAAGTGGAACAAAAAGTGTTGTTCTTCTAGTGAAAGTTGTTTTTATGGTTATTGCTGACAAGCGGTTGTAAAACAGTCGTGGTGCGAACAGCACAGGAACAGCCACTTTACTTGAAGGGGAAAATCTTTTTTGATAAGAAAATTTACACTTTGTCAAACAGGGAAAAATCATTGTTATGGCGACTGGCTGCAGATTCTAAGCTTATGTGAGATCGTTACGAACAGATACAGTTAAGCTCCTTTCTGCTGGTGGGCTGAATCTCTTCCCTGGAGCTATATCCCAAAAATTGCCAGGTTGTGAGTAGCCTGAGGTAGCACTGGGCATGCAATATACCATATGGATCAATATGCAGACATTCATGGATGAAATTCCATGTTGGAAATTGGAACGTTATTTGAAATCGTAAATAAGCATAGTTGCTGCTTTTTACAACTTGAAGGGCATAAAATGAAAACAAGAATGAGGTGCCTTTTTTAGTTTCTCTCCAAAAAAAGCCAAAGTCAAAATCTAAATGATCCTGCCTCCCCTTTAACAGCCTTTGTGATCTGCTGCCGAGGTCGAATAGATCCCCAGTGTCAAAATCCCATGAGGTTTTGGAAACTGTTTGTTTTGCTGCCACTCAGTTTCTGATTGCTCAAATTGGAACATCTGAAAAGAGCACAGCTTTTCAAGGGATGCCTGCAGAGGTGTTTGGGGTTTTTTTGTTTGTTTGGTTGGGGTTTTTTTGTTGTTTTTTGTGTTGGTGGTGGTGGTGGTGGTTTTTTGTTTTTGTTTTTCTTTTTGTTTGGTTTTTTGTTTTTCTTTTTTTCTACAAAATTAAATTCTTTACAGTTGACCTTGTCTCTACCATCTTTTGAAAATTGTGTTCTGTAGCTACTTCTCATATTTACAATCCACAATCTCTAACGAACATTTTTTCCACCGCAGGTCACATAAGATTCAATGATGATGTTTGACAGTGGAAGTATTTGAGGCTTTCATCTTCTGAAACAGCTTGCAAAGGTGTATAATGACAAAGTCACACAAGTAATTTCATTATTTTCCTCAGAGTTTGCCTATAGAATATATTTGAAATTAGATTTTAAAAATTATAGTTAACATAGCTTCCAGTAAAAATTTTGATAGGAAACTATCTTGAAATTCCAAACCAAGCATCTCAAGGGGCTGTGTGTATGGTTTCTCGTGAAAACAAAAATGTTGTGGCATGCTTTGCTGAGCAAAATAAAGGGAAGAGGTTTTTTTCAGGTGATGGCTTATAGGGTTATAACCCTGACCACCTAAGTAAAATAAGACAGTAACTTCTTTAGGATTCTGTGTAGACCACTGGTACTAATAAGCCAACTACTGCATGAAAGTACTTTTTTAAAGATCAGTCTGGAATGTGTATCCCCTGCAAGCCTGTAAGACATTTTCTTTTCTAATGTGGCAAAAAATGGGCCTCCATGAGCACAACAAATGTAGCCTGTCTTTCAAACCTGCCTCAGCACAGACTCCTCAGGGTCTGTCACAGAGGTATGCAAATGATTTTGCACAGACAATTGTTAGATTGCCACTGCATTTGGCTTGCTTGTTTTCTCCTTCTGATAGCTACTTCAATGAGATCAAGCCATACTATTCAGGAAGTGTTTTGAAGGATTCAGTCTATTGACAATATTTGGGCCCATTTGCAGAACTCAAAAATAGTTCTGAATGTTAGGAAGTTCATGGGTCATCAGGGTAATAGATGTGATGGAGCCCAACTCTGTATACTTCCGAAAATAACACATAAATGCACAACGTCTTGCAGACTGTTGTATTATTGCCTTTTTTTTTTAAAGTCAGGTATTTCTTCCTCCCCTAATTATGCACTAAATATAAAGTGGTTTCTTCTGTGATTTGAGTAGGTAAGATTTATGCTAAGCCAGCATAGTAAAAATGAAGGTCTTATTAGTGAATCAAATGTTATCTATAACACATACTTGGAGAAATGACTCTTAAGGTGACTTTGGTTAAAGTCTGTTAAAGAACAAGGAAAAAATTGTGGCTTGTGTTGATGGGATTCATTTACACTCTAAAATACAGAGTATTAGCTGATAGTTGTTTCCAGCAGAAATATACAGATTTTTAAGTCCATATAATTTTCCTTCCTTTAGTGGAAACAGCTCAGATAAGACTGCTTTTCTCCCTGTGTCACTACTCATATGGAATGAAGTGGGACTTAACCTATTAGAAATAATTTCAGCTGTTATGCACCAGTACTTACCTGAGTTCACTGAAATGCAGTAATTTGTCTCAGTCTTAAAAAGAAAATTATTTATAAATTTGCTTCAATTTATAATAATCTGGTTTTGTTGGACGTATAGCATTAATTGTTTTAAGAATGCAGTAAATGCTGCTTATGGTACAGCGAATACCCAGATGTTCACATTTTTCTTTGAAAAATCTGTGCAATGAAATAAAAAATAATTAATTGAAGCTATATGGCTTTCAAAGTTCAATCTCATGCTGCATTTTTTTTGGCAGCTGTATACACTGATGAGGTGTCCATCTCCTCTGTTATTGATGTGATACTGTGCCATCTTGTGAGTTTTGAGTGAATTTTAACAGGAAGTGAAAAAAATGGGGTGGGAATGGAATAGCATCCTCACTGGAGGTGAATGACAAGCCTACAGCTGACTGCAGCAGAAATTGGAAGTCTAGAGGTTCTGCTTAAAGCACAGAATCTAGTGATGCTGTTGAGATGACTCCTGGTGTTTCCCAGGAACCTGAGAGTCGTCACATTTTTTTCTTGTCCCTCACCACTCGACTCTATTTTTCTTTCTTTAGAGGTGATCAGGTTACCTTAGCCCTGTATTTCTGCTTCTTGGATAAAAAAATTACACTTCGAACTTTCCCAACAACAGAGGCTTACTTCCATGGTCATCATAGGTATGTGCTACAGTGAGAAGCCAAAGCATCTTAAGGAGTAAATGTTGCATTTCTATGCTGCTGCAGTTGCCTTAACCAGTACCTCTTGGACCTAAGGAACTGAGTTTTCTGAAGCCACTTAATAATTTCCTTTACTCTTGGTAGCATTGCAGGTATGTGTTAAGTGTGTATGGTGGTTTGATTGAAAATGAGTTAGTTTTCTTCATGCAGTTAGAAACCTTTCTTTTTTTGTAGCTAGCATGGTCATTGTTTGAATTTAATTTGAGAACAAGAAGATAACACCCTGGGACTGAGTTAATGTTTTAATTGTTTTCTGGGAACCAAGGACGTTGTAAGCGCTTTGCCCACAGGTGTGAGGCAGCTAGAAAGGAGGCCACGGATGGAGCAGACCCTGACTGACATCCAGACTGAGCAAAAAGAACATACCATGTCAGTAGCGTCATGTTTCATATTTAAGGAGAGTTGAGATCTTCTGGCCAGTGAAGGAGTTGGGATGGAGATCTGTTCTGGTTCTGCTCCGTTTCGGTGGAGTTCTGTTCGGGAGTTTCTTTAGACTGGCTGCTCTGTGTGGACAGAGTTCATGAGGAATTGCACTGCATATCTTTTATTTCATGTTCTATTTCCATTTTATATATATTATTATTAGTAGTATATTAGTGTTATTTTGTTATTTTATTAAACTGTGTTTATCTTAGTCCACAAGTCCCTCCCTTCCCTTTTGATTCTTTCCTCTATTTGGGGGTGGGAGAGACAGAGTGAGCAAGTGGCTATCGTGGTTATATTGCTAGCTCGGGTTAAACCACAACAATGTGAAAGGAAAGCAAGCCAAACCAATATATTTTGATTTTTACTTTTATTACTGATCTTAACCATTTTGTTATCCCATAGTTCCACATACAGTTTCAGTCTTCTCTCAAATTAGTCCTAGGAAAACAAGTGTGGAGAGTAAATCCCTTGTTCTGCTTTGTAACTACAGGTCTGATCACTTCCTACTCAAAAGCTGTAACAGCTTTTGTTTGGAATGACCTGTTGTCTTACAAATGTTACACATGCTCAAATCTATGATCAAACTTTGAGGGTATTTTTGGATATTGCCACAGATTGCAAGTTGCACACATGCTTTGGATGATATAATTTTCTCTCTACACTGTAGTGATGAGTAGTGTAACAACATTATCTTTTTTTGCATTATCAATAAGGTATTGCTGTAAATGCAAACTGCTGCATATTCTTTGGTAATCCAGGTCTTAAGGGAAAGTACAGAGTTTCTTTTGAGACTAGTAACTATAACCAAAACCAGGAGCACATGCCCTGAAATTGTAATGTCTTACTATCATAATTAGAGAAAAATGCTTATGGCCGAAAAACCCCATTTCTTAAGCACTTTTTAAAAAGTACCACTCCTCTAAATTTCTGAGTGGGAAACAAAATTTTGGAAGATGTATTTTGTACACAAAGAGAGTGAGACACAATTACCATCCAAAGTCAGGCATTTAAGAGTTCTGCCTTCAAAGTCTGGATAAATAAGTGGCTTTCTTACGATGGAGGTGATAGAAAGTGAGAGTCTTTAGGCTATATTCTGCTGCTATTGTACCTTACAAAGAAACTCAATTATGAGATGACTTTACCAAAACAGGATTGAGAATAAGTCTTACTACTGTTACACAGGAAATATAATCCTAGATAATATGTTTAATCTATAGTTAATATTAATTTTGCAAACTGAAACAGGAGATATAACTTGATAGTAACCAATTTAGATTTCAAATGAGACAATTGATTATCATTATGTGAAAACCTACTTAAACATTTCCTGAACACATCCCAGTTTGTATTATATAAGTGCAGAAAAGTCCTTCAGTCACTGAGACAAGTAGTGACTTGATGTTTCACATGCCATAAAGTATTACCCAGATCTATGTGTTTTGAACGTGAACTTGAACTTTTAAAATTAAGATTTCTCTTTATTTGAGCTGTCCTTGCGTTAGCCCTTGGTCCATTTTCAGAGCTAAGATGACAAGCTGAAGTAATTGGCCAAGACTGCTAGAATTTTATTGCCACTTTGCGTAGTACTGCAAGCTATATTACGGTGCTGTTGGAAAGAATGTGTTTCTCCATCATTGCAATAATTTTTATTAATGTACTGTTTAATGGTTTCACAAAACTTTTTTTAATCTGATTGCTCCGCTATTTTTTATGGGAGAAAATATTTGTTCCACAAATAGATTAGAACAGAGTTTGAATGGTTTAAATGTAGATTTACACAGGCATATCAAATTTTCTATGATGGAATTTATTAATCAGCAGTTAATGACATTATGACATGAAGGTCATTATTTGGAGAAAAAAATTTCCCCCTTTAGCCCTGAATTGCTAATAGGTAACAGTAAATTTTGCTTTTCCATGAACCATATCTGTGGACATTTTCTACAGTAGAAGATAGTGCAAACAGCCTATTGTTCTATTTAAAATAGCTCACATAATGATAAGTAATAAATGGTGTCTAAAACCAAATATTTTGTTTTGAAAGAAAAATACCTTGACAAGAAGAGAGAAGTTATCACCTGGTTGTGATTCTACAGCAAATTCAAATTAGCAGACCACTCTGAGTTCTTTTGAGGTGAATGGGATTTGTCCAGGTCTGAGCTCTGGTGCTATCAAGTCCTGTAGGATGAATGTGTGCGATGCTACTCACCTTGTCAAGGAAAGGTCTCCTAATTGCTTTGCCTCAGCTTCCCACATGTGGGACACAGTCTGTGAATCTTTTCATGATTCTGACTGAAGAACTGGCTTTTTTAGGGTCATTCTCCCCTTTTTTTGAGGCTAGTGTGCCCATCTAAGTACAGTAGAAATAATTTCTTTGTGAGGCTTGGTTGTCTAGGTGTGCCCCACACAGAGATCACACTGCTTTTGCTAAAGTAGGAAAATGCACATGAGGATGCTCTCCCAATTGTTGAGTGCTTCTGGAGAGGTTAATACTCTTGCAGCTGCTGAGAGTAGCATGACAAAGGGCTTCAAATGATAACCTCTCTTCCTAGATCACCAGGGAAAATGATAACCATTGATATTTTATATTAGTGTTATTGGAAACCCTACTTTTGAAAGGAAAAGAAGTTTGAGGAATTTTTTTTTTTTTACAAATCAGCTTTTATGAAATAATAATGACCAGTTTTGTCTGCAAGCTTTTGTAGAGCTCTGCTTGAATGCCGAACCTTTCAATGACAATGGGTAGCTTTCCGTTGCTTGCAGTCTTAAGACTTTGGCTTGGGTTGCCAACTTCAAGACAAATTCATGCTATGTGGTAACTGCATCATAACAGTAAGAACATTCAAGGTTTTGCCCAAATTTTAGCTGGCTTATGTCTGTCTGAATAAGGACCTCAGGAATAAGAATGAGAGCTGAAGTTGGTACAGATGACTTCTGCAGTGATTTATTAAAATTTCTTTGAGATTACTGCCTTTAAAAATCCCTCTGAGAAATTTTTGCTTGATTCTGTATTCTTCTTTGATTTGTGCAAAATGAGATGGTACTGGGACTGTTTATTTTTGTTTTGGTTTTGCCATGTACTATCTGTAAAATATGGAGACTGAGCTAAAAAAAGTAGAGCCAAACTATTGTATTTTCAGTGTTATTACCGATGTTTCTTTTGCTAAACTTGATGTGGATAATCCCGCCATTATAGAGAAATTAGTAGTATCAGTGTCAGGTTTTCAAACTGAATCACGACATATTAATTACACTTAATAAATGGTCTGGTCTAAAGATAACATTTTCAACAATGGTATCTCGCAACCCATGTACAAATAATGAACACTGTGAGTTAAACTGTGATTATAACCAAGACTTCATGGTGTTCCCATCAGCCGGGAGCCTCAATGTCTTCTGACAAGCACAGATGTGCAGTGAGAAAAACTCTCCAATTTGGAAATCAGAGATATACTCTTCCTTTCTCTCTACTGTATGTAGTTATTCTCCTACCTACCTAATGGATATTCTTTAATATTTTAATAGCTCATTTTATGTTTTCCTATCATCCCTCCATGTTGGTTTAGGTCTTAAATAGAAAGGCACAGGAATAGATTGCAAAGAATTGTTATTTCTAATAAATATAATACTAATAATGTTGTGCAAAACAAAAGATGTAACTATACAGTGCCCATAGGAGAGGGACACTACCAGTGATAATATGCTCTATATTCTATCATATACAATTCTTTTGGGTAGAGACTTTATTTTGAGGGTTTGGTGGGTTTTTTTCATGGTTCAGAATTCACATGTTCAGAATTCAGAATTATTTTTTTTCAAAGAGAGGAAAAAGTAGATGTTTTCCTTGCTTCCTGTAGTTTTCTGTTGTTGTTACTGTACAAAAATAATATGCTTAATACACTTACTGCTATAAAATGCAAGGTGATTATAGGGCATGTGTATCTCTGCCAGTCAGGTAGGATCATGTAAAGGGTCCTGTGCAACTGACCTTGCCTGGATTGTTCAGTTGCCATTGAACATGGCAAATACTTACTGTTATTCATTCATTGAAATCACTGCTATGTGGCTGCAATGGATACTTTTTTCCTGGTGATGGCATAGAGTCAAGAATATTCTTCTCTTGTCACAATTTTTTTGTCGCAGTGCTCTGGCACCATCAAGTCCCAGGGATTCCCTGAGTTGCATGTTTTCTGGATCACCGGAAAGCACATCTCTAAAAAGGTCTTTAATATAAAACAGTTAATTAGTGACAAGAGACTTGGGACCTGTCCCCTTCTTTAAATAATCATGAGTGTCCTCTGGCATGAATTTTCTGCTCATCTGCTTATTCAGTAAACTTGCTTGATGAGGCAACAGAAAGTTTGTCATTACATGACCATATCCCCAGGGGTAGCTCATAACTTGAAACTCCCACAGGTGCAGGCATCTCAACTTGGAGCCAAAGTGAGCACTTTTTCCATTGCAGGGAATGGCTTGGGGGCTGTTTAGAATCAGAGAATCATTTTGGTTGTAAAAGGTATTTAAGATCATGAAGTTCAACCATTAACCTAACACTGTCAAGTCAACCACTAAACCATGTCCCTAAGACCCTCATCTACACGACTTTCAAACACCCTCAGGGATGGTGACTCCACCACTCCCCTTGGCAGCCTGTTCCAGTGCCTGAGAACCCTTTCCATGAAGAAATTTTTCCTAATATCCAATCTGAACCTCTCCTGGCGCAACTTGAGGCCATTTCCTCTTGTCTTATCACTTGCTACTTGGGAGAAGAGACCAACACCCTCCACGTTACAACCTTCTTCCAGGGAGTTGTAGACAGCAACGAGGTCTCCCCTCAGCCTCCTTTTCTCCAGGCTGAACAGCCCCAGTTCCCTCAGCAGCTCCTCATCAGACTTGTGCTCCAGGCCCCTCACCAGCTTCGTTGCCTTTCTCTGAACGCTCTCCAGCACCTCAATGTCCTTCTTGTAATCAGGGGTCTGAAACTGAACACAATATTCAATGTTTCGGCTGGGCTTGTCACCCTGACAGGGGCAAAGCGCTTTTGGAGAAGCTGGAAGGTGTCTCCAGGCTGAGTGGGCGCTTAAGGACACTGCCTGTCTGAGGTGGTGATCCTGCCTGGTGTGATGCCCTGGCTGCGCACAGCCCCTGCATTGCAGCGTTGCGCTTGTACCTGATGTTTTGCCAAGACTCGGGAACTTAGACCTTCTTTTATCTTGTATTTGGAAAGGCCAGAGATCTTATTTTATCCTGTGTTTGGATACGCTGTCCTCATTGTAATGAGAAGTGATTCCACATCAGGCGAGCTGTGCTAGGGCGTGGTTGCTGTCTGTGTAGTCACTGCACATTGTCTATAGTGAGTATCCCTGGCAAATATGTATATGTCTCCTCAGTCTTACAGATTATTTCATGAGAGTTCACCTAAATTGTGCTCATCTCTACAAAAACACTGTAGTTGTCTGTCTAAGGCTGCTTTTATTGTGTCTTTTAGCATGGCAAAGATGCTACATTGCACCCTGTCAGTCAGACATGGCAAACAGGACTTGCATGGGTGCAGAGGAGTCTGTTCAAGCTCCCAGCAAGCTAGGGTGGTTTTACTACACAGCACTTACCTTATACGACCTTATCCATTAACTCAGTTGCAAATATCTTTGTGTCTTTTAAATGGCACTGTTTGAGGAAAGAATGGATAGAAGTAAAGGTCTTGCAGGCCTATGAGTCCATGTGGCAAGGGCCTGGCAAGGGCCTGCATAAGATGTTTGAGGCATGTGAATACATGCACATGAGCACCTGAAGTTCTAACTCACAAAGTAATTGCAAGAATCTGAAATATTTCTGAAGGTCCAGTACCAAACAGCTCTTGTGTCTGCTGTCCGTAAAGCTGCTGCTTTACGCTTCTGTTCATAGATGTTGATGAGCCAACACTCTCTGGTCGCTGGAAGGTGTCCTTGGCGCAGAACTTGGGGCATTTGAGAGGAAAAATATGAATTTAGTCAGTAGGAGCTTCTAAATCCCTGCTGTGGGTTATGGGGGGCGCTAACTCTGTTGTGCTGGAAATGGAAATTTCCTGTTCTGCTGAGCGTTTGTTAAAGCCAGCACAGAAATGTCTTCACCTTTCCATGGAAGACACCTTCCCAACTTTGAAATTAAGTAAAAGATGAGGTACAAAGGGAAGGAAGTACCATGTCAGTGGAAATCTCTGCTGCAGAAAAGTTCAGAGATTTTGATGTTTTACTATCTACTACTATAGATCGAATCATATCTCAAGAAATTAAAATAAACCCCCCATCACTTGAAACAGAAAACCAGGAACCTTTCCACCTGAAAATGACAGAATGTTGCAGTCTCCCAATACTTAAAAAGGAAAATACCATGGGAAATATATGAAACACAATGTTTCCTGTGAGTTGCTATTTGAGAACCAATGTATCCAGAAAAAATATGTATACTATTACCACTACTATTACCACTCTGAGCTGATCAACTGTAGTCTGAGAAAATTGCGATTTAGATAATTATAATATTTTTATGGTGCTTGTAATCTCTGTGGTGTCAAAATTTTGTGTTATAGACTTCCGGTAAGCATGAAAATGAAGACTAATTTTTGGTTACATGCTGCACTATTTTATCGAGGACTCATTTGTTCTTCCAATAATGTGATTCTCACTTTTTGGGGTTCATTAGGGGCATTTATCTGTTTAATAAATACATCTACTCTGTGTATACTTTTAATGTTTCCTGATAAAAACTGCTTATCTCTCTTAGCTTCAATGATTGTATGTAAACAAGGATTACTTTTCCAGGAATCTTATCCCCACTGCCAACTTGCAGTGTGTTTAGGCTTTCTTTGGGAATGACTACTGTGTGAGGCATGTGTCTGCCTAAATATGTGCAACTAGTTTAGAGTTAGTCTGAACACAGGAAAAAATACAGAACAATCTGTTCTACTGTGTTTTTATGTTTATGAGTGTAATTTCCTATTAGTCACTATGTAACACAAAAACAGATCTTGTAAGGGAATGACGAGTGGAACAAGATTTGACTGTTCTAACACAAACAATTTCTTTTTACTCCTTTTCCTCCAAAGGGTAATAACAATACTTACACGATGTCATTTTTAAGTCTTAATAAACTGTTGATAAAATCTACATGACGATAAAATAATTGCTCCTTTGGGAAACAGACCTCAACTGTGAGAGAGTATAAATTATCCCATGAGAAAAAAAAGTCCAGAATCAGCTCAGAGTGACTTTTTGTGATAAGAGAGGAGCAACCTGTGGAGACTGTGCAAGGAGCCTCAGGGATAAACTTGGACCTTGTGTAACTTGCCATTGAGCAGAATCATGTTATATTCTACACATGATTAACAGGTTATATGCATATGAAAACATGGATGTTTTTGCTTACCAAGCCTCAGACAAATTAAAGGAAGCAAGATGCCTTTGTGGCTATTAAACAAAAAGATCAAGCCATAAACCACTGATTTATGTTAATGTAGAGAAATATCACTGCATCCTCCCTGCTTGTATTGTTTCCTTAGCATCTATTCCTGATCTGTGTCAGAGATAAGACCTTAGAAAGGATGGTCTGGCACAGTATGGGTTGTCTCATGTATCAGCAATCAGACAGTTTTTGTGCTGCCTTCTTACTTAAGTCTTAACAATCTTACCAATTTTTATGATTTTTCTCAACCATGCAGAGAAAGCGTGGGCTTTCCTCCTATGGCAATGAGACAGGATCTTGTCTAGCAACTTTGCATCATCCTTGGACAGAGGAGTGTACTAAAAGCCTGCACATATGAATACAAACATATGACCTGAGCCTGTCTTACCTTAGTGTTCTTTGTTTCACGTGCTATAGTGTTCTTCATGCCTAGATTTTTCACCATAAAAACCTATTGTGTTGGCTACATTATGGTTATTGTAGAAGTAGCAGTGCTGTTCTCCTGCTTTAAGTGACTTTTTTGACTCAATGTATCCAGGGCTGTCCCAGATTAATTGATTTCATTTAATTACATTGCAGATGGACACTTCCAAGACTAGATTTAGGTTGGTTAGGAACATGGAGTTTTATAATGGCAAACCTTAAACTGCCACACTTTGGAACAGATACAAGTGTAAGATAATATTACTCAACGCAGCACACAATTACTCATTCAATTGAACCAAGCTTCATAACATCTTTTTCAGGATTGTTCTCATTATACAGATTGAAAAAACGGAGGTGGGTTTATCTATTTTTTTTTCATTTCTACCCTTAATCCATTTTGATGAAACCACTGCTCCCCTTTCCATTGAAAAAAAAAAAAGAAAAAAGAGCCAGCTGTTGGCTTTTCAGCAAAGTCACTGTGGGACAAGGTAATTGTGTGCTCTGGCATCTCCGTGCAGGGTGCCAGTCTGCAGAGGCTTGTTCTGAGGCACCTGGGAGATGAGGCATTTGAGCACCTCTCTGGTTTTTAAGGCCATGTTGCTAAATAAGGTGGCTTCAGCAGCAGTTATGGTAGTAGGATTCTAGGGCACTGAAGATCTGGTTCAAAATTCAGATTTCTTTCCTTTCCCCATAGCATACAATATGCTGTGGATTAATGACATATGCTACAGTTCATAATATGACAGTAGTCTACATCTACTGACTCCTGTTGTAACTGCAAGGTCTCAATATTCAGACACCTGAATGGTGCTAATCATCACTTTTAGCCCATTCAGAAAGGAGAATACCCTCTTTTTGCGTAATATGCTCTGATGCAATACTTGAAACTATTTTTTTCTTTCCAAGTCTCACCCATTCCTTTATTTTGTGTCTTGCCAACTCTTTCACATTTGCAAAGACTCTTTACAATTTTTATAAGGTGCTATTTATAGGACAAGCAGAGATTATGTCTTTCCATGAAAGTCTTCTGGCTTTTCTTCCTTATTAATATATTTAAATATATTAATGCTTCCTTGTTTTCCCTCATCTTTCCCCAACATGTCAAATTTCTGTGTTGTTTTCCCTTGCTTTAATAATTTTCCTTCCTATTTTTTCCCCTTTTCTATGCTGAAGACACCCTTTCTCACTTCTTTTCTCTCCCCCTCTTTCTTTATCCTCTCTCTTGCCCTCCTTCCTTTACATGTTTGCTTCCTTCTGATGTTTTTTTTGCTGCTAATGCCTTTTTTTTTTTTTTTTAAATTGTTCTGGGTCCTCAACTGTTTGCTTTGCAGTCCCTCTGCTAATCTGTCAGAATTCCCATCCTGGTTTTTTTTCAGTGTGCAGACCGATCCTGTGCAAACCAGTGGTCTGATCCTGTGCTAAGCTCCAGAGGAACAGGCTGGGGAGCTGTAGTAAGGTAGGTGCAAATCAGAGCTTCATGGCAGCGTAAGACACCTTTTGCCTGCAAAGAAGCATGGAGAGCAGAGCTCTGCTTTTCTCTAGTTCTTCTGTCTGCTGTGTTCTCTGTTCTGAAGATGGTCTCTCCATCACCTTAAGCTGAGGAAAGGCACAACAGAACTGGCTTAACCAGCTGTGGGCAGGGAGTTCTTTTATTAGATAATCACTGAAGTGGCTGTGGAAAAGTTTTTAATTTATCACTTGTGTAGAGATAATGTTGCTTCACTTATGTTCCCTTTCTCTTTCATGACTATTCTTCTTGTTTGGTATAAAGACACGATGCTATTTTCATGCCGTTATTTAATTTCATTGTAGAGCTATAATGGATGATTGTCAAACAGGATTCAATACTCCTGTCAGACGTACGTGAGAGCTGGAAGATATCACTAGGTTAAGTTCTTCTTTCTTTGCAAACCTGTTATTTTTGCAGGTGGTAATAACCTGTTCAGGTGCTGCACATCTAAAAAATTCTTAGACTCTATTGTCTAATATTGTTTAATAAATTGTTTATTAAATTATCGTTGAAGAAATATACTTAATTTCTAACTTAAGAATGCATCTTTTCCTCATTAGAGGCTGAACATTATGTTTTCTAATTTGGAGATCAGAGGCGAGACTTCTTAACCATGTAGGAAACATTGAGGCGTGAGGCTTTTAATCCAATATTTTCAGCTGCAAAATGCAACTCATAAACTACCTGCTTGGTCCGTTGTAGTATCTGAATAGACAAAAACATACCATGTCTGACTGTAAACCCACAAGATGGGATTATTGGCTGGCAGCCTATTCACAAATGTTCTGTACAAGTGCTGAAGTACTAAGCCCATTTAAATATAAACCGTTTATTTCAAAGATTAGATAAGGGACTGTAGAATACTCAAATACTCAGTTTCAGATATTGAACTCAACAAACTCAGTGATTCTGCGGATGATCAAACTTCTTTATGTTTACATGTACGGAAAACTAGTTATAACATGTAGTGATGCAGTTCAGCCTTAGTCTTATGTCATTTTCCTTGTATTTTCTTTACATAAACAGTTTCTCTGTATTTTCTCTGATGCAGCTTCATTATCTGTAGTTCTTGAAATTGTTTGCATCTTTCAAAGAGCTCTATAGAGCTCTTCTTTTGACTTGTTGATTTTGTTGAATCAATTGTGCTCCAGAATTCACCTGTGTGGGTCAGCACTGATAAGTTTTCTGACATCAATTTCTCTGGAGGAGGAGGGCTCTCGCATCCTTGTTCAGCAGCACAAGATTGAGCTGCAAGTGCATTTCTATAGGTTTTTGTTTTCTTTCTAAAAACACTGGATTTTTCGGTATATATTTTTTCCCTAAACGTCTCAATTTATTTGGCTTTCTTAGCTTTTATACATGACTTTGACAGTTCCCAAGGTGTGCTTGTGGCTCAAGCAGACAGTGCCTGAGTTGGTAAAAGCTTTGCCAGTAAGACTGAAAAGCTGTATGTAACTTTGATTTGCTTTGTTTTTTTCCTATCAAAAAACAATTAAGGATGCTCTCTGGACAAGCTGCTTTGGAGATGAGTATATCAGAGACAAAAAATTACTCAGCCCATGCAATCTAATGTTACCTTCTGAGGCAAGGAACTGTGCAAGAGAGCACTTAGAGGATTTTTATGGCATATACAGAGTATTTCATGTGTGACTGTTAGGAGCCTCCTCACAAACAGTTTGGACTCGACATTACATTCCTAATATAGCAAGATACTTTAAGCATGTATCCAACCGTAAGTGTGCAGTATAATGGTTGTACTTACAGCTACCTGATAAAACATCTTCCTAAGTGAAAGTCTGCAGTGTTATATCTGGTCTAAAGGACTAGTAAATTTTTTGGGAAGGGCAATTTAGTGCTCAATAACAAAATCCCTGATTTGTTAGCGCATTTTTTGCATAAATAAATATTTTTGGCACTGTTTTGATATTTAGAAGTAGACGACATTTTGAAAGCTTATGTGTAATAAGTCAAAAGAGAGACTTTGCTGGAAACTTAGAGAGTTTGATTAACGTCAAGGAAAAATTCTACTCCTGACCAAAATGAGAGCATCAATCTCCTGTCACAGCAAATAATTAGATGTCTAGAGCACTCAGGAGAGATATGAAGGATCTCACGCCAAACCTCTGATCTAAATTTCACATTTGGAAGGGATTGAGACCTATGTATGTTAGTAACCTAACTGTAACTCTTTACTCTCCTGGCTTTTCTCTCTTCATTCTCTAGTGGTAGAATTTCAGTGTTTTCACTTGTTATTCAATAACAATAACACTCTTATGTAAACCTGAGTTTCATGAGATGAGAAAGCCACTTCCTGCTCAGCTCTGTTTGGAAGTCGAGGCACAAATATCATTATATTCGAAGCTGCTGCTTTCAGTGTCTCAGTGTATACTTTTTGGGATTGCACCAGGAAATACTGGAACTGGGAAAAGACATCTGAATTAAAAGCTGCAGTTCTCCCAGACAGAAACTTCTGAGATCTTTATGCCACGGCAGAATCCTAAATCTCCACCAGATTTAACACTGAATGGCAGTAAGTCAGCAGAAGCTAGTGACGAATGAGATCTGACTGTAATGCAGTCATTGGAACATCCATCTATTGAGTTGATTATAACCTTTGGATCTACCTTTGCTACTTTTTTGATGTTAAAACAAGTTGTGAGGTAGTGTGTGGTGGGCTGTGCAATGTATGTGTATTTTGAAAGCAGGCACATAAAGAGAACAGGTGTCGTTTTAGGTTGCTAGCACCAGTTTTTCCTTTTCTCATGTAATTTCAGGAGAAACTTGATGGTGCTCCTTAGGAGGTATAATAATCTGCAATGAGGCATCAATCAAGTAAAGTTTTATGTGGGGGGCCCTCCAGAAGAGCAGCTTCATGTGAAGTCAGGACTATCAAATCAAGGAGTTCAGTAAATGTTTTTTTCCAGGTAGGATTCACTCCCAGCCTCCATTTTTATTTTGTTGTATCAATCAGCAATCTAGAGAATCTATGTATGGCATGAAGATTCTGGTTAGTTTTCTTCTATTTCTATTCTGTGAGCCAGCCCCGAGATCTGGGCTGTGCAAAGAGCAACCCTAAAGCACTAGGAAAACCATTGCCTAACAATGTGCATGCAATCTAATTGTCCCACTTTCAGAAACAATGTTCTCTGTCTGGTTCTGCAATACAATAGCTCCAGGACGCCCCAAAAAACTAGTAGAAGATGACTTCAAAATAGATAAAGTACTTTCCACTGCTGG
This sequence comes from Caloenas nicobarica, assembly GCF_036013445.1. Classification (NCBI taxonomy): domain Eukaryota; kingdom Metazoa; phylum Chordata; class Aves; order Columbiformes; family Columbidae; genus Caloenas; species Caloenas nicobarica. The sequence continues at coordinate 75,923,222 of NC_088245.1, forward strand.
CAGAGAGCTTCTGGAGCTTCTTGGAATTTCAGGAAGTGGATGTATCTACAGCATCTAAAAGGGATTAAATAAGTTCCTGAGTAGCAAGGTCATAAATGTTTCTAAATGGGCTAGGCATGGATATGCCTTCTAACATCCCTACTACGACCCTTCTGGATATAGGGCAGTAGGGGGGACTGGACTGCAGAAAACGGCCCCATGCACCTACTCTGTATAAAAAGCTTCCACCTAAATAGCACCAGTGCTACTGGCGGCAGGTTTCTAGTCTGAGGCAGTAGGACATTCCTTCATTACCATGAAGCAGAGACCTGGAAATCCTATCCATAGTGAAAATACCTGATTTATTACTCCGTCTTATTAAGAGTATTCACAAGCCTGGGCAAGAATAACGACTGCTGGAACTGTCCTGCAGTACAGAAAAATTGGTGCTTGCTAGCAGTGCTTACTGAACACGGGAAAAGTGATAACTAAGGGCATTCTCCTGCTTGGGTCCCAGTCTGAATGCAATGAGTTTCCTGTCATCAGCTCAGGTAGGCTTACCAGTGGATTTAAGGGTGAGCAATTCTGCTCCCTGCCCTTCTTTTTGATGGAAGAATAGCAATACAATTGTTCTGCCTGTGTTATTTGTAGCGTAAGTCAAGAGTCTCTCTCTTCATGATGCTCTTCAACACACTTAAGCTTTGCTCAGAGACAGGGTGCTGGCTGAGATGGGTCGCTAATCTGATCCAGTCTGACAATTCTAGTGTTTCTATCAGTATGTCAGAGATCCTAGTGTACCATTCATTTGTCAGCTGTACAAGAACTTAACCTAAATGACATATAAAAATGTACTGGGCAGAAAACTTGATTAAATTCCACATAGTCTTCTAAATCGACTTTTACTGTCTAACGATCCTTGCAGAATATTAAAACTTCTGAAACTTTTTGCTTCTGATTTTTCTATTGTATTCCCTAACAATTCTAAGCATTTCTTTTAAATGCCTTTTTTCCCCCACTTATACTTCTCTTTAAAGATCCGGGGTTGTTGTCCCCTCACATACTTTTTTCCACAGTTATCCTCTCCAGTTCTGCTCAGTTAACTGAGGAAGCAACTCAGACCTGTGAAAAGACATTTAGGATATTTGCATCCACAGACAGGGATAGTATTTTGCCCTCAGTAAAGTCAGTTCAAGAAACAGCATCATACTGCTAGCTAACACCTTTTGATTTAAACTTCTTTACATTCAGGGTGCCAGAGCATTGGAGCAGGCTGCCCAGAGAGGTTGTGGAGTCTCCTTCTCTGGAGACATTCAAAACCCACCTGGACACATTCCTGTGTGATCTGCTCTGGGTGAACCTGCTTTAGCAGGTGGGTTGGACTGAATGATCTCCAGAGGTCCCTTCCAACCCCAAACATTCTGTGATCCTGTGATTTCTGCTTAGGATTAAGAGGAGCTCAAAGGATGGGAAGAAATGCGATTTATAGCTCATGAAGCACGTGGTCAGGACAATATTCACCATGAGGAGAGGGAGAGCATACATAGTCCTAATGAGAGAGAGATACAGCTGGGTCATAAAAGGAGGCAAATTATTGAACACTGCTCAGGTACAGTATGGGGCATAGTGACCTACCTACCTAAAATGAAAGTATTTTAATCATTGCAAGAAAAAGTCATAGCAAATGTATTAGCTAATGTTGAAGCCTAAAAGCTGAGATAAAATCACCTGAATTGTCAGGTATTTAAACAAACAAACATAAAACAGTACAACATACTGTCAGTTTTTTTCTTTTTTCTTCCAGGTACACTTCCTCTTGTATGTGGTTCCCAGTTCTCTTCTGGAACAATTCATATTTTCCTGTTTAATAATTTAGTCATACTCTTTACCTCTTTATATCTATACATGCTCATCTTGCATCTCTAGCCCATGTGACCTGAAAAGTTCAGTAATAATGTGTATGAGTAAACACATTTTTATTTGTTATGAAAATCCAGTCTTTTGCAGAATGGCAGAAGTGTTTTCATATTGACAGTGAACGGCATCTTGTGGCACTGATACTCATCCTTGCCCCCTGCTCGGTTTCTCTGTTTTCTGTCCATCTGCAGCTCCTACGGCAGCTTGATGATCCTGATCTTTTAAAACCTGTCCTACTATTTAAAAGGAGGGCTGACCACACTGGGGCTCATGAGCCTTGTGTGGTTTAAGCCAAGCTCACCCACTGTGCTGGTTTGACTGAAAATGAGTTTTCTTCATGCAGTTAGAAACATTTCTTTTTCATAGCTACCATGCTCATTATTTGGACTTAGTTTGAGAATAAGAGATAACACCCCAGGACAGAGCTAATGTTTTCAATTGCTCCGGTCTGAGAGCCAAGGGCACTCTGAGCGCTCTGCCCACGGGTGTGAGGCCTCGAGAAGGGAGGCATGGATGGGGCAGAGCTTGACTAACACCCAGACTGATCAATAAGAGTATTCCATCCCATTAGCGTCATGCTTCAGATATAAGGAGAGGGGGATGTTCCGGTCGCTCTCTTGGGCGTTATCGCTCTTGCTCGCTCTTGGGCATTTTCTCTCTTATGATTTTTTTTCTCTCTCACACGTAGAGCCAGGGGAGTTCGGTTCAGGATGTTTAGTTCAGCTTTTTGCCTTTTTGCAGAGGCCTCTGGGTTTTTCTGCCTTTTTCCTTTATTTCCTTTCTTCAGGACCAGGTGCTGCTTCCTGGGACTGGCTGCTTAGTGTGGACGGAGTTTGTTTGGAATTGTCTTGAGTATCTTTTATTTCTATTTTATATATATATTTACTAGTAGTGTATTAGTATTTTGTTATTTTATTAAACTGTGTTTATCTCAGTCCAAATTTCTCCCTTCCCTTTTGATTCTCTCCCCTATTAGGGGGCAGGCAGGGAGTGAGCGGCTATCGTGTTTGTATTGCTGGCTCGGGCTAAACCACGACACTCACCAGAGCTCTGTCCCGGAGCTGTGCAGGTTCAGGGCTGCTGCTGTGCAATCCAGGTGCTTGGCTCTGGGATGCTGAGCCCAGCATCATCGCCCTCCTCAGGACAACCCCACATCAAAGCGGTGAGACCCCTGAGAATCCAGTGTCAGCTAGAAAGTGAACCCTTTCAGGGTATTCCCTTCCCTAATGGAATCATAGAATCATTTTGGGTGGGAGACGCCCTCAAGATCATCAAGTCCAAGCATTAACCTCACACCTCCCTTGGTGTGGTGACAGTCCTCTGTCTTGTGGCTCATGGCTACACAAGGGTTTTGGTGTGAAGCTTGTGGGGTCAGGCAGGTTGGCCACACATTATTTAAGTCCTAAGCAAAATAAAGCCAGAAGTCCTTGGAGTGTGCTTTGCTGTCAGCTGAATTTTGTAAACACGTTCTTGAAATTATTTTTTTTCATTCACTTGAAGACCTGTCTCAGTAGACCTTTTTCCATCATCTGGCTTTTGTATGTGGACAGTTGACATACAGGTAGTCATTACAGGAATAGTCTATCATTACATTTAGTGAGGGAAAGGAAATACCACAGCCAGTGTATCTTTGTGCTTGTATAAATGTTATGAGCTTGCACTGATGTAGCTGTTTCTATAAAAATCATCTTTGGAAGCAAAATTATTTGAACCAATGAAAATAATTTCACAAAATCCTAGGACTGGGAAATTGTATTATGTAATAGTTTGACATAGTCTAAATTTGAGTTTTCTGCTTTAAACACTGAAAAAAGTGTAGTTTTCAGTAACACTTTTGCACATTTAGATGCAAACAGAATTTTCATTAAAAATTACCATTTATTTTGGTGGAAAAGAAACCTCAATAGAAAATTTTCACCCTAATTGTAGTGGGTTTCAGAATGTTTAAAGAAAGAAATGGTTATTGTCTTCTGCTTAATTTATCTGAATTATATGTATGGTTGAAAAGTAGCTGATGTAGGAAAAAAATATGAGCATCATTCCTCTCATGGCATTAACTCTGGCAGTTGGTGATGGGAGGAAGATACCTCTTCATTGTCTGTTTTCCTTTGCTTGTTATCTACCCTTCATAAATAAGAAATGAAGAGCAGCCTTCCTTCTTTTGATGTAGGTTATAAGATATTTCTGAAAGTGTGTATTTTTGTCTCTTTTCATTGCTCTACACTAATGGGAAAGTCACACTCAAAACCTCCAAAGCAAAAGTGGGAGACCGGGACAAGTACTTAGGCCATATGTTTGTTAGTTTTCCTTTTACTTAGATGGCAAACAAGTTCATAAATCCTTAACTATCCCTGCAGACTGTTGTTTGCAATGAAAAATAAGAGTCTCTCTGCCAATGTATCCTACTTTCAAAAGAACTTTTATCCTATTTTTTTTTCTGAGCTACAAAGATGCAAGCTTGTACAGTAGGAACGGAACTTTCTAAGGCACATATTGTGCTTAAATGCCTGTGTTCCACCAAAAAACATCATGAATTGGAAATGCATGGCTTGACTGGTTCTTAATGTACTCTGATACAACAGCCTTTGAGTTTTATTGAGATAAACTCTATGGTTCAGGGATCTCTCCATAAAAAATCAGTGAGTGATTGGAAAGGTAGTTTCCTATACAGTGGCTCTGACAATGCAGGAAACTAAGACTTGCCTTGAAATTGTGGCTCCATCATCTCAGAATGTACCTCTTTAAATATATACACTTTTACATTGCTGAATGCTTATGAAATACTCTTGCATTTCATCTTTGACCCTCCTGTGAAGTTTAAAGCAAAATACAGTCTGTCTGACATAGAACTTGAATAATTGTAACTGAAAGGGCCATTCTGTCGCTTGTTTTTCACTTATTGCTCTCAGGACTGCATGCAGAGGATGCTTTTAGGACAGAGAAGCTGTCTTAAACAGCTCTCAGTGCTATGTATGTGCTATACCCTGCTTGTCTGTCTTGTTCCATCGTGTTATGTCAATGACAGTATGCGTATCACAAAATGTCATGTAATTTTCTATCCCTTGTCAGAACTGTACATAAAATGAAAGCAGTGCAGAAGATAGGTTTTCATTCTGTCAAGTGAACAAAGACACCTAAAAGTTTTTATTGTATTGTAAAGTAATTTAATTTGCTTTTCCTTACACCATCAGAAAGTTTTGGTGTTTGACTCTCAGAAGGAAAAGAAATAGAATGGCAGCTGGAGAGGACAGGAGATTTGCATAGCAGTAAAGATGCAGGTGTGATGAATGGGAGCCATGAAGTCAATTAAATCCCTACCTGTAATCTAAGCTAGACAGACCTGTGCGAGCATATAAACCCATTTTCTCCACCACTACCATCTTCGCAGATGAGAAAGTGACTGCAGGCATAAATGCGTCTCCATTTTATGCCATTTGTTTCATTTCTGGAGTGAAGAATCCATGAGAAAACCCCTCTGCTCAAGGGACGAGTGGTGATTTTATTGGGTTCTCCAAAATACTTCTTTGGCTTGCTCTGGAGGGAATAGTTCTCTGCTGAAGTCAAGTAACAATCTAGTAAATCACTGTACCAAGTAAAGAAATTCCTTGTAAGTAATAGTTGATTACTAAAACTTTTAATGTTGTCAGTTGGCATCATGCTGCACATCCTGTCCCGTCCTTGTACTGCAGAGGCAGGGGGTTGTGCGGCAAAAACATTGCTGGCCACGAGCATCTCCACTGACATCGCAGGCTGTGGCATAAAGCATTAGCAGTGCTCTACATGGGAAAAGGGTTGCATTCAACTATTATTACAGGACAACAGTGAGCAATGACAGAGAGATGAGTTTGTAAGTCGCTATATGCAGCACAGATGATGAAGCTCCGTGTGTTTTGGGCTCTTTATTTGACAGGTAGTGTGACACAGCAGTTGTGCATCATTGTTCTTTGAAGCGATTAAGCAAAGACAGATAAAAAAATAAGGAATGTGATAGCTTATGCCAATTATGAAAATGGAATTTTTTTATATAACTCCCCTTAGTGAAAAAATGAAGGCAATGCCTTCTATTTCTAGGTTTAAATTCTCAAATTTAACTCAATTTTTGTATCAAATTTGGCCTGTTCTTTTTCCTTTTGTAGAGCAAAAGGGTCAGTGTAAGCATTTCTTCTTATTTGCAATGTTTTACTCAATGTGTTTTATTCAAACTGAAAGAGGATTTCAGGAGAGAAGGGAGAGTGGTTTTTGACTGGTTTGTTTTATGTGGTACAAGCTAAATTTGTGGTTTCCTCAATGGAGAAAAAATTCTTATGTAAGCCCAAAATACTCATTATTTTTAGTGAGTGATTCGGAACAGTGAATGAAATACAGTTCTAGTTCATACCATCTGTTTATATTACTAATATCTGGTTTAGTTTTACAGCATTTTCCTTTTTATTTCTTTCCCCATTACTCAGTGTTTCCCATTCAGACATCAGCTCTCCTCTGTTCCTGCTCCCTCTGTCATTCTTTTATTATGGTGCTATGAAGCTTTTATTTCCCAAAAGCTTAGAAAAAATTGTCGATTGCGCTTGTCATCTTATCTCTCTGTGGCACATGGAGTAGTTATTTTCTACTCTCACAGATTATACTTTTTTTTTGTTTCTTAGACTCATCAGTCATGTGAATCTGGTAGCTCACTGTGACCACCTGATGATACTAAACCTGTGTTGTTTAATCAATATATTCTCCCCCAAGATCATGTCCCTTCTTGCATCTAGAAGCCACATTTCAGTTGCAGTACTTCTTGAAAAATGAATGTTTCACAAAATTAATATTCAAAGCATCTCCTGTGTTTTGAAAGCTTCTGAGAATTATTTTCTTTGTCTTGAGTCTTTTCTGGTGTTTCACAGTGTGGAAAAGGGGGGAGAAATAAAAAGTGGACAAAGTAGGTGAAATAAACAGCACAAAATCTGTTTTCTTTAAAAGTTAGGCTTTTGATGATTTTTTTTCCTAGCAAGAAAAGAACTAAGAGTGGAAAAAAACCCCAAACCATGGAGAGATGTTTTGTAAAGACAATTTCTCTGGAGTAGTGTGAGTTTGAGGAAGAAATAAACTATTCTAAACTCACCGATAAACCACTAAGTACTCTCGTTTTTGCTGACATGGGTTCATTTGTGGTTGCTGACCTAGAGAGTGACAGCTCCTTATTTCAAGCCTTGAGGCGTTCTCTTGGAATCCTCAGCCAGGCTGGCTTTCTGCCAGGGAGCTCTGGTGGCAGGGTTCTTTCATTGTTTACTGTACCGACCAGGATTAGAGAAGAGGCATAGTTTCATTATTTATAGAAGGCATCCAGAAATGGAGGGGTGGGGTGGAAATAGTCAACAGCGCGGTGTTACCACCCGCAGCTCCCTGCCGGTGATGCTGATGGGGCGTAAAGCTGTTGCCCATCATTTTGCAAGCAAGATCTGTTGTTGCTGACTAGAGAGAGGAAGAAAATTATAGTGACAAATGATAAAGTTGTTGACTCCCTGGTAAGAAAGTGGAAGCATTATTGCTCCACAATCAAACAAACAAGTTCCTTTGTATCTAATGAATAGGTTCAGCTCCAAGTCAAACATCATTGCAGATAAACTCTGCTTAATACAAAAGCTCAAAGCAATTAGACTCCCTAAACTCCATCAGTTCTTTCTCAGTGACATTTGTTACACAAATTGCAAAAAAAAAATGGCATGCAAAAATCTTGTAATCTATTGGATCAGAATGGTTCATTCTGAAGTGCAAGCTCTGAATAAAGTTAATAATGAGAACATTATTTCTGTGGTTGCTTTGGGACTGTAGCCTTATTTGACACTGAAGTTCTAATGTAGGGCGGCACTTTTTATTTATTTGTTTCTTTGTTTTTTTATCTATCTGTTACTTATTTGCTTGGAATAGGGGCAACTATCAGGGAATTCAAGCTAGTAAGAGCTAGATTACTGACTTCAGCAGTGTGCACTAGGAGCAGGTCCTGAAGACGTTTCAGCAGAGCAAAGGAGGAAAATGCAGTTTAATAATCTCAAAATTTTTGATTAGAGGGAGTACATAAGCTACATAGGGAGAAATTGGAGACTTTGTGGTTTTGTTTGTTTGTTTTGAAAGAGATCAAAATGATTACACTATTCATACTGGATATAATGGAAACAATTACATATCCCTCTGCTGAGCAAGGTGTGCATGTTTGAAGCGGAGTCTTCTACTGGATGACTAAGAGCCTGGCATGAGACTTAATGACTGTTTCTGTAGGATGATTTCTAACATTGACCAAATATCTCATTTGAGACCTATAAACTTCTCCTGGTGCATCCAGTCAAAAGATTTCTATGCACCAATATTTTCCAATTAAAAATGTTAGTCAGAAAGTAAATAACCACAGTTCATTTTTACAGAGTGACCATGAAGTCATCACTGCAAGTGAAAGGACTCCTGTTCTGGTTTAAGAGCCTTTGAAAAACTTCTAGACACGTGCTCCTGTTTGTATTCTGATGCTACTCCCAGGAAACAGGAATTTCTGAAGGTAGGAATCTCATCTCTTATGTAATCTAGGAGGCAAATGTTTATTTGAGTGACAAAGAAGTAAACACAGACTATTTCACCTAGCTTTGCTAAATACCCTTCAGGTTTTGGGTTAGTATAAATCAAAGACGTGTTTGATGAGCTATTTTTAAACTGCTTTTCTCAAAGAAATTAATTTAGAGGTCCCAATTCTGCAAGACTAGAAAGATGCATGTGCTTCTACCTATCCCCTAAGGCTAGTGCATAAACCTGTTATGGAAAATGTAGATCAGGCAATCATTCAAGAGCTGCTTATTTGTTCAGGGACCAGAATCTGGTATGCTTCCTTGATAAGCACCACTGTCCTTGGAGTAGAAAGTTACATTTATTTTTTCCTAGCCAGTGTACTGTGACTTTTTTTCTGAAAAGTAGCTCCAAAACAGGAGGTGGCATAAAAGATATGAAGGTGACGGGTATGTTACTTAACTTTCTCCAACTGAAAAGGGCATGTATGTCATGTATCCTTTATACTGGCCAATAGAATGGGCTACAGGTTTGAGACTATCTAAGGAACATGAAGGTGCACAAGTCTGTGGGACTGGATGAGATGCATCCGTGGGTCCTGACAGAACTGGTGGATGAAGTTGCTAAGTCACTACCCATCATATGTGAGAAGTCCTGGCATTCTGGTGAAGTTCCTGCTGACTGGGAAATGGGAAACATAATAGCCATTTTTAAAAAGGAAAAAAAAAGAAGACCTGGGGAACTACAGGCCAGTCATACCTCTGTGTATAGCAATGTTACGGAGCAGATCGATCCTCCTGGAAACTATGCTGAGGCACATTGAAAATAGGGAGGTGACTGGTGACAGCCAGTGTGGCTTCACTGAGGGCAAATTGTGCCTGGCAAGTTTGGTGGCCTTTTACAATGGGGTTAATGTGTTTGTGGAGAAAGGAAGAGCAACTGACATCATCTACCTGCACTTGTGCAAAGCATTTGACACTGTCCTGCACAACATTGTTGTCTCTAAATTGGAGGGATATGAATTTGACAGATGGACCACTCAGTGGATAAGGAATTGGCTGGATGGTCATACTAAAAGAGCTGCAGTCAACAGCCCAATGTCCAAGTGGAGACCAGTGACAAGTGGGGTTCCTCAGGGGTCAGTATTGGGACTGGTGCTGTTTAACATCTTTGTTGGTGACATGGACAGTGGGATCGAGTGCACCCTCAGCAAGTTTGCTGATGACATCAAGCTGTGTGGTGTGGTTGACACGCTGGAGGGAGGGTATGCCATCCAGAGGGACCTTGACAGGCTTGAGAGGTGGGCCTGTTCAAACATCATGAAGTATAAGGCCAAGCACAAGGTCCTGCGCATAGGCTGGGAAAATCCCAAGCACAAATATAGTCTGGGTGGACAATGGATTTAGAGCAGCCCTGAGGAGAAGGACTTGAGGGTGTTGGTTGATGAGAAGCTCAGCATGAGCTGGCAGTGTGCACTTGCAGCCTGGAAGGCCAGCTGTATCCTGGGCTGCATCAAAAGAAGTGCGACCAGCAGGCCAAGAGAGGTGATTTTCCCTCTCTACTCCACTCTCTTGAGATTCCACCAGGAGTGGTGCATGCAGCTCTGGAGCCCCCAACATAAGAAGGACGTAGACCTGTTGGAGCAAGGCCAGACAAGGTTCATGAAGACGATCAGAGGTCTGGAGCACCTCTCCTATGAAGACAGGCTAAGAGAGTTGGGGTTGTTCAGCCTGGAGAAGAAAAGGCTCCAGGGAGACCTTATAGCAGCCTTCCACGTACCTGAAGGGGACCTACGAGAATGCTGGAAAGGGACTTTTCGCAAGGGCGTGGGGTGGTAGGACAATGGGGTAATAGCTTTAAACTGAAAGAGGGTAGATTTAGATTAGATATAAGGAAGAAATTCTTTACCCTGAGGATGGTGAGACACTGGAACAGGCTGCCCAGAGAAGTTGTGGATGCTTCATCCCTGGATGTCTTCAAGGCCAGGTTGGATAAGGCTTGGAGCAACCTGATGAAGTGGAAGGTGTCCCTGCCCATGGCAGGGAGGTGGAACTAGATGATCTTTAAGGTCCCTTCCAACCCAAACTACTCTATGATTCTATGATTCTTTGGGTCTTGTTTGTTGTTTTATTGTTGTTTTATGGGTTAAATAAATGCTTTTCTTTTCTAAGGAGAGTAAACATTACAGAACACCTCAATAGCAAGTTTTGCCTTTGCTTTGCAACTAGCACTGCAGCTGCCTCAGGTTACAGTAGCAGCAGAACATCTCTTCCTTTTTTCTCCTAGTGAAAGTTTGGAAATATGTGTTTCAAGCTTTCTCGTCTTTTGATTTAATGAACGAGGAAGATATACTTCTCTGTTGTTTTTGCTTTAGTGAAGGTGTGCTAGTTTTATATTTTCAGTGCTGCATCCACGTCCCTTGCATTTCTCATGAAACCTGTGCTGTAACTTGGCCACTGGCAAATCTCAGAACTTCAGTTATTCACTTTGGACAAGGTTTTAAAACAGCAAATAAAATATAACCTGAATTCCAGAGAAAATTGGAAGATCCTGCCTTCTTGCAGCGTGCCATGGTGGTTGAAACTTTCTGTCTACTCACAGAAATATTCATGAGTCTGAATGGGAGGAAGTCCCCCTTGTTTTTGTGTTTGATGGTCCAGCTTCTTGCCTCCTTGTATCTACTGCCTCATCCAGGAGACTTCAAGGGGAATATCTTATTCATGAAAACTGCTTTGGCTTCTGTTTCTTCTGCATTCTTGCTGCAGCAGAGGATTGCTGATGTGTACTGTCCAGTGCAATAGCCAGTGCATTCAAGTTCCTTCTCTCGTGGAGTTCTGGTGCTGCTGAGATGGCTCAGCTCAAATGGGCCATGTCCTTTCACACCACTAAAGAAAGTGGCAAAGCCCAAGTTCTGTGGGCTGTCCCTTTGCCAAAGTGTGTCTCTCAAAGACCTTTTTGAGGAAATCTTCCGTATTCATTATGCTACAACCTGTCTATGGCTGGTAGTGGCAGTGGTAGCCTGGACCTACAACGTATAGCGCTACAGCATTCAGTCAGCTCTTTTACATGATCTGAGAAAGACTCAGCAATGAACAACTGTGTGTATATACCAACTTTTCCACCATTTCTAGCATCAAGAGACCTATACCAATGCTATCATCAAAGCATGTACTTTCCCCAGAGGCTGCTTAGAGGAAATATTAAAGTTTCAACATTGTGATTAGTAGAAGATTCGGGTCTATTATTTTACTGCTTTTCCCATCCATGACAGTAATGATTGTTTTTGCATCAATATGTTTTCAGTGTAAATGAACAATTATATTTCATGCCTCAGGCATTTAATTTCTCATTACCACATTAAATACTAAAGGCTGTTTTCCTGCCTCAGATCCACAACATCTGTCAGCACTTGTCTAAAAAATTTTGTCTGCTTTGGAAGTCAGTGTGGTATCAGACTGAGTCACAATCAAGCTAAAATTTAGAATGTGGCTCCAGCATTCCTGATAACACTCGCAAAATGGAAGAAGCTCTTGTGTTTTGTTTTTTTTTTTCCCAGAAAGCCTTGAAGGTAGCATATATGGGATTTATGAGAGAAGTCTATACAGAATTCCTACTGCAATGAAAAGACGACATCATTAAGAGTAAATAAATAACAGTATAAGCAATGTTTAAGGATCATACCCTTACTCAATATGAGTCACTTCAGCTTTATTGATATCAATGAAACTTTGCTCATTTATCTCAACCAACAATTAGGTTCAAGCAGTATATTAGAGTTAGCAGCTGTTTTCCACTTACTTCTGCAAGATGAGTGGACTCTTCAGGACAGAAAGTCAGTCTTCAAGGAGCTGAAGTCTAATTGTACAATTCATTTAATCTAATGTGCTGCTTTGATCACCTACTGTGTGAAGGTAGGATACAGAAAAGGGCATATGTCCCTGAAAATGATATTATTCTAATAACCTGTGGTAGTTATCTAATGATTCTCGTGTACAAAAGGAAAGTGGAGGATTTGATATCTGAGTATCTGAATAGGGGACAGGAGAGCTCTGATTTCAGTCACAGGATAAATTGATCTGTCTGCATGCCGGTTAACAATTACAACTTTTCACTCTCTTCCTGGCGTGCTATATTCTTTAGACTTTCATGTATTAATTGGCCGGGTAATCAGTATCACCTAGAGAGAAAAAACATCTCCTAACTGTCTGATGATTTTCAGAACAGTCCCCTAGTGTACATAAAGTAGAAATCCAAGGAATCAAGCCACCTTTCATTCTGTGATTTCTACCCACTCTTCCCCTTTTTCATTTCTTTGCCAATGTATTGTCTCTTCTACGTCAGTCCTTCCTCAGTTGGTGTTGTGTGTGTGTTTCTTAAAAGCCTCCATTTCAAAGGCTGTCAGGTTTCCTTATGGTCTCATATTCACATGCCCAGCATGTCACTAGAATGAACAAGAAAGTCTGCAAAATAAGAGAGACACACAGAGAAACTCTGTGTCTGATGCTTTTGTGGGTATTATTTTCTTTCAAGAGATGAAATGAAATTAGTTTAGTTCATTTCTGGAACAGCAGATGCCAGCCATTTGTGTGACCATCAATCCCTCAGCAGAGATCATTAACGGAAGCTTCTCTATGCTTTGCATATTCTTAGTGTAAGACAATGACTCTGTGGGCATGAGTCATTATTTCACAGATGCTAATGTGACAATTTTTCTTCTCATAGATTTCTACAGTTACTATTCCATAAAATAAAATTTGAATCCTATGACTTACTGTTAATAAAAAATATTAGGCTGTTTGTTAAGATAAAGGATATGTGAATTGAATCAGTTCTACGTGTTTCTCAGCTCCATTTTAATGAAACTGAAACACTTCTCAGCTTTGATTCTTGTTGTGAATTGCATACGTGAGCTGCTTGGGCTGTCCTCTGCCTATGAAAATGGAAGAGTGGGCCCTTGGGGTTCTGTATAAAGAGAAAACTCAAGCTAAGAGGCAGGTAGAAAGTTTCAGGAAAAGGTGAGAAAAAACCCAGAAAACATGACCGGTGGTTATCCTTGTTTAAGCCCATAGCAGCTACGGAGTTGCTCTGAGTACATAGGGATAAAAGCATGATCCAATGGCATGCTTCTTTCCCATGATTCTGCTGAATTTTAAAGGATGCCAGAATTTATATTTGATCATTATTAAGGAAGAAGAGGTTCTGACCTGTTCTTGGAAAAATAAGATATTCTGTCCTTAGGAGGTTAAAATAAAGTTGAAAACCTCATCATGCCTACACTTAGTGAAAAATTATTTTGGAATGTAATTTAGCCTGATAACTACTAAAAATGGTGAAAATTAGTAAATTGTGAGTATCTTTCCTCTGTGCCTCTTCAGCTGCTAATACGAACACATCCTATTACCCTTTAAATTCCTCTGAAAAATGTGCTGAGAAAGTGCAGTGCCCCATTTCCTCAATGGAGGCATTCGTTGCCCTGTAGGTTAAAAAATCCCTTATTGCTGCCTATCTTAATATTGGAGATTGCATGGCTAGGTTGGCACGTATCAGAGTCATGACAAGTGATTTCCAATAATGGATAGCAACCAGCAAAGCCTTCTGGCACATAGCAAAATGTTCTGAGGTGCAGCTGAACCTGTTGATCTTAACAGGCTTTTGGATGTGAGTGAACCAAAATATTTACCAACACCTAGTTACTATTAATTTAGCTGCACTATAAACATGGCTGTCATGAAAACTGCAACCATTTAGGGATGACAATATAAATTCTAAAGCAAATATAACACTTTTTTCTGCATTGAATATGCTTTTCAAAAAAATAAAATACCTTGGGAGGTACTCTGATGCCAAAACTAAGGTTCCCAAGTAAGTTGAGGGAGAAGAAGGTTATTTTGGCTTAGCTGTTGCAAATTCCATTTAGAAAAATTAGGGGACTGCTCTATAGCTTAAAATGAAGCATGTGTGCTTGCCTAAGCTGAGATTTTGATAGTGCATAGGAGTGTGTCTTCTTCAAATCAAGCTGCACAATCCTGATATATTGAGAAGTCCAATTTTATAGTACCCTTAATCCTACTTTGCTAGTGTCAATTGCATCTTTACTATTGATTTATTTAGTCTGGGTTTATCACATCATGCTTTTCTACATGAATTGCTTTTCTAAATCTCTCTAGGAGGGGTTTTTAATGGCAGAAAGAAGAGTCTAAGTCAGGACTGGTAGCTAAATTGTGACATCTTAAGCTTCTAGAAAGCAATAGCAAACATGGGCTCCTCTGATGCAATTTTAAACCTCTTACTAAAATGAGAAAATTCTACCTCTGTTAGTAGACACTTATACATTGAGCACTATCCGATGGATATTTGCATGCCAGGACTTGGCTGGCAACTCATCGTCAATTCTAGTTAAAGAGCAAAGCCTCTATGTCGGCAGGAGCAGAGGGGCCTCCCGACCCCTTCCAGAGTGATCCGAGCATATGGACAGTCTTTCTCAGAAAAGTCATTAGCACCACACCTAGACTAAGTAAATTAACCGCAGCTAATTTCATGCATCTCCTTCCCTACCTAAAATAAATGAATTTATGGACTGAAGAGCTATGTAATTAGTGACCTTCTCAATTCTGTGGCTTATGAAGGCTGCAGAGAGTTAAGGAAGGAAGTTTGTCCTTTGAAATTCTGCAACAGCTGATTATTCCCTTCTGGACTGTAGCTAAGACTGAAGAAAAACAACAGAGAGACCTGGGCTTTCTGGTTAGAATCAAAGATCAGTATGTTTGAGAGTCTCAGAAGAGCTGATTGAACAAACAGACTGCAACATTTTTTGATCCTATTTGATCAGGTGGGAGGGCAAAGATGCATCTTATGTCCTCTAAATATTCCTAGCAGTGAGCTGTTTGTTAGAGTGTCCAGAAAAATGTCAAACTTGAAGCTGGGAAAAAGATATATTTCCAGAAGCAAGAGTGGACCTTCATGTATGTAAATATTCCTACTATAAACCAGATTTTCAAGGGTAGTAGTATTCATTCAGCCAGGAGCATTGCTAAGGGAGTTAGTATCCAGTGACAACATCCAGTAGACCTGGCATGTGAAATGCTAGGCACACGTAATGAATTCACTGGAGAACAATCTTCATAGATTAATAGCCATAAAACGAATGGTTCTGGCTAGTAAATAAATACAAAGATGTTATGCTCCTCATGAACACATAAAGGCTGAAACTGTTTAAAAATTACTCACTGTGGACTATTAGCCTTAGTTCTCCATGGAAATAAATGTTCTCATGAAGTTTGCAGCCCATGTTTGCACACTGCTATGGTTTGGATAAAGCAGCTGAAAAAAAAATTCTAGAGACATAGGCAAACTATAAACCTTTATGAAACTTGTCGGTCCTTCTGTACTAGTTGTTTTGCTTCGGTTACAGAAGTTTTTGATATTTTTTCCCCTCCTGAAAATGATCTGATACTCAGTCATGCAGCTTAATCGATTCCAGTCCTTTCACATCGTACAAGCAGGTGGCATTGGATGCAAGGAAAACACCTTCTTGCATGAGCTGGTAACATTCTTCCAGCCTTTGGATTACCAGAAAATTAGGTGTTTGTATCTACACCATGGCACTTCTCTGCAACTCCATTTTCACCTTCTAATATAGAGATGCCCCCACTTTCAGAGACACATCTGCTAAGTGGTAGTTTCAAAGACAAGACACTGTAACACCACTCCATGTAATTTCTATGGAGCTACTGGAGACAAGGGGAAAAGGTACGTGTCTGAAGTAGTTCTGCTCCACTCTCTGGATTTCTAGGGTGCCTCTTTCCCAACCTAAAAACCTTTCAAAGTGACTCTCTGAAACAGAACAATCTTTCTTCTACTTTGCAAATATAAGGTGAGAAATCTCATGATGTGTAAAACTTGGGATACTGCAGGACAACTGCCAAAAATCCTAAGTGTTATATGCTCGCACTAGTTTCGTTAGCTTTGTTTGTATTGCGGCAGCATGGGAATGTGCCATTGAAAGGTTGTTGTGGTAGAACAATGATGCACATGAAATAAATCCCTTCTCTGTTTATAGCCCAAGTAGTAATTAGTTTTGATGACTCTTATAGTGAGTAATGCTCCTACATTGAGGTTATTTATAGTACTGTGTGGGTGATAGACTCATTCCTAATAAGATACAGCTGATTTAGGACTTTACAAATAAATACAGATAAGGACTGGAAAGACATATTTGCTGTCCAGCTCTTTTGGGGAATTTAATATTGAATGGAGCTTCTGGTATACTTAGTCCAGTTTACTTGTTCTCACAAAAATGACACACAATAATACATTCTCTGCTATAAAAATATATCTTACATCTTCAGCTCAGCAGTCTTTCTCAGTGTCTCTTGGGACAGTGTTTCAGAGACATATTTTTCTTCTGTTATGGATCTCTCCTAGTTTCTTGGCTAAATTTATTTATACTTTGATTCTGTAGCTTACATTGTTTTCTATCTGCATGATGCTTACATGAGGGCATTGGATAATGAACTCTAGGCAGAGATGACATTCCTGTCTGTGGCTTCTCTGAGGTTCAAAGCAATGTGCCCTGCTGTGGTAAGGTTGCCCAGCCTCTGTTCATCTTAGGAGTCTTTGTGCCTTTTCCTGTTCGAGTTAGTCGTTCATCACACTGGATAATCAGGGATATACACAGGATTCAACATGAGTTTTTCTGAGTGCCTTTTGTAATGGTATCTTATACAAGGCTTCCCTGGAACTGACTTGTCATATGTTGCCTTTTTAAGGTATTCTGGAACTGAAAAGACACAAAATTGTTCTAGGTAAGAGAAGGCACATTACTGCCCTTCCTTTCTGTTTGTCATTTGGTTCTAACACTAAAGCTTGAATAAGAATAACAGGTGCTGTATTTTTTGCCGATATGACCTAAAGAATGGTTCACTGCAGATAAAAACCAGAAGAATTTTTTGACAGTCTGAGACTATAATAAACATAATTAATACCAGTTGTTAAACTTTTGCTGACTCACTCTTTAGGTGTGAAACCATTAATTCCCTTGCTTTGATTGTATAACATAGCAGATCATATTTAACCTACATTAATAATAAATATTTCTAAGCACTTATGCAGTTACATCAGAAGCTGATATTTCTTCTTTATGTGAGATGTAAAGCACAAAGAAATGGTTTATAGTCATAAATGCCAGGCCAGAAATTGCTTTGTTCAGTAGCTGAAATGGGATCCTATATGCGTTTATAGGTTTTATGTGGCTGCTTATGCCACTACTGTGATCCACACTGAAAATCCTTATCCTGCTTTCCTAGCTGAATGCAGTCTGAGCTTGCAGATGCTGTTCAGGTTTGAAGTATGCAGCCCCCTGAGCTGTCCTTACTCTTTCAACCCTGCCTCCTTGTAGTGTGGTTACAGCACATCTGGAAGCAAGTGGGCATGAAAACAAGCATTTCTTTATAGCTGTTCTCTTAACTGCCCCTTTGCTGGTCTTTTGTCTTCTTTTTGCAAACTGCTCCTTTGCCCTCTAGTCTGCGGGAGATGGATGGTACATTATATCACTTTCTTTGGTGTTTAGTTACACGTTTTCCTCTCAAACTGCTTCAGACTGCCAGCGTAACACTTGGGGGCTCCAGGCTGCCAGCCATCGCGCGGTCTCTTGTGCCAAGAGCGTGCTGCCAATATGCAGCTTGTTGGCCAGAGGGTTACTCGTATTCCCAGTAGTACCCACAATATGGTTCAAGGAAGCACAGGGTTGGCATTACTAATAGGAACATATATCACGGTAGAAACATACGTCACATGCCTGGGATGCCATGCCAGAAGTAAAACAATTATACTGGGAGGCAAAGGATACTAACCACAAGTACAGCAGAGTCCCTGCTTTCATATTTCTGCTGTCTGGAGGCTGAAAAAGTACATGAGAGTGTCCCAAGGGCTGAACTCACTGATTCCTCTGCATGACAGTGAAGAGGAGGCCCCAAGGAGTGAGATTTCCCCTGGGAGAATGGAGGTGGGTCACTAGCATGTTGTCCCAAAACCAGGGTTCTTTACCTAGTGTGCATACAAATGAGCCAAATTTAGCACACGGAGATGAGATATTGTTTATTACAGAGTTGTGCAAGTCTGGATGTTGGAATAAAGCCAGCATGCCAGCAAGAAAAATAAAAGGCATTATATACAAAATATTATCACTACATTTGCACCCTAAAGAGCCAATTGGTTACACATTTGCATATTGCATTATATAGTGCTCTTAGTGTATAATGAGAAACATTCAGCTAAAAGACGCTTAATCCAACAGTCTTGAGATATGTGTTAAAGCAACACTCAAATAATTGTGCAGGCTTCAAAATATCTAAAGCTGCAAGGTCAGTAGTATCTGTAGTTCGTGATTTGGTGTTTCACAAATCACTTTTATCTTTGTTATATGAGCACACTGACCTAAAACTGAAAGGATTTGCATATCTTTAGGTTAGCAATTGCAGACAAGATTAATTCTTTTAAGTGATGATAACAAGCAGGCTGTCCCACCAGGCATCCTGGGAAGAATTGTCCAAGACTCCTTCACAAGGAGATTCTCAGGCACCCGTAAGAGTGGGAATGGAGGAGCGGGAGTTTCAACACAGCACGCCATCCACACCATATTGGTTATTGTTTTGACAGACACCTATGTCCAAAGGCAAGATAGAAAATGAACTCCACAGGTATTTCGTAATTCTCTGAGGTGTGCTGGGCTGCCCAAGGATTTTTTCAGCATTTCCCTTTCCTTCTTGCATCTTCCCTCCAGGACCCCTTCTGGTTTCTGTCTTTCTTCTTTCATTCCCCCGCAGTGTCCTTTGTGGGTTGCCCACACTGAAGCAGATTAAAGAACTGAGATCAGCAATGGAAGCTCTGTTTATAAACCTTATTCTGTCACCACTTTTTCAGGGAGAAGAAATGTCATATTTACTTTAGCCTTTCAAGAAAGTTTTAATAAAATAAAGCTTTCAGCAGTGATCTTACTCTGATATGTTCCACTGTTTGTCTTGTGAGCTGACACCCACAGTTCCAAGACAGCTGAGTTTACAAACAAAAAAAGGAAGAATAAAAAATGATGTGGCGTGACGGCTGTGGCCCAACAATGCAGAAATGAATTGGAAGAAAATAATTTCTTACTTTTCCTTCAACGAAGAAAGATAATGAGCAGAGTGTCTTTGCAGGCATTTAGGGATCTGAAATGTGACCATTCCACCTTGGAGCTTAAGCACATCTCAGTCACCAAGAGAGGGAAAAGAGCAGGAATACATGCCACTGCTGCGAAAGTACTGAAGGGGAGTATTGAGCTCAAAGTGCTTCCCAGTGATGCAAGAGAAACAGAAGAGGATGTAGGACAGGTTACTGCAGCAAGAGGTGAAAAGTTTACTCTGGGATGCTGTGTGGGTTCTGCATGGACCCCTGTAATAGGCCGCATGTTGAGTCCAGCACCTCTGCAGACTCTTGTGTACAGTGAGTCACCTAAGAAGACAAAGTCTTTCTGGCAACATAAGCTACTCTGCTAATGTTTGGTGAAACAGATGGAGCAGCTTAAGCCCTTCACTCCACCATCCTCTGCAGAGCACTTCTGGGACATGCAGGCTGTCTGGGAGCTGAAATAATGAGTGTTTCTCAGGAGACAGACTGCTCAAAAGCTTGCAAGAGGGAAACAGCTCTTGTGTACTGGCTCTCGTGCACTGTCACGATGCCTAGGCTCCCAAAAAGAAGTTGGAGGGGGCAGAGACCCTGTATTCATCTGCATGTTCTTTGAAATTGCATGCAGACCTTGGGAATTGTTTGATTGTGTCTAATTTGCATTTTATTTTTATTTATTGCACTTTCTGTGACACTGCACCATTCTTCAGCTGTTCAATACAGATATGCAGCCAGCTCAGTTCACTACACATTCATTTTTCTTCCCTGAACATGACTGTGAGTTTAACAAATTTTTGTTTGGCATTTACTGTTCTTCTCATTGTGCCTTATATTGCTTTATATTGTTACTTGTAATGAAATAAATTACCACTACTGTGCCAAAAGGTTTTATTAAAATATCAGAAAACTGTAAGCAGTCTATGTAAGTCAGTTAGATGGCACTCCAAGAACATAAGCTAGCAGTCACTGAGGTTGCCAGTGAGATTTTGTATGGTAGGGAAATCAGCCTGCACCAATGCCATCCATAAAATTATTCAGGCACAATAACCCTTACAAAGACCAGTGGCTGCTTCATCACAGGATGACGAACTTAAAACCCCCCACATAATACCGCAACCAATTTAAAGCACTAGAACGTATTAGTACAATGTGTTCCACAATAAAGTAGAACCTATACCAGCAAAAAAGCACTTGCCTTTGAGAGAAATCATGCATCAAATCACCGCAATTGTCCAGGATGTGAGCACAGGAGACATTTTGAATTTTCATTTCCAGTATTGAACCTGGGTTTGTTTTGCTGATAGGGAAGACATTAAAATGGATGTTTTTATCATTTACACAAATTACCGAGGACATCCACAGGAGTCCAGAATTCAGCTCATTTGTCTGTGTTTAGTATTTTTCTCAGACTTCATATAGATCACACAGAGTAAAGCAGCACATCTCCATAAATGTGATGTTTGTAATGATTACATTAGCTCTGAAAGGTAGTTCTAGCTTGTCTCCAGAATAAACGCTGAAATTGCTAGAATTAATTGATTAAATAAATGACCTGTAGGGCTTCATAGCATACATACTCTTTAAGCAATGTTGGAAAGAATTGAAAGCTTTCACCTAAAACATGTTCTTAACTATGTAGCTGGAGAAAAATGCTCACCACGTGATGTCCCCAGGCCCCCAGCTTTATGAAATTTCCCAGTACTTCCCAAACTGGTATATTAATGCTGTCTCTAGGATATACACCTGGTGCAGCACAGTCAAGGAGGTTTGTCCTTGGTGCTTATCAGCTTTGCTGGAAACAATCTTTGTGCTTTCATAAGCCATCGGTTGCTCAGAGTAGTGAGGACACTTCATTCTTTCAAGGCCAGCTGCTGTTTTCATACAAATTTCTGCATTTCATATGCCACATCTGGCAGATAAATATCTTTCATAATGGCATCACAGCCCTGCAGCGCCAGTAACCCATCATTTAGTAGATGGAAATGAGGCAGCCAGCTGTAGTGGTGTGAACTCCCTCCGTTAAGAAGCAGAGGACAAGCTGTATTTCCATGAAGGTCCAGTTCTTCCTGAGGTAGCTGGAGTCATCTCAGGTCTAACAAATTATTTGATCCTGTGCATTGTCTTGTTCCAGAAGTGATGAACACCAGCCAATAATAAGAGGGTTGAACCTTTCTGCTAAATCTGTCTTTAAAATGTTTGAATAAGAAAAGACACTATAGATGAGGCCAGGAGCACTGATATGGAGCCCTAAAAATCCTCTGCTTTCCAGATGGAAAGGTTTGTTGATCTGAAAGCAGTTAGTTTTATTTGAGAAAAAATGAAGAATACTCACAATATGTGACTGCATCAGAACTACTTTTGAAAGAGTTGTTTATTTCACGTATATCTCTGTTGCATCTTATTCCCAAGCTAGGGGAACACTATGCACTCATACAGCAGCCAATTCCTATTCTCTTCTTTCTTCCAGCTACATGAAATGCAGAACAAGGGATTTAAGCAGGATGAGTTGCCAGCATCTGGATGATCAATCCAGCATCTGCCATGGGGATTAGATGATTTATTTTGTTTGTACTTCATTTCTGTTATCCAATTTAAATACCACTTTTTTTTTTTTTTTTTTTTTCCTTCTAAATGCTCTATGCTCGACCTAACTTCCATCTGGTTTAGGATGATAAACAACCAGATTATACTGGTCAGTTGTTTAGGAGATTAAAGCAAACCAAATCAATCAATAAATCAAGGGTTTCAGTCCCTTGCTGAATTTCTTTCTTTCATGAAAGGAAGCTCTACTTTGTTTTTCCAGAAGCATCTTCTTTGTCTACAGTAGGTCTTGTCTCCCAGGGCTTCTCATACTTCAAGGCCTAGATTTTGGCTCTACCTAGTAGCACCCTGTAAAATTCCATTTTTTTTTTCTCTTGGTATCTTAAACATCTGAGTATTTTGAGGTGATGTTTTGTTTACTAAAATCTTTGACATCTTTTTTTACTCAACAAGTTTAGAATACAGAGGCTTTTTGATAAGTTCTTTTGATAGTAGCCTAAGCTAGAGATTTTAAAATGAAGATGGTTTGTAAAGCACGGAATATGCATTTCACAAACTGTTCCTTTTCTCCTATTTTAACTTGAAGGAGAGATTAGGAAGCAAAGGAAATGTATCTAGAATAAGAATTCACAAATAGTATTACTTTCATCATTGTCTAAACATTCTTATAATGCAGTTGCCCATTCATGCATTTTTTGTCTGCAAGAAATGATTCTTTGGATTGTGTCTCTGATACCTTTGTGACATTTGTCTTTGATTTTCTATCTACGAATCCTGTTTTCACATAAGTAACTTTCTAATCTTATTTTGAATCTTTCTAAAGAGTTGCCTCCCTTAAACATCCTGGGACAGTGATTTCCATATATAGATAGCTTTCTAATCCATTCGTTGAAGAACAAGAATAATATGCATTTATGAACTTTTAGTGGACTTCAGCATGTGATACTGAAGGGGTTTTAGAGTTCAAAAGGCAATAACATTGTATGATTGAACAAGATGATCTCTTTATACAGTGTTTTTCATCTTGCTCTCTCTCCAGGGCTGTATCAGCAGTCTTTATTCTGCTTGTAACTGTAATTCATTATTCTTGCACCATTCCTTATGAAGACAGATATTAACTGGTGACAATTCTGTTGCTGGCAGCAAAGCAGCCTCTCAAGTTGTCTATTTTTTTCTGTTGCAGAGATTTCACTCCATCACATGTAGCTGTTTAGTCCTAATTGCTTTGCCCTCAAATTGACTTCATTTTGTTCAGGAACATAGCTCTCTACTTTCTGAACTGCAAATTAATAAGCCTATCTAAAGTGAGTATAGTTTTAACTCTTTATTTTACTTTCTTTTTTTCTTGAGTTTCCAGTAACATTATTGTTTTCTACTGCACAAGTCTTGTGTTATGAATTTTATTTTATGAAACCCTAGATAGTTGGCTTTGGCCATTACTACGTATGCTGTAGTTTGCTAAGTTAAAATTCATATGCAGTTTCACACGACTTCTGGGCTTGGTTTAATCTCACCAAATAGAAAATGCTATATTTTCCTAAGTATAATACTGGTGGTAAACCATAGTATTGGCTATTCTATCCTTTTGGGTTGATCGGAAGCATATTTAATATAAATTTTTTTCAACTTCTCAAAGAATTTTCTCTGCAAATGAGGAAATCTAGATTTATATAAAATCAAAAGCTAATCTTTTGCAGCTGGAAGAATTTTGACGAGGCGTGATATACCTCCCTTTCTTTCACAGTTACAGAATCTGGTATCTCCACCCATTTTCTGCTTACTTCTCTTCCTTATGATTTCTATTCAACATGCTGCTTTGATCTGCCTCATGATTTCTCCAGATGCATTGTAAGATATCTTGTATGCTTAGAATATATACACACACCTCACGTACAAATGATTTCCTTTCACTGCTCTGTTTGGCACTAAACCAGTTTGTAAAATCTTGGGTGCAGAGCTGTCTCTTCTGTGTCCATACACCACTAAACACACTGTGAGCACTCAAAGAATAAGCCAACACACATGCAAAGACCCTCCCTGTTAATGCTAAATAAAATTTCCATTGTTAAACAATCAGATGCCAGGAAATGTGAAATTTATGACTGAATTAATAACCTCACTTATGCCTTCTATGGAACAGTGAAGTCAAAAGCCCTCTACTTTAGTAAGTTCTTCATCTGAGATAGTTTCATTTTTTTCAGATTTAGCTTTCAAAAAATACTAATTTAATAAGCTTTTGACCCACAAAATCCTTATATAACATTTGCAGTGGGCCCTAGCTAACATTGGCATAGGTAGTGTAATTTCCAGCAGTCTGTTGATCTATGCAATAATGAATACATCTGTGTTACAAACCCTATTGCTGCGTTTTCTTGGGGCCAAGAGCATGGAGTTTTTGTGTAGCATTTTCATTTTGGGGAATAAACTTGCTTTTATAACATTATTTGTCTGAGCCTGCAAGACGTCTCTTGTCACCGTCACAAGTAAAACATGCTCCTAAAGGCTGAACAGGTGAAAGTAAGCCAAGCCAAATAACATCTAGAGTAAGGTTTTGCACCACTCTCGTTAACTGGGAATTTTAAGCAGTGAAAAAACCTTCAGCTGCAACACATTGCAGTGCATTTCCATGCTAGTGCCCTGGGCTTCAACCTTCATCTGTTACGGATCTCCTGCTGCAAGATCTTCCTTTTCAGGGCAATACCTACCTAACGTAGAACTGTCCCACTGTTCTTAGTAGGATGTTTTTCATCAATAAAAGTCTTTAGAAAGGCATGATTTTTCTTCTCACAGTCATGGTTGTATTATTCCAGATTTCTATAAAGGATGCCCATCACAGCAGGGCATATTCGCACTTTATATGTTTAGACTGTAAGGTGCCAAAAAAAGCAAACACACGGTGAGCCTTAATAAAGTAAATATGTTCAGCAAATGGAGTTTCGTGGGATGAAAATCATTCTTGAACCAAATCCATTCCCAGCAGTAGCTCTTTGCCTCATTGCTTGTCACAGGCGCTCCCAGTGGTAATGAGTTGGAACATTTTCACTACAAATGATGCAAGTCTGAAGTTCATCTGGTGGGTTAAGAGTGCAGGGTGATGACTTCTGGCAGTTTCTCGCTGTGTTTCTCCAAGCACAGCGGATTTGAACTGTGATAAATGCTGGTAAACCCTAGACAGCTGTCAGGTATGTTGACAGGGAAAACTGGGAAGGAGGGACTGCATATGTTATGCACTGAAGCTGATTTTGTTCACATGATGATTTGCTCCATGTATAATTAAAACCGAGACCAACTCAACAGCTCTTGTTCACTTAACTCTCATTTAGCTTCATGCTAGCAAAGAGGAGTTGGTAGTCCCCTCTCAGCCTCCACTCCCTGCATCTGAAGCCCCACTGCTTATGCCAAAATGATTTGCCATTCACATTTGACTTGGCAGAGTTTCACTTATCCTTTTTCTTCCTTACATTTTTATCAGCAGTGACATTGCTGCCAAGCCTTGTGCACCTCTGGATGAGATTTATGCAAATTATCAGCTAGGCTATTTTTTACATTTGCTAATAATTTACATACAACTGTACAATTTAGCCTAATACATGCATACTGAGCACTGGGGAAAGGCTTGTAAGTGATGGGTGAGATGCCTATTGCAGAGTCTACTCACAGTGACATTTTTCCAAGCTCTCACTTTCTTTTAAAGTGGAAAGCAGTAAAAATTGCCTTTGTCCTGAGGAAGGGCTATGAAACTTGGTCTACGGTAAGCACAGGAGAAGCGCAGGTGTGTTTTCAGCAGCGGGAAGAGAAGGGAATGTTGGAATCGCAGAATCACAGAATGTTAGGGATTGGAAGTCACCTTGAAAGATCATCTAGTCCAATCCCCCCACTGGAGCAGGAACATCTGGATAAGGTTGCACAGGAAGGCGTCCAGGCAGGTTTTGAATGACTCCAGAGAAGGAGAATCCACAACCTCCCTGGGCAGCCTGTTCCAGTGCTCTGGCACCCTCACTTAGAAGAGGTTTCTTCTCAAATTTAAGTGGAACCTCCTGTGTTCCAGTTTGTACCCATTGCCCCTTGTCTTATCATTGGTTGTCACCGAGAAGAGCCTGGCTCCATCCTTGTGACACCCACCCTTTACATATTTATAAACATTAATGAGGTTGCCCCTCAGTCTCCTCCAAGCTAAAGAGACCCAGCTCCCTCAGCCTTTCCTCATAAGGGAGATGCTCCACTCCCTTAATCATCTTTGTTGCCCTGCGCTGGACTCTCTCCAGCAGTTCCCTGTCCTTCTTGAACTGAGGGGCCCAGAACTGGACACAATATTCCAGATGAGGTCTCACCAGGGCAGAGTAGAGGGGAAGAAGAACCTCTCTTGACCTACTAATCACCCCTCTTCTAATACACCCCAAGATGTCATTGGCCTTCTTGGCCACAAGGGCACAGTGCTGGCTCATGGTCATCCTGCTGTCCACCAGGACCTTCAGGTCCCTTTCCCTTACACTGCTCTCCAACAGGTCATTCCCCAACTTATACTGGAACCTGGGGTTGTTCCTGCCCAGATGCAAGACTCTGCACTTGCCTTTGTTATATTTCATTAAATTTTTCCCCGCCCAACTCTCTAGCCCATCCAGGTCTCGCTGGATGGCAGCACAGCCTTCTGGTGTGTCAGCCACTCCTCCCAGTTTGGTGTCATCATATGTGTTCATTGCTCTGATCCAGCTCATCTCCCATTTGCTCTTTAAGTCAGGCAGCCATGTGCAAGGTCACACTGGGACTCTCCTGCTCTTTCTCTCCTTCACCCTTACCTACTATTCTGACCTGTCTGTCTACCTGTTTCTGTCTCTCAGATACAGGAAGGTGCACAGTGAAATGTTGATATTTAACTTTAAAAGAATGTAAGTAGCATCCTTTTGATGTGGTTGTCAATGAAGGAAAATACCTCCTTAGAAATAAAATTACATTGTACTGTTTGGGTCCAAACATAATGTGAGAGTCAGTGGAATAATGAATTATGTTTTAGGAAAAAAGATTTTCCTGTTACAACATGCCAAAGACTGAATTTAATGTAATAGTAAGAATAATACAAACATTGTCAAAATTGAGGATTTTGATTATTTTTTTAAATGCAGTTTTTAATCAGATGAAAAAAAAAAAAACAACAACCACCTATTTATTTTATTGCAAGTTGCTTTCATCACCTTAGAAATACTTTGGTTTTGTTCAGTTCCAGCAACCCAAGTAAGTCCATACCATGTTATTTTGTTTAGTGGTGATGGGGGTTAGATAAACGAGTGAAAAATTGTCATCTTCTGTTGCTTTGCTGTGCTCTTGCCTCTGCCAATGGTACAGCTGGTGGAAGTGTTTGCTAGAACCAAGTTATTTGTTTTTAAGGAAAAAGGATTATTTACTTAGGTCTTCTTTTTATTATTTTCTTTAATATACCTGTAAAAAGCACTGGGGAAGTTCTTTGTGTGTACACATGGGTATGCATATAGAAAAAACACCTACAAACAAAATAAACGTGTAATCTTAACATCTAATTGGAGTTTCTAAACTCATCAAGAGAAGGGACACTAAACTTTCCAAATGCTTGAAGTAAATTGAATATAATTTTGCTGCTGCCCCCTAATTACTTAGGTCTTAGTTTTCAGCCTACAAATATTCATAGCTACATTCAGGAAAGTGAACATTTCAAAAAAATCAGCTTTGGCTAATAATTTGTTGTCACTATTTGCATAAGTAATTTGATGAGTTAAGTAGTTAAAGTGGTGAGAGTGGGAATGTACGTTTTCCATTAAACATTTTGGGTAGTTATGATTCAGGACATTTTTTCTTAAGCACAGCAATAACATAGACAGTCATCATCCTGAATAAGCCTCATAATAGTTAACTAATATGTAAAAAAATCTGCCATGAAAATATGAAGAATAATTTGCTTTGGAAGATATGCCATTTGAAGTGAATCTACACAAATGATAGCTCTTTGTGAAACTTGTTTGTCTGCAATGGTGGAATGCTGTGTGGGTATAAACATACTGGTTTTGTTGGGGTTTTTGTTGGCATTTTTATTAACACAGCTGTAGGAGTTTTACTCTAATACATTTAATACTGGGAAAATCTACAGAGATAGACATTGTCCTGCTAAAAAAAATATCTTAATGGAAAAAATTTAGAATAGAAAGGAGATCTGTGTATTATGGAATTCCCTTTGGAACACCTAGTCTGCTTTATATTGACTTTGATTCAGAGGCTAAACTACATTTAAATATTTTACAGCAATATTGCCTTAAAATGGGTTATAAATAATTCACTCAATAGCTGAACAGATGTCTCTGTGGAGGCAAACTCTCTATATCTTAATGAGTAGCTTTAATAGAGTAAAACAAACTTCTAAGCCTTCAGTTATTGGAAAACAGATGACAGGAGATCTGACATTCTGCTCTGTATAGAAGAAACAGAAAAACTAGAAATAAAAGCAACAGGGAGTGCCTAGACTTTTTTTTTTTTAATTATATTTTAGCAGTCAATATCATGGCCTACAACATTTTGTTCCCACTTTTATGTTTAGAAGAAGCCTTGATTTTTATTTTCCTGCGGCAGTCTTCACGCAGGAATGGAAAAGACGAGGATTTGCTCTAAACAAAACTTGAAAAATACAGAAACCCTGTTCAAAACTCAAGCTGGTTTTGAAAAATTAAAATAATGAAAATTCTTCAGGACTGACTTCCTAATATCCTCTTGCTGAAGAGGAGACTTGATGTGGCAGCAGAAGCATCGCTGTTCTCTGCTACTGGGATGTTTGCAAATGCTTTCGCTGGCCGTCCTGTATCTTTCTGCACTGCTGTCAGTCAGCACTGCTCAGAAAACTGGGGAAGAACTTGGAAAAAAGGCAACAATGGGACTTTGCACTGAGAAATATTTTCATGCATTTTCTTTCCCCTTAAGTTTATTGGTTTGAAATCTTAAAAATAATCTAGACATAGTAATCAATTTTCTCAGATTCTAGAAATTAATCTAGCCACAATGACTTGCAAAACCTTATGCAAAACCCAAATCCAAAAATGTGATGATCACTCCAGACTCCATATATTCCTTGCCTCCACTTAACCCTCACTGGACATAAAATTAAAAAAAACCCCAACGCAAACAAAACAAAATGACAATGAACAAAACAAACAAACAAACAAACCAACCCACACAAACAAAACCCCAAACCAACAACTTTACAAAAGAGTCAGAGCTTTGGCCTTTTCATTACAAATTTACCAGCCAGAAAAAGACAGTGAATACAATATGGTTGTGCTCCTGAAAGTCAGAAGTTACACGAAAGTACTCTTCAGTACTTGGCTGGGATTTGGAAATGGCATAACTCCAGTTATTGATGGTTTCCAATTTTGTTGCTGTGTCAGTTATCTCTATTATAACTGTAGTGTTAAAACCTTCCTTTCTTTTGGGTGAAGACTGCAGATCTGTACATACTTGTGTAAAATAAGAATTTCAATTGATATTACAAGTCTTTTCCCAATATTTTAAAAATTCTTAAAGCTGTTTTCTTTAGAAAATGACAGTGGTAAAAAAGCAATTTTCTTTTATAACACCTTATGGTATGATTGTGTACAAATGTATCTTCAAATAAGGCATAGTAATACAAGATTTCTGTGAACTTTTCAGACATTTTTTCCCAATTAGAACAAAACCAGATTTAAAACTGTAATTCCAAAAAGAAATCCAGATTTTAAGCAAGACCTTGTCCCTGGTAGCCCTCTGTGTATTTTTGAGCAGCCTCTCTGAGCAGACATCCAATAAGCCCCCAAAACTCAGATGCAGAACAAGGGAGTTTGGAGAGGATGAAAGGCAACAGTGTAATTCATCAAACTTAGTTCAAAACTTCTCACAGCTTTGGCAGCAGTGCTATTAATTCTATAATCTCAGGCCTTTTTGAAAGACCCTTTCTGGAGGTGAGCAGGCAAAGCCCCAAGCTTTCACTTGTAAGAAGAGTAACATTGAAACTTTCATACTGGTGAAAGAAATTTGACAATATCAAACCTTCAAAATTGAAAGGTGAAAAGGAAAACAAAAATATCTCAAGTTTATTGTAATTTATTTGTTTATTATCATTATTTACAGGCTATTGATTTTTGAATACTTGGATGAGGGATATGCAAAATTACTTTGATTGTAGCCTTTGTCAGCACTAAAGTAACTTAGAACCCACCTTTGTTCTGTCTCCTTTTCAGATGAACCTCTGAGGGGAAGCAGCACAAAGTCAGTCTTAAGAACAAGAAATAAGTAAGGTGCCAGGTTGTGAAAAGTCATCCAATAAAACCAATGCTGGAGTGTCCAAGGCCAGTGCCTCCAAACTTCTGTGTAACTCAGACTGCACTTGACTGGCAAATATGACCTGTGAGGAAGGATACAGGAGAAACTGTCTCTAAGCAGCAGCAGCATTTGTGCCAGGCCGAGAATCATGTTGCTCATGACGGGCACCCATGGCAAGCAGGAGCCAAAATTTTGCAGGGCCCTTCCGTTGCCCTCCTAGCTCAGCCTTGCACCCATCCAAGAGAAGTTGCCTCAACAGAAAAGGGTGCTTGTAATGATGGTCTGCATCACAAGTTAGACACATTCACAAAGTGTGTTTTTAGGGGAATAGTAAAATAACAAATGGCTGCTGCTTTTTTTTTTTCCTTTTATTTTATATCTTTATATCTTTATATCTTTATATCTTTATATCTTTATATCTTTATATCTTTCTATCTTTATATCTTTATTTTATATCTTTATATCTTTCTATCTTTATATCTTTATTTTATATCTTTATATCTCTTTTAAGGTCTGATGAAATCTTAATTCAGCCAAGTGGAGCTTCAGCACTATCCTGTATGTCCAGATCTGCTCTATGTACTGAGTACCCTGTCATTTTCTGCCGTGGAACCCTGCTTCCATTGTATCAAACATCAGAACCCTTAGTAGATGGCTATTTTCAAAGTACAGATGTATTGATATGCAGCGGGAAGCATATTGGAAAGCTTATGGGAGCAAAGCCAACCACCTACACGGAGCAGCTAATATTCTTTTATTACCAGATCTCTGACAGCCTGTGCCAGAATGGTACATCTCAACCCCTAGAGTCCTAAAATCACATTCGGTCCTTTGAAGGCAACCGTGAGGCTGATGTGGCCCCTGGTGAAAATGAGCTTGACACCCCTGATCTAGATTAATTTTCACAATTGCTGCTTGCAACGTGGGGAATTTAAAAATGTACATACCTCATATATTTCCCTGTGTACAACAGACATATTATGGGGAAGTTGTACTCAAATGCAAGCTCTGTGGGCTGTTTTCCAGGTTATGGCTCGCTGTTACGAACAGTGAACCAGGTGTGTCCCAAGCACGCTGTACTGGAGTGCGGTAGAATGTGTTCTGCATCTGCCTTGCCTGGGCCAGACTTGCAAGTCCCTTCCCTTAAGCTGCGTGTGATGTTCATGGTAATGCGCCGTTGTTTGGCCTGGCACTGTCCTGCAAAGGCTGCAGTTTGGGTTAATCATTACACGGTAGTTGCTTTAATGTTTAGCACAAGCATTTGTGGCTGCCTGTGCCAGTCCAAGGTCGCTGTGGAGAGAAATCTGCATCCCCATCTCTGTGCACAGAATCCAAATGCACACTCTAAAATGTGCATTTGCATGAGATGCACTGGAATTCAGTCTGAGTCAGTGCACCATTGAATTTCATAGGTAACTTCTTTTGTAAGTTTTTGCATTTGGCAGCTTTTTAATTCTGAATGGATCTACTGTACAGTTCTATACATTAGCAACATTCTCAAATGTGTTATTATAAACATTGTTTTCATATTTCTGAGGCTTTTTCTCGTGCCTGGTAACATAAAGTATTATGGACATTTTGACAATTAACTTTGAACTGATAATTTTGAAAAGTTAAAATTTTTCTCCTAAAGTAATGATTTGTCTTTTTTTTTTTTTTTTAAGTAAGGGCATTGCTTTTAATGTAGCACAAGCCAAAAAGTTATTATTAGATGAGAAACGTGAAATTATATTAACCAAGCCTGGATTATTCAATGAACAAGTAATAATAACTCTGTTATCTCACTTCTGCAAACAGCGTAATTGGTGGAAAAATCTTGCAGCTTTTCCTCTTAAGGGCATCCACTTTAGGCATTTTTCATTTTAACAGTATCCCTTCTTGTTTCTTTGGAATGTATTTCAGGAAATTACTTCTTGTCACTAATCAAGCTGGGGGAAAAGTGCCCTTATTATTTGCAGTAAGATTAGCTTATGTTTTCATGAAAATCTAAGCAGCATAGGATGAGGACTCCCTTTTTCCACTGCTCAGTTATGCCACTGCTGCTCCACACAGCAAGGTTATCAGAGAAGGTCTGGGGTGGCTGATGAGGCTGCAGCATCATCAACATGCCGAAAACTCAGCTCTGTTTTTCGCTGAAATAAATGGCAACAGCATTACAGCCTTCTCATCAGCAAGTTGACAAGCTGGCTGATGAAATAACGTGCTGTGTTTCTCAGAGAGCTGCCTTCAAATCAACCTCTGCAGGCAAGAGATGGCCCTTTCAGCACAAGCATCCAGAGCAGTGCCTCGGACTGGTGTCGGCAGCAATTACCGAGGTGGCCCTTCTGCTCATGTCAAATTATTTTGCAGCCTGTGGATCTTTGTGTCTGCCTTTGTCCCCGGTTCCCAGAGAGCAGACAGGGCTTGTTATCATCTGGGGCAAACCTAGAAGTCAAGATTTTCTCTCTACTGTGTTTTTTTTTTTTGTCATCGGTGCTGTAAATTGGCTCCAGCCAGCTCACCCTAGCAGGTGAGGATCGGCGTTTAGCTTCCCATTTAAACACCGAAGTAAATTATTGAACTAATTCGGCATCAAGACAACCTTTCAACCTTTGATCAGACAGAATTCTATTTGCGCACCTCTTGGTGAATTACACCACTGCAAAGAATTTCTGTGAGGATGCCTTACAGTAAACAGCAGCACTCTGAGACACTATGGATACAGGAGAGGTAGGGAGGATGCTT
The DNA here is from genome assembly GCF_036013445.1 of Caloenas nicobarica. Classification (NCBI taxonomy): domain Eukaryota; kingdom Metazoa; phylum Chordata; class Aves; order Columbiformes; family Columbidae; genus Caloenas; species Caloenas nicobarica. The sequence goes on from NC_088245.1 coordinate 75,956,381, forward strand.
TTGCAGTCATCTTACTTATATGTTTGAAAACTGATAAAGTGACAATCTAATTGTTTGTCAACTTTGACTATCCATGACAGAGGCCAAATCCTGCTTGTCTTCCTGGAGCAGTCAATTTGAATCTGATAGTGATACTAAACTGTTTCCAGTAAGCGGGATTTATTACTTTGTCACATAGGGTGAAAATAGCTGCCAGAAATCTGTGAAATAATTGGCACACAACTAAAATACATCAGGTGATTATCCCGGCTGAGCTCTTCCCAAAATAATTGCCAAACTAATTTAAATGTGTAGCAATATCAGTGCTATTGGAGACAGTTCTTCAGTTTCCCTTTTTTGTATTCCTCAATTTTAAGTCTAAAGTGTTTATTATTGAACGGTCCTTTACAGAAACAGAGTAAGACAAGGTGCCTGCACCAGAGATTTTACAGATAAGTCTGGATAGTAAAAAAAATTGACCAAAAAGATAACTTTATCCTTAAAAAAAATGCCAACAACAACAACAAACCCACAAGAAACCCCCAAACCCAACAAAACCAACAAAACCATAAACAAAAACACTCCATCAACAAACACAAACAAAAACTCACAACCAACCACAGCAATTACTTCTCACCTATATTTTCTGAAATTTTTTAAATGACATTTTTTTCTGAAAACATCTAAATGCTTTAGAATGAGAAGAAATTATTTTTAAACCATTTTCTAGAGAAGAATAATTAGCCTATCTATGTATTTGCGTGAGTAGAGATGAAAAATTAGTACCTTCACTGAACAAAAATAGAAATAAACATGTCTTTCAAATAATGAAATACAAAATCATTTTGGATTTTTCAGGCAAAACATTACTCCTTCCTCCAGTACAAGGTAATACAATATTTGTCTATGACTGATTATTTAAAATCACTGGAAAATAGATACCTGAAATGTGTCTTCTATCCCCACACTTATGCAACTAAAACAGATTGTGTTTTCCACAGTGCCAAGGGACTTTCCTTGAGATTTCCAATGGAAAAGAGACCAAAAAAAGGTCTGCCATGTAATTCAATTGCAATAGATAGGTCAGCTATATTTCAAGTGTTCGTTGCATTACCGTTATGGGCACTGAAAGGGAAAAAAGGGAGAAAGAACACAGCTTGTAAGTGAGAACTGCACGGCAAATGGAGAAACAGCCAACTGTGTGGAGGGATTTTTGCATTGCAAAAAGTGGTTTTGCACAGTTGCACTGATTCAGCGGTTGTTCCATGTCACCTTGTTTATTATCTACCCATGTGAAAGATGAGGAGCATCCCAAGGAACCTCCTACAACTGCACCTGCTGCTGTGTGGGTACCGTGGATGTTCCTGTAACCATCCCTGTGCTGTGCTCTGGGGAGGGGGCAGAGCAGGTACAGCACACAGTGATGGCACCACTGCCTGTGCATGAGACAGACATATAGGCAAATGTCAACAAAGCTGCAAAGCTGGCAAATTCAGAGTGAAATCCTAACCTGGGAGCTGTGCTGAGTTTTCACTGGAAAACTCGTATGTGGGGGTGAAGGGGAGAAACTGAAAGGTAACTTTTCTCAAAGTTCTTTTGCAGTACTCTGTATACATGGTTTTCCAGGTAAATTTCCCAATCCTTATTTTTGCCATTTTACTGGATCTTACAAAATGAAGGAAAAAAAAAAGCTCACAAATGAGCTGTAATATGAAGCACTGGATCTTCTCTGATCTTGTTAACCAAACAGAAAAAAATGCATGCAGCTCTTTGTTGACCAGTTTTGCACGCAGTTTCTCATCATATGGTTTCTTTAATGAAAGAATTTAAATGGTGTGTTAAAAAGATGCCATACAACTACACTCATGAATTCTTGTGGTTTTTTATGGACTTTGCAAGTCTTGATGCAGTATTTTCAATATAAATATGACCTGTACGAATCAAGAATGACGTTTTAAATAGCTGCTTAATTGCATGAAAAGTGATGAAATCAAATCTGGATCTCATGAATAAGCGAACTGTGATGAAATTATGTTGGGCTGGTATATAGCAACTATTATCTTAAATATAGCCTTAAGACTTTTCAACATACAGAAGTTTCTTCTTGGAAAGAACAAAAACTGGGACTCAAAAGCCACCTTACTCTCTGCTGTTGAGTTGGCAATGGTGAAATTGTTTTCTAAATATTCTTGGATTTAACTGATTCATCTAATCCTTTTGAACAAAATTTCCTTTACACTTGTGCCTTATTTGCATCAAGAACGGCTTAGGCACCTATACAGCAAGCTTCTGACCCTATTTGAGTCGTCATTTAGCGAAAAATGCTCATTAGTTTATTTAAAGTTTCTTGTAGATGTATTGGCGAGCTCAGGTTGTAGGAAGGTTTGTTTCCTCTGCTGCCTGAGTCTGCGTAAATGAACCAGATCCGCAGCTGGTAGGAACACATGTACGCACTGCGATATTCAGTCCAATCTTCAGGGGTTTGACACATTTGATGGGTAATGCCATCTGTGATTCCTTCCACCAGCCCAAGGTCCATCCCCAGGCATATTTTTTCTTAGGAAATCCATGTAAAAGCCCTGTTGTCAAGGAGCCCCTTTTACTTCTGACAAGTGCTTAATGAGAGCAAGTTTCACAGTGGACCTTCAGGACTGTGTTAGCAGCTCACAAATCATAAATGAGAGGAAAAACCCTGTTATGTGAATATCTGCCACTAAGCAGCATGAAAAACTGTTAAATATGAGAATCGTATTTATGCTGAGTTAAAGGGGAACTAAGCTTTTATTTGTGCACTGCAAAAACACAAATGTGAGGTATGAGGGCTGCAAAGCTACTAGTAAGGGCTGTCAGGTTTGTTATTTCCTCTTGTTCTAGTGCTCTGTGTAAGTTATGTCGACATGTTGTCAGTTTCCCCAAAGTATGCCAAAATCAGCATCACAGTGATTTTTGTAAATATGGAGAAAGTCTACCAGAAAGCAGATGGCAATTCCCTTCCTTTGTATGCAGTGATGCTTTCAAAATCAGGATCTGATCTTTCCTAACGTTAGGATAAGGAAAGATTTCTGATTTTACTCAAGTCCCCTTCTTAAAAAACCCAGAAAATCTGTGGTATATTTGTGACTTTTTGTTCCTTTTCTTTGATTGTGATGGAAGGAAGTTTATGTTCCAGTTCAGGATCCAAACTGGAATTTCTAATAGAAATACATTCATAAATCTCATAGAAGTCTTTTCCCTGGGTACAAGTTCTCTGCTGTGCTTGCAAGGTAAACATTTCACCATTGTGTTAATGCATTATAGCCAGAACTTGAACCTAAATAATCTCCTTTCATTTTCACAGCTGAATTTAGTGCAAATAGTAAAATAGTACAAATGATGAAAAGCAATTAAGGCTATTATCTTAATAACATGTACACACATGAATAGTTCCATCAAACACAAAGAAGCTAATTTACTGCATGAATGTCTTAGCTATTTAGCATGCTTTCAGTGTTAATAACTTAAGATGGGATATTTTAAATAAATGTTTTAGGCTTTTCACAGTGTTTTTGACAGCACTCACAATGGCACAGTGCTGCCATTTCCTCTGACCCCATTTGCAGTGAGCTCAGTGTGAGCAGATTAATGTACAGAAGCTTTTTGAAACTGCAAGGAACAACCACCTAAATTACAAGGAGTGGGGAAAGCTGTACTATACATGCAAAGAATGGATAAAAAAGGCTGAAGACCTACAAAACTAAGTGAATATTAATGAGCTGCTAAAATGGCTGCCTTTTCACCTAGAATATGTTAAAAGTGGATGTGAGTGCCATTTTGGGAGCGTATGATGCTTTTTTTTTTCCTAAATGCTCACCTCCTGTCACATTATTTGTCTTTCTTTGAAAGAAGAGAGGAAAGAAAACAACTAAGTGGCTTGCTGACTGAGTGTTCATTATGCATTCCAGTTACACATTATGCCAACAAGCCTCAAAGGATGTAAGAAAAAACTTCGTTAAAAGAGCTGATTGTATATTTCAGTGCAAAACCCCAGCAACCTCAAGGTTTTATTGCTAATATTTTCAGTCTGCAAACGAAAAAAGTGTCAGTTGAGGAGTGGTTCTGAATCAGAAAGAGCAGTTCCTCGTCTCTTACTGTGAGCCCAAAGTCTTATTAGGAATCAATTTGTAATCTTCTGGTCCTAAGGAAACACCGTCTTTCTCAGCAAGACTGCCTATGGTCAGGGTATATGTAAAGAGCCTAGGAAGTATTGTTTTCCTTCTTATTTTTGCCTGAGTGGCAGAATAAAAATCTGAGGAAACAAGCTTGTTTTCTCTTCATAGGATATTTCTTTTTATTTCTCTCTGCTTCCTTCATACTGCCTGCTCAGTCTATCATGCGTAGGAGACAACCGTGGTTCCTCCTGAATTATTTCTCACCACTTGCTTTCATAAGGGAACCTGATTTTCAGCTCTCAGAGTCGATTGTCTTTAACAGTTATGCTGAGCAACTTGGGCAACAGCTTTTCCATAAATGCTACAGAGTCTTTATTTCTGTCCTTATGGGAATGCTTCTAATATCCATCCTGCAGGGACTCATGTAGCCTCCTGACTTCAACGTGTCTGCAATAAGGCAGGAGTCTCCGGGGCATAAGAAAAAAAGTTGAGTTCAGATTCTCTCTCTGCCTGCAAAAGTGCCCTAATGAAAGGTTGTAAGGTGGATACTTAAGAGAGGAGAAATATTTCTAGAGGGAGAGACATAAATCTTGGGATTTCCAACACTGGGGACTATTTTTATTCTGATCTTTTCCTGAATCAACTTGACAATTCGCAAGCCATCTCCAGAGCAGACCACAGACACTATGGTAAGGTAGCTCCACAGTGTACTGAGCTGTCTTGCAAAATAAAAAAATATGTTTTGCACAATAAAAGACACGTTAAAAAGTAAAATGAAAGATGGGACTTTCTACACAACCTCCTCTTATTGATATTGCTGTCTAGGTGAATTTTAAAATAATTTTTTATCAAACAAGATTCCAATCTCAAGACCTAGCAACGATTTTTTGTTGCATTTTGAAGAGCACTACAGTCATCAAAGTCTTTGTAAAAGCAAAGTTAGAAATAAAGTTGTGTCTCTAATAGGGCAGAGCAAAGCTACTATGACTTCGTGGGGTCTTTCCATGAGCATTGACCAAGTTTGTACATTTGGCTACTGCTTCTTTTTCCATTACCGTAAATATTACGTGGAAGTTCCTTCTAAGATCCAGACAGTCCAATAATACTATCAGCTATGCAAGTAGTAATATAAGGACTATGTTGAAACACAGGGGCAAAACATAGGAATTCTGTAGCTGGTGAAGCTATAAGGGACTGAGTTTATTCTATGTCATTGTATAATTACAGATAGGTAGAGAGGAAGATTTAAATATATGTCTAGATAAAAATGGTCATGTTTTAAATAGCCAAATAAGAAAGTTCTTTTTGCACCACAGGAAACCAGCTATTAAAAGCATCGTTTTAGGAGATGGGGCAGAAACCTGCTGGTGTTTAGGAATTTTAAGATGAGATTTCTGATCAGAAGAGTTAACATGGGAAAGCAATGCAATTCCTACCATCTAAAAAAAATCCAGACCTTCTGTTTTCAAACTATTTCTCTCTACTAGCTCTCTTTTCATGTCGCACGCAGATCTCAAACTAGGCAAAAGCAGGTACAAAGGTAACTATCACCTTAATGCCTTTCTATTTCAGTGCAGGAAGGGGTTAAGAAGAGCAAAAGGAATGTTACTAATTATTTGCCCTTTTTCTAGATATGAAAGTAAATTGAATGGGACTGCAACTTTATACTCAGTATTTTAGTCGAGGTCCTTTCAGCATGGAAAGGCAGTTTGCGGTGGCAGTGAGAGCACTTGCCCACCAGAGTGAGGGCAGAAAGCGTTTACCTGGGAAAACTGGTTCCTACTGGGCTTCTCGAAGGGTTCAGCTCATGCGGCTGTTGATTTGGGGGTAGAATATCGCTCCTCAAGCCCACGCCTGTTTCCATGTCCTGCTAACCCATTTGTCTCCAATGTGGGGGAGCCAGTGCAGCTAATGATGCGAGTTCAGCCTCGTCAACAAAAGAGTGAACAAGTTTTAATGACAGTCGGTATTACTGGTCATTGCCAGCGATGGCATGAAAGCAAGAGGGAGCAGGACTTGCGGTTGCTTTTCAGGGCTGAAATCGCTGAGACACTGGAACGTGATGCTATCAATACACTTCAGAGTACAACTGCTTTTCAGTTCCCACAAACATAACTCAGAGCTAATTAAATGACTTTTTTTTTTTTTTCTTTTTTCGCCTCTACTGTCCTTCTGTGCTATGGAATTCAAAAAAAAAAAAAAAAAAAGAGAGAGAGGAAAAAGAGAATTTACTGGAGTTATTGGAAGCGTTGTTATCATTAAGATTCATAGCCTTCTGAGAGACTACAAAGCACTTCGACACCAATGGAGGAAAGTACAGGAGATACGCAGCTGTTTTGGGAAAATTATGATACACAATTCAGTAAAGTTTTAGAAAAGAGTGAAGGAAAAGTGTTCTCCTCTGACATCAGCAAGATCAAGAAGTTTTGAATTAAGCTGTTTCCCTTGCAACTGAGAGGGTTTCCGCAGTGAAACCAGTGCTGTCCCAAGCAGGGAAATTGCAAGAGAGTAGAAAAAAGAAAGCTGGACCTGTGATTCTGAAACTGGAATTCATGTGAGAGCTGGTCTTCTACGGACTTTTGTTACCATCTGGGTGTCGTTAGGTACTATTATTAATAGGAGTATTTGACATTTCTTTATATGCCACTGTCAAAATACTATCTCATAGGTTAGTATCGTAGCACTCTGTAGGAAGCATAAAGAAGTCAGATCTGTTTTGTACCATGACTTGATGAACAACTGAGATGTTTAGTGAAGTCTGAACTAAATAGTGGAATGTCTGAAACTATTCACTGTGTGATGAAGTATTGCTGAGATTATCTTAATTATCTGTTCTCTGGTAATTTTACTTTTTAATTTAGTATATAGATTTTACAGCTCTGTGCATGTCATGCAACCCTGAAGGTATAACATGTTATTACATTTTTTATATAGTTAAATACAAGTTATAGTATATTCTAGGTACACTATAGAATAAAAAAAGATACTAAGAAGGCCTCCAAATGAGAACTTTTAAATTAATCAGACTTTACTCCTAAAAAAAACGAACCAAACCTAACAAAAAAAAAATCCATCCCCTCCAACCCTGTGATTTTATTGCAGGCAAAGTAACATGGTATATCTATGTTACTAGAAAGGCTTAGTGAGAAAAGGCACCATAAGTTTGCTGCAGAATAGCTAAGAACATTGAACACAGGCCGATAGCTATTCTAAAGTAAGCCTGCAGTAAAATCCATAGTGCTTCTACTCTGCAAGTGTGTATAAAAGTGTTGCTGACACTTCTTTTTGCTGACACTTTAATTTCTCCTACAGTAAAACTAAAAGCACGTTACTGACAATCTCTACTGAAAAGTGTGGGTAAACAAACGTATTTTAGCATTAAATTCTACTGTAATTTTTCTGTCAGATGGATGCCTGTGAGACGGGCCTCTTAGTGGCTGCATATTCCGTTTCTACGTGAATTTCTCTACTTCTGCTATAGAAACTAATTCCTGAAAGGTGGTCTGAAAGAATTGAATGTCAATGAAAAATTTAAAGTTGACCAATGTCTCCCCATTTCATTTAAGAGAGAGGACCTGAATGTGGCTCCCAGCTGAGTACAGAGTGACTTACCCTAGTTTCTACCTGAGTAAGAAATTTAAATGCTTTAAGACCAAATTCTCATACTTACTTTAAATTTAAAAAGCCAATACAGGTACATTTGACAGACTCCTAAAACTTATTTTCCCACAGTAGCGCTTTTAGAAGTAGCATTCCCTTGATGAAATGTGCACGGCTGGGCTGTGGCTGTGAATGCTTTGAAGGGAAAGTGGGATTTTTCAGTCCCACTAGAACACAAAATGTTATTGTTGTGTGTGCATGAATTAACAGCGTTGATTCAGATCAGGATGTCAAACAGGGCTTCACACCATCTGCTTAGTGGTACTGCTTTAGAAGCTAGGGCTTGGTTAGGCTGAGATAATAACAGTAGTTCTCTGAAAATCATAAATCCTAGAATAGAGAAAATGTCATTCTCTGTCCTTGGAAGACATTAAAAATATTCTTTAGCTAATGGGTATATTACTTGCTCTACTTACTACTAAAATATCTTCATTTAGGATCCTTGGGACAGCAGTCTCATAAATACAGTAATAATCAGTGAAAACAAACCTGGGGGCTTGTTTTCACAGAAGTAAGACAACGGGATGAGACTGTGGCAGTAACAGCGTGTAGCACATGAGTCAGTCAAAGATTAGACAGTCATTGTGAACAGTTTTCAGGAGAACTGGTACTGAGCTGTGAGTAACTTGGCAATTGCAATGGAGAAATTCATAGTTATTGGAAGGATTGTGGAGAAATATAAAGGCTGAACCTTTCACTGTGATCATATTGTTACATGATTGTTTTCAATGTCTTAACACAGTAGTGTCCATCTGCTCACATGTAATAGAGGTGTCCTGTTGTGTTTCTAGGGAAGATCGGGATTCACCTGAAGGCCATTCTGAAGGTCTGGTTTGACATGCAAGTCTCAGTGGAACATGGAAATACCCATCCCCTGCAGGAATAAATTCCTAAAGCCATGTTTGGGAAAGAATCCCATCCTAGTGTCTGAGACTTAGTCCCAAAAATGTCAAACTACTCTGATCTGTAACACACTACGTAATGTAATTGGCTCCATTGCTAGAACTCAATCTACTGATGATTATCTTTCATTCCCTGGGACTATGGTCGTGTAGCCTGCTGTCTTATCTGCTGTTTGAGAACAGCTGTGGTGCTACAGACATTCGAACAAAGTCATATATATTACTTTGAAATACTATCATTTGGGCCTTCTATCTCAATGGAAAGTTGACTAGAGCTTTATTTGGGTTCTCGTTTTATTGATTTGGCACATTTTGGTTTCTGAGTTAATATTGCTTTTTCTAGTTACATTTCAAGCTTATTTAGTAGAAATTGTGGGGGTGTGACTGAGTTCCATTCTGGTAGCTGAAGGACTGGAAATACTGGGGTAATCTGGGGCGAAGGATGCTGAGAATCTTTGGAGTGTAGTCTTGGACTGGAGAGGAGCAGAGGGAGGAAGGAGTAGAGGAGTATGATAGAAAGATGTGGGAGGGGAGTTTGAAATGAGATAAAGGAAATGCATTTTGGAAGAAGTAAGAGAGTGCAAAGCCCATGGGTTCCTGGTGTGCTGCTTGCTGAGGGACAGGCACTGCTTTCCAGAGAGATGAGAAAAATTTCAAAAGATTTGGGTAATGAGAGATCTGGGTTAGTAAAGAGAGGAAGAGGGATCTGTGGAAAACCCCTTTATTCTTTCTTATAGTTACTAAGATCATACAATAAAAACACCTCTACTGGCATTAGTACTTTCTAGTTCAGAGTTTGATAATGTTCGCTTTTGATAGAATATCAAGGTAAGGACAACCTTACCTCAATCACCAGGAAGGTGATATAGCAAATAAACTTGGAAACCATTTTAAAACATACGAAGGATGAGAACGTGATGGGGAGTAGTCAGCATGGATTTACAAAGGAGAAATCATGCCTGACCAACCTGACAGCCTACTATGAGATGACCAGTTTGGTGAATGGAGAGCTGTGGATGTTGTTTATTTTGATTTTACTAAGGCTTTCAGTTCTCTTTCCCATCAGACCCTCATAGACAAACTGATGAAATACGGACTAGATAAATGGACAGTGAGGTGGTCTGAAAACTGGCTGAAATGACAGTCAATGGCACAAGGTCCAGTTAAAGGTGAGCTGCCAGTGCCGTGCCTCAGGGTTTGACATGGCGGCCGATACTGTTTAATATCTTTGTTAATTGCCCGGGTGACAGTAGAGAGTGCGCCCTCAGCAAGTTTGAAGTTGATGTTGACAGATGCACGCTCAAGTGTTACAAAACTTGGAGGAGTTACTGGCACATCAGGCAGCTGTGCTGCTGTAGAGAGGGACCTCAACAGCCTGAAGAAATAGTCTGACAGGAATCTCAGCAGGTTGAAGAAGGGGAAATGCAGTCCTGCATTTGGAGATAAATAATCCCATGCACCACTGCATGCAAGGGGTCACCCAGCTGGAAAGAAGCTCTGCCGGGAAGGACCTGGGTGTCCTGATGGACAAATTGACCAGGAGCTAGCAATGTGAAGTCATGGCAAAGAAAACCAGCCACCGCTTGGGCTGCTTTAGGCAGAGCATTGCCAGCAGGATGAAGGAGGTGATCTTTCTCCTCTTCTTAGCCCTGGTGCAACAGATCTGGAGAGCTGTATCCAGTTCTGGGTTCCCTAGTACAAGAAAGACATAGAAATACTGGAAAAAGTCCATCACAGGGTGAAAGAAATGGTTGAGAGACTAGAGCCATTGTCACATGAGGAGAGACTGAGAGAGGTGGGACTACTTAACCTGGAAAAGAAAAGGCTCAGGTAGATCTTATTAATGTGTGTAAGTATATGATGGGATGGAGTAGAGATGACACAACCAGACTATTTGGACTCTATGATCTTGAGGGTCTCTTCCAACCAAAATGATTCTATGATTCTATGACTCCATTCTGAGTGGAGCCCAGTGATGGGACAAGAGGCAATGGGCACAAACCAAGACACAGAAGGTTCTGTCTGAACATAAGAAAAAAATGTTTTTACTTTGAGGATGCTCAAACACTGGCACAGATTGCCCAGAGAGACTGTGCCGTCTCCATTCTTGGACATACTGAAAACCCAACGGGATGTGGTCCTGAGCAACCTGCTGTAGCCGACCCTGCTTGGAGCAGTGGAATGAAGTAGATGACCTCCAGAGGTGCCATCCAACCTCAACCATTCTGTGGTTCTGTGATCCTCATCATATGAGTGGAGCTAGGAAATGCACTGGAGACTCCTCTCTGTCTGCCAGTGACAAATCTTTATTATGGTTTTCATTTCTAAGTTCTCAGATCCAATTTATAAATTTGGAATGTCTTCAGCTGGCACTGAAATACATAATTTTAAACTACCTGGCAAGAGTTTAATGTTTATGGCAACATTGTCAAATGCTTTTTACTTAATTCCGAAGCATAATGTATTAAGACAATGCACCGTTAGACAACAATAACTTGACTGTTAGGGTAATTAAAGATGTTGAAAATGCCCAATATGAAAATTAGTGAAGCATTTAGTGACATTTTAGATCAAAAAAGGGATTTTTTTTTGTTCATGATCATTTTATTATTTTCCAGTAATACACTTTCTACAATAATCCAACTATAAACTTATTGTGCTTCTTGAGTCCTAAAATCTCCCTTACAGGAGAAAATTATCCTTTACAGCACATGAATGCTTTTAAATATTGTTTTATTCATCTTGGGACAGCATTTCCTTATTGTATGTGTTTATAGAATTTCCTACTGGATATTTAGTATTTATTTGATGCACAAACTTAAGGTTTGCTTTTGGATGTTTAGTTAATAGAGCAACTCATGCTAAACATCAGTTGCATTGCTATTGTCAACATGTCACTTGGTGCTTGTCATCATTTTGGAGAGAAGGGTCGTGCTAATGAACAGCTGGCTGGAGAACCCTCCTGTGTTTCTGATGGCAATAACCCCCTCAGCCCACCTGCTTAGCAGATCACAAGCAGATGCCAAGATGAAACGACAGGCAGTGTTAGAGTTGGAGTCTTTTCTCACTCTTTTTTGTTGTAAGTATGAAGACAGCAGGAAGCAGGATAACTGGGTCAGGGTTGCTCTGGCTGGGAAACTTGCTCTGTTGGTGGGACATCGGTTCTGTTTCTGCCTTTGCCGCTTAGGTGCTGTCTGGCACTGGGGCTGCCTTGTTTCCCTGTAACTTGTAAAACTGAGATCCTGACACTGAGGTGAAGATCACAACCATGGCAATAAAAGTGTCAGCAAACATTGTTTTACCTGAAAAATAACTGACTGTTCGAAATACTTTTTCTAAATGATACTCCAGGACAGAAGTGGCATCTGCATTTGACTGAAAGGGTTGTTTGTTTTCGTTTTGGATAACCTAAAAATTAAAAATCCGAAATGTTTCCCTTTTTTTAAAAAAACCCCATATATTTCTCTATTTCTTTCTGTCAATTAATGCAGTAGACTGAAAAGGTAGCCCTTGGTTTGTATTTTCTCTTCCCCTTAGTTCCTTTACACAATACTTCCGATGAGCTTCCCTCTCATTTGCCACAATTGTTTAAAATGTTTATTTTTGTATTATGGGTGAACTCTGTTGGTTATGAGGAACAACAAGGGGATTGACAATTAGGGTCATGTGGGCAGTTGACAAAGACTTTTTCAGGAGATAGAGAGGTTGTTAGTTTACCACATTGGAAGAAGGACATAACTCTGGGCCTACAAGAGTGTGAAAAGGGTTTAGGCACCCCAGTGGAAAAAAAAAAAGGACATACAGATTTTGATGCAGCAGGAGGTGTCTAAATGCCTCCTTTAAAACAAACAAACAAACACAAATATTTGTCTGGTGATTTTAAAGTCTGATAATACTGGTGACGGAAATGACACAAGTGCAGCATCATTCTCAATGACTTTTATTTGTGCCATCAGCTGTGTGTTCATCACCATCCTCTCCCTGTGTTCCCCCCAACTCCACAGCGACACCGGTTTACAGTCCATGGTTGTTTGGCTTTCCTTTGCTCTTCCTGGTCCACTGCCCCAACCCAGGTGGCAAAATATTCTTGTTGGTCCCTCTGTCTTGCCTTGTCTCTCTTCCCCAGGCTCAGCCAGTCAGGCAGGAATTGAGACCAGAAGTCAGCATTTTAGACTGGCTTGCCATCCAAGAGCAAGTTTTGAGCCGTGTTTTCACATTTTTATCCCGTCACTGGACAAATCCGTTCACCTCACAAGCCACTCATCCCTGCACCTTCTGTCAAAGGCGACCACCACCATGGCCACCACTCTTTGGTTTGCCTTCTTCTCAAGTGGATTTCTGAAAAGGAGCAGGCTTGCTGTATGCGGCAGAGAGGGAAGAGGGATTTAAGATGAATGATTTAGTAGACCTGGTTAAGAGCAGTACCACATGAACTGTCAGACTGGCGTGGCACCGGCTGGAACAACCTCTTCAAGACAGTGGAGGACACTTAAGAGGTGGTAACTTCTTAAGCTGGGTCTGCTGTTGCCAAATCGTGTCATGCAGCAGCAGGCAGCCCACTTGGTCAGGAATATGCTGGAAAGTGAGGGAAGGAATAAAGAAGGGGAAAAAAGGAACTAATAAGGGAGTGTTGGAGTGATCTGAAATGGGGCGTGGTACAATGAAATTTTCAAAAAAGCACTGAGTGTCTCAGAAGGCATAACTGAGTTTAATACTGCACATTTTAATGGTGTTACTAAATGAAACCAGGAGGTAGTGTGCTGAGAGACTGTGCCGCTGCACAGGCCAGGTAACTGCTGTCCCATCTTTCTGTTTCCTAAGCCAGTTTGGCTGGTTTTTTAGGGCTGTAGCTCATTCCTCAAAAAGCAGGTATAGTTTTGTCTTATTAATTCCTACACCATGGTCTGAATGTGAGCAGCCTTCGATTTGAAGTGTAAAAAAATAGGATAGTATTAATCAGAAGCATAAGTGGTTTTGCTGTTTCTTCCTCATGTTTCAATAAGTCTTAAAATTACTGTTACCATAGTGTGTAGTTTAATGATTTTCACCTGAAATTGTGAATTTCTTTTTCCCCCAGACATTTCTCCCATGTTTCTTCTTTTTGAATTGTCACTAAAATCTTTTGGAGAAGAACAGAGAGGAAGAACAAATAGAGCTGAAGCAGCTTGAAATGCAAACATATAGAAGCAGCTTCTCTGAAAACTGTCTCCTGATTTAATGCTTCAACATTGAAAACTTCTCCAATGGCACTTGCCTTAAGAGAAATGAAGGGCACATAATTGTTTTGGTAGTTATTTTATTTACTAAACCTGCTCCTATAATGTACTTCTGGCAGAATGCAGAGCAAATTGAATGCCTTATGTGAATACTTTGTTTTGGAGAAAAGGTCATGTGTGGAACTTTAGTTTTCTTCTTGTTTTCTATTTGTTCTGTTTATTTAATTTTATTCTGTGGAACCAGTGATTTTATATCTTTCTTCAGCTGTGAAACCCTAAGAAATGCAATAGCAAGCTCAGTAGGACAAGTTTACTGCTAGGAGTAAGGCAGTCTTATAGTTATCCTTCGCAGCTTCCTTAAAAATCTGTGGGTTCTCAAACTGATCTATGGATCATAATTTGAAAGTCACAGTGGCAAAGAGAATATAGCCTCTTTTGGTAGCAAGTATTTTAAATACAGTGCTTTCTTCAGAAGACAGATTCTTGCCCCCCTTAGTGTCTGCATAGCCCTGTAGAATATTAAGTTTAGGAGCCAAGATCTTAGCTGAAATCCTGTAAGCATTTAATCTTTGTTTCAACATCTGAGCTCAGTTGCATAATCACTTATAACAAATTACTCACAAATACCTTGGATTACTCTCTAGAGCTCTAATAGTCAAAACATGAACTCATAAATTTCAACTTTTAGGAGTATTCACCAACAAACCTTATGTAAATAGAGGGTTTTTAGAAACTTTAAATGAAAATTTATCACAAAAACAAATATACAATAGTCCAAAATCCATCTCAGTGTCTTCTTGCTGAAACATAAGACTGTTTTGGGATGGACTAAAGCCAGTGTTTTAGGAAAGATGTGTAAACATCATAGAGTACCAAGCTCAGAACTTCTATTTCTTGATAAGTCTGGAAGGGGACTGCAGCTTCTGGAAGTTGTTGCTTTGTGATTATTTTGTTTGTTTGTAATTTAGGTTTGTCCTGTATCAGACCTGCCTTGTCTGCTATGAGAATCCAGGTAAATTAGGAGTAACAGCCAACACTCAATACCCCACTTGTGCCTCCAGCTTTTCAGGTAAATATTTGGGACTTGTATTAGTATGTGGGTCTTTAGCATATGATAATATCTGACAAACAAGGGGGCTTTTCCTCTTCTGTTTCGAACTCTTTGTTTCATCTACAAATGTGTGGGTTTAAAACATTAGTGATTCAGAATAGCTGAGTGGTCGCAGTGCAACCGTGAAGGTGAGAACGGAAGATGTGTGATCAGATGGGGTCCCTGCTTCCTTCAGTCCGGCACTATCTGTGGATCCTAGACACAGATCCTCAGGTAGTGTCCTACCTGCCTAGGGTGTGATCAGGCATCCTATTTCACGTATAACTGTTCTGGCAAAAAAAATATCTGCTTGTCACCATCCATCTGGCAGAAATTATTACTCCTGCATGGACCGCATAGCTTCCAGAAGTGTCCAGACATCTGTTGCTGGTGACTTCACCATAGGAGCAGAAGTAGACCATGAAGATGACCTGGGCAGTCATGGCTGCCAGGTCAGTGGGCAGTGGGAAGCAGCAGGAGATAGTAACATATGACATTATTAAACCTGGCTGATGTTAAATGACCATGTCTATAGAGTGCTTCAGCAATGTAATAAAACAGAAGTAATTTCTAAAAGGACAAAACCTCAGAACTCTGTGTGATTTGGTAGTCCAAGGGGTGGGATTAACCAATTTCTATTACATTCCTCAACAATATTAGATCCTTCAGTATAATCACTGCATTTTTTTTTTTTTAGCTCTCCTTTGTGGCCTCTCAAGTGAAATAACCTTACTTTTCCCTGCAGTCTGTCAACTCTCTCCCCGTTTTCTCCATCGACTTATTAATAAATATTATAATACTACGTGCCCTGGTGTCTGAACTCTCCATTAACCCCTCCTCACTCTGAGAATAATCTGTTCTCTAATCCTTTGTTTCTTATTACTTCATCAGTCATTCTGAAATCTGTGAAAGCATCTATTAACCTTCCATCAGGTTTTCTAGAGCAGAAATGGAGGGGTTTTTTTCTCATTAACAGTATAAGGATGTTTGGACTTTTCTCTAGTAAAATCTGTGCAAACAGGCACTGCATGGGTGATTTTCCTGTCTGCAGCAGCAGTAGCTTAGAAGATCCACTGCTCTTAGATGCAATCACTGGCTTGGTATAGGATCATCTTAAAAATTCCCTGCAGTGCAGAAGTAGTTTCCCCATATCATGATCACTGTCTTTAAAGAAGAAGAAAAGTCACCAGCCTCTACAAGGTGTGCTGGGTGTTATGCCCAAGAATCGAGGTTGGCTTGTGACAGCAGTTCCTGTGACCTGTCACTCCGACTTGTCTGTACAAGCGGCCACAAGCCCCATCCATGAGCAGTCCCTGAGCCAGAGGCAGTGCAGTAGCAACTCTGATCAGTTCAGCAAAAGGTCTGGAGGCAGTCTGAATCTTGCCCACGATGGTTTGAATTTTGTACTAGCTTTTTTTTCTATCTGCGTCTCCAAGGTGGCTACTGACTTGAAAGGTAACCGGGAAAAAAAAATCAGAAAGATTTGAAGGGCTGAAGAGCTGCTTTTAGGGCAGTTGGCTGGAGTAGCGACAGAAATTTGAAGGAGGAATAGGCTTTGCACAGCACAGCATTGTACACTGCCCCAGCAGGAGTGATTTTGAGGGGGAACAAGCAGGACAGTGACTGAGGCACAGGGACCTCTTTGGGGACAGGCTGAAGCCAGGCTGGGTCATGGGCCCACAGGTTGGGTGAGGATCAGCAGAGCCTGTGTCCATGCAAGAGTGATTTGGGCTGTGCCCCACTACAGCCGGGGCGGCCCAGGGGCTTCTCCAGGGACCTGCCTGCAAGGGGAAGCCTTCAGCTTGGTCTTGTGCAGGGCTGAGGCACATCTAGGAAAACATCCTGTCTCCTCAGTGGTGTGTCCTTCTGATTATTTTCTGCCATAAAACCTATTTACTACTCTTCCTACATCTCCCAATGAATATCGGTTATGTAGATCACAAAATAAAAAGAGTTTTCTAGTAGGTGTTTGTAGCATACCAATATAACTGCTTCTACCCTGTACATTGCATCAGTACAGCTACTTTTTTTTTCAGGGAAAAAAGATGCTGTTGTTGTCAAAATCCTTACACTGAGAGATGCCTTGCAGCACTTGCTACATGTCAGGAGAAACCAAAGGACAATCCTGACCCATCACACTACTGTCAAAAAAGCCATCAGACCCATGTCTCCTTCTTAGTACACAGCTGTATTCGCAACACAGATGGATTCACAGAGCCCATGTCTGGGTTATTCAAACACCCTCTCCCTAATGAAGATCTCATTCTCTTATTTTCCTTTTTAAGAGTACAAGTGCCTGCCCGTTCTTTGCTGCACCAGCCCCTGGGGGTTTGCAGGGCCCCACTGCTGCTCTATGCAACTGTGCCCTGGAAAAGTTTGGGTCTACAACAGCAAATGTCTGAGGTAGACGGCTGGAGTACAGGTGAAGATGCTCAGGTTTCGTCAACCTGAAATAGCATTTTTTCCACTGCAAAAGGGTCATTCTGGAGTGAAGAACACTGTTTTCCTCCTTTAAAAGCTGCCCATAAAACAGGGGCAGCGTGGGGAGTGGAGAACGGAAACCTCCTTTAGGAAGGTGAGAAAATAGGTGGATTAAAAAAAAAAAAAAAGCTTTTGCCACACTGTCATACTGTAAACACCAAAGCAAATGGTAGCAGAAGTCGCCATAGCAACAAAACCTTGGTCAGTGAAAGACTTTCCGAGAAGTGGTGATTATGTCCTTCAGGTAGCAGAGAATCAGACCTCATTATATTCAACCTTTGAATACTTGAATTTGCACTTTTCTTTAAGGGAAAAGGCAAAATTAGGAAGGCAAACATTGAACAGGGTTGCCTTTGTTCTCCTCTGGGGTGGACAGTGGAGTGTAATAATACAAGCAACAATAATCCTGTTGCCATCCTTCCACCCCAGAAAAAGAAAAAAAGATAAGCATTCCCTGATTCTTTTTTAAGATTATAAAAGATGAATTACTCTTTACTGATGGTGAAAACACTTCTTTCTAACCCTCTAACTCCAAATTAAGGCCTTTTGAAAGCAGCAGAATATTGAAAAATACTTCAACTGAGAAGTGGTTAAGCTTTTCCCCCGGCACAGGTGCCAAAGGACTAGGGAGCCCTTTTCTGCCGAGCCTGGTGCTGGGAGGGTGTCCTCCTGCTGCTGCATGGCAGAAGGTCCCAGCTGGAATCTGAAGCACCTTGAGGCTTTTGGGAACCCACTGGAAAGCTGAGAGTGTGCTGGTTTTTTGGGATAACAACACCTCAGGCTGACTTTGCTACAGTCCCTGAGGGGCTGAGCTGTCCTCCAAAACAGCTGGACTCAGATGCTTTAAAAAAATGTGAAAAATTACCCGATAACTCACACCTCTGTAGTTGCCTGATGATGCTCTGAAGAGCAAGTTTGTATATTTGGTGTATTGAAATCCCAGAACAGCAACAAGCTTGGTCACAAGTGGTTTGTAATCAGCCTTTTTAGGATCTGAGGTATCTTTATACATAACCATGTGGCAGAATGAAAGGCTGTTTGAATGGGTTCTCAGAAAGGATGGGATGACCTAGTAATAGTCATATTTAGCACCTATCAAGATAAATTATTTTAAATCTCCTACTGGAAATATTCTTCATGAATGTTTGAGGTTTTGAGAGGAAAATTAATTTGTATTTTAAAACTTTATCCAGTTTGAGAAAAGAGGATTTGAGGCCTAACTACCAGCCACCAACTAGCATGCCAAAAGTAAATAGTTTTAAGAAACCCTTAAGGACCCCAAAAACTAACAGAGCTGACATTCTGTAACACTTTGACTCAAAAAAAAAAAAGGTTTTGGTATTTGATGCAAGACTACAGCACTTTGTGGATTTCTTCTCCTTTCTTCAGCTCTATTAGTCATACCCAGACACAAGTACGAGTTCAAAACAAAGAAAAGTTTAATCTTTTAGAAGACTAGACAAATGCTTAGAAAGAACATTGGCTTAATTGCTTTCGCTGTTACTAAATACATTTTGAAATTCTCCTCTTTTGTGATATGACTTGTCCCATTGCTTTTTATATATTAGGCAGTCTCTGAATGGTACTTTCATCTTCCCATAATTCAAAATCAAGATCTTCCTAGTGGGACCATGGCAACAAATTGTTCAGTCTGGAAGCACAGTGCTTGTTCTGATAAGAGGTTACAAAACTGTTATCTTCTGCCTCCATAGAACAATTCAGAGGTTTTCTTTACATTTATCATTTGACTTTTGCATTGACTTTGTTTAATACTGTTGGTCTCTCAGGGCTCATATAGCTAATACTGAGTGCAGTTCCTAACTTATATGGCCTAAATTATATGTATAATGTAATTTGGGCTGTATGTCTACAAAAAATTGTTGATACTGTACAGTCATTTTCTCCCATGGAAGTTCCCTGAGCTCAAACAGGTGAGCTAAAGCTTTGCATAGACCCACAAGACTTCTGTATGTTTTATGTGATTACAGAAATCTCTACAGAGAGAAAGTGGAGTGTCTGTGGGATGAGCTGTTAAGAAGTTCCTCTCTCTGTTGGTAAACACGGTGTGATTTTAACAGGAATCAGAGAAGCCCTATGAAGTCAGTACTTTGATGTCATTTTCACAGAGATACTTTTTATACCATTTGCAGGAAAGTTCCCAGAAACAGCACTGTTTGTGTATGGAGTTCAGGGATCTGTGCAAGCCATTGGATTTTATCAACAAATAGAAAAGCTGTATTCTCCCATGGCTTCTAAAAACATTGAAGAAGTCAAATGCGGTGCCATATTAGGACTGTGAAAATAGGCTAAATGTTAATAATGGTAGTAATAATCATCGTAATCTTCAGCATATTTGTTAACCTGTCTATATATAAAGCTGTATATAAAGCTGAAGCATAGGAGGTTCCATCTGAATATGAGGAGAAACTTCTTTACTCTGAGGGAGCCAGAGCACTGGGACAGGCTGCCCAGAGAGGTTGTGGAGTCTCCTTCTCTGGAGACATTCAAACCCACCTGGACACATTCCTGTGTGATCTGCTCTGGGTGAACCTGCTTTAGCAGGTGGGTTGGACTAGATGATCTCCAGACATCCTTTCCAACTCCAGCCATTGTGTGATTCTGTGATATGTATTTTGACATACTTTAACCTATTTTAATGAATAAAGTATTTATGGGTCACTGGCAGAAGAAAACCAAAATCTCTAGGTGCACAGTGAGTCCATGGCAAGAGGACAGCTGAGTGATGTAATTTGACGCGTTTCCTTACCTGCCCATCAGCTCTTTTGCCCTATGTTTACATAGCAGACCACAGCTGTCTCTACATCAGCTATCTTAAAGAAAATATATATATCAGAAGAATTTGGGGAAATTATTTGGCTTGACATTGTTGAGATGTCAAGGAAACTTGGCACAGCTGTTGTGGAGGCTGAAAATATGCAGAACTGAGAATCTGCTGGTTGGAAAACTCCAAGGAAAAGAAAGCAGCCTGGAGATGACAAGATGGGTCTGTGCTTATTTGTCATCTGTCAGGGCCATAATCTTGGTTTATGTATAGAATCTGTTAATTAGAGCTGTAATGAACTGTTCAGTTCACTTTGTTCATGCAGTAGCTTGCAGACTTAGGGGCAAAAGCCAGTGCCTAAAGACCCAGAGGACTAATTAAGTACACAATGTTTCAAGTAATTAACATCCTAGTCAGATGTTTTCAGTGACAGTAAGTATATTATGCTGTCATTGCCCTGCCCTAGAGCATCCTCAGGCCAAGTTTTTTGAACACTCATATTCTGTAATCTATTTTATCTGTTAACCCACACAAATGTCAGGGACTCTTTAATAAATTTATAAAATATATTTTTAGCAAAACTTGTTCTTTCCAAAGAAGTCATTGTCATGATGGGATGACCCAAGCTGTGATCCTTAAAAGTCAATTATTTGCGTATCAATTTAAACTAAATAGACCTATTGGCAGAAGATATTCTTGCACAGGGGTGATGCCAGAGTTTTGTACTGCTTATTAGGTTATGTTGTCTGTGTAAATGAAAAGACCAGTTAGACATCCTGTTGCATATTGACAATTGCATTCCCATGCTGTACAACTGAACTATTAGCTTTGCTAAAATGTGTCAGCCTAAAGCCCAGTGACAGAAAAAATATGCATCTGCTTTTTCAACAAGCAGCAAGTTATCAAAAGAATTTCTAATCTGGACGAGCAGACCAAACCACTCTTTATGAAAGTGTCTGAAAGTAACAAAAGGTAAAATAATTCAGAGCCGGTAACAAGTTTTCATTTCTATTGACTTAATTCCTTTAAGCATCATGAGACAATATTAAGAAGGCATGGCTTCATGGCTTGTTAGTTGATTTCTGAAAGCCTTCTGTGAAAGTTCATGGGTAATTTTCATGATTTTGCAGTCTTGGAAAAGATGTATGTAACTGTTCGTTACCTTGAGTCCCCAGACTGAGTGTAGCCCTGCTTGCTCCCTATGCTTTTACTGGTTGGAGGATTCAGGACGTGTCACATTTGTTTTGTCCAGGTGTCATCAAAATTTACAACCAGCCCTTACTGGTTGTGGTTAGCAAGTAGCAGGCTTGTGTCTGAGAGTGCAAAAGTTCAGTTTTAGATATTCACTCGCACCCACTCACATACAGACAATTACCAGCTGCCTGTCAGCATTCCCAGTTTAAGTTATTTTTTGTCTAACACAAGGGCCAAGTCCTGAGGCAGCAGGGAACTACAGCATGCAGAACTTGGCTCCAGTCTCTCCTATATGTGACTCGCATCACCATAAATCAGCCTTGCAGGGATTTATAATATAATATGACTGGAGCTGCTGTGAAGTGCACTCATAGCTCTTAGTTACAACTCCTGTGTGTGCTTCACTGAGATTTTAAAGAATCCCCAGAGCAGAGGTGACTGGGAAGCAGCACAGCCCACTGGAGGGCACAGTCTCTGTCTGGTGGGCTTGTGCTGGTGGACTGTATTTCTGTGAAAGTTTTCTTCAAGTATTGCAGCATAGGCCTCTTCTTTTAATGTGAGGTGTTACCAAGCATCTGCCTTTCTACAGAGAACATGTTCCCTAGGTGTCTTTATTAATATTTGATCTCCACACAGTCTTACCGTGCATGTAGTTATATTTTGTAAATGTCCTTCAGAAACAGCAAGTAATGAACTTTAATTTGGCACAGTTTAACTGCACTGGCTGAAGCAGTAGTCCCTTCTATCCTCTTTTGCCAGACTGCCCCAGTTAGAAAATAGTCCAACTGTATGCTGTACCCAACTGTAAGTTTTATTCCTCAGGCATAATTTCACAACAAATATGATTGCTGTGAAGTAGCAGTCCAATCAGTGTTCCTCACTATCTTCCTTTACGTTTGCTTCTCTATAACAATAAATAACCTTCAGAAAAGAAGAACTGCCTTGATATCCCAAAAGTTTTGTTTTCTTTTCCTTGCTGTTTAAATGTGTTGGTGCAGACACACCTATGCAAGCCACTGAGTACAAAATACATGCATGCATGTGCATTTCTGAGATATATGGTTAATTTGTCTCATTGGAAATACTTTTGCAGTTAAGATAAGAGTTTAAATTTCTCTTGAGGCATGAGGCCCGCCGCTCCTCTGCAGTTCATGAGGATAAGCTTGGCAGATGACCTTCTTTGTAGGCAAGTTAGTGACTTTAAATGTATTTTATCCTTCATTTAGACTTACTGTACTGGGGACCTAATGGCCAGTAGAGAGCAAACTCTTAAGTACATTTTAAACTGTTTTGTCCCACCACACCTGATAAATTAAACTAATCCTTATTAGAATATATTGTATCATTAGCATCTCTTCCAATTTTAATTTATTACGGACAGAAGAAATTACACTTGTGTCCTAGTTTCTCTGTTTTTCATTGTGGGAACTAATAATTTAAAAGAAAGCCTTGTCAGAGCTTAAGCAGACATAAGTGGACATGCGAACAGAGAGGGTATAGGAAATGTGGCTGGCGAGTTACTCTAACAGCTGGCAAAGCTGCATGGTTGAAATACACAGTGTGAATAGACACTTTGTGAAAGTCAGAATAAATTTTTCCATTGACTTTAGGGTCAGGATTTCACCCTTTATTGTTCAAGGAAGCAAGAAAATGAAGAGCTAATCCTATACAGTTATGTAATCGGTTAGCTAAAAAGTATCAGAACTCCTTGTGTCTGCTCAAGGACAGATACTATCACTAAAACAAAAGGCTGGAAGCATCTTCCTGTTCCCTCAAGTCCAGGCAACCATATTTTATAATCTCATCTCTACCTAATAAATGAACTTTTTACTTCTTTTCTCTTTTTGGTCCCACAGATCCTAACATGTGGTTATTTCTGAAGCTCTGTCCTCTGCCTTGGCAGGTTGTATTTCTACCAACAGGACAGTATCTTCAGAACAAGCAATCCTGCTTTTATAAAGGCACTGAAGATTTTTGAGGAAGTTTAAAATGCCCTAGAGATGTCATTGCTGTACCTCAATATTAATGCCAGACAAGATAGCAATATCAGTCAGGTCTTTCTTAGAGCCCTGGGAGGAAAAATACTGACAGCAAGGGAGACAGTCTCTATTTAAGAAACAATTGAGTTCATCTGTTGGTTTTTTTGCGTAGATGAAAGTGAGAGATCTGCTTGTATGTTGAAATGAATTGTTTTATTTTGAAATGATAACTTGTGATTGTCACGTCAAATAAATGCTCAGATGATGCTGAGAAACAATCCTGATTCAGGCTTTCTTCCCCCTTGTCAGACTTCTCCTGTGGCCTGAATATATTTCATCAGATTACTCTTTACTTTTGGCATGTTCGTATCACTTGGCATTTTTATGAGCCGTAATTTATTTTCCTCTTAAAAATATCTTGTTCATAATTCACTGATTTCTCCTGCTCCTTTGTGATACTTTTAGTGATAAATCTGTTCATTTTGCCTGTGTTAGAGATGCAAAGATATTTACAGCAGCCACATTTTTGAATAGTCTTTCATTTAAATTGTTTATGAGCTTGAGGAAGTGCTCAGCCTTTTACCCTTATTTAACATACTTGTCCTATAGAGCCTAAATGACAAGCAAATGAGCCCTATTGTGTTAGGTTCTGTACAAGGAAAAGTAACTGTAGCCCCTTGAGGCAAAGCAGGGAGAAGAGGTAAGCCAGCAAGATGGGCTTGGTGAAGGAAATACTAGTAGAAAGAGAATAACAAATACATGTACTAATAATTTTGAAGTGGGAAACGCCAATGAATTGAGAAACCTTCCCCAAAGTAGAAGATGATTTCAAGAGCACTTGATAGAGAATGGTTTTCCTTCTCCCTGTCCAGAGACCTTCAGATTTATAGTGGTTTGGCTACATTTCAGAACTATTTCTCACAGCTAGAAATATTATCAATAATTTCCAGGACAACATGGTACGTGTAAAGCTGTGATGGGAAGGTGGTGTGGTTTTTATTCTTGTTGTTTGTTTTGTTTTGTTTTCACAAGGCATATACTGTTTTAAATCTTTCAGTGCTGTTCCAACTTGAATTAAATAGCTCCGTTCATTTTAAGTATTGATTCCTTACAGAATACTATAATAATGTAAATAGTCACTAATTTCCTATGGAATTCTTGTTCGTTTTCTGGCTATAGCCAGGCCTGAGACCACATACGAGTCACTGGTAAAACCAAGAACAGGTCAAATGTGATAAGAAAAATAGAAGATGCTGTCCAGAAGGGACAAATGCAAGGTACTACACTTGGGCAGAAATAATGACCAGCAGAAATTTAGGTTGGGAAACTTCTGGTCTGAAACAGTTGTGTAAAAGAGGATCTGTGGGTCACAGTAGATCACAAGCAGGAGTTACATACTTGAGAGAAAGTTATTCAGAAGAGCGCAAATACAATCTGCTGTTGCAGAAAAAGAAGTGTGGCCTGCAAAAATACGTGAAGTATTTACTTGCGTTCAGCACTAGGCAAGTTCCACATGGAGAAGTGTCTGGTTTTGGACATGACACTTCAAGAAAGATGTAGTTTGGTTGAGGACAGTCTAGTATAGAGCCATGTTGTCAGAAGTTGGAAAGGATAACTTAAGGAGAAAGTGTGAATGAGATCAGGTAGCCTGAAGAACAAAGGACTGAAGAAGGATGTGGCAGAGTCTAAGATGTGCAAGAGGCTGTTGTAAAGGAAAAAGAATAATAGTTTTCAGTGTTTGCAGTAGAATAGGCAGGAAAGAGTTCGCTTCAGTTGCAAAACAAATGACTGGGACTTGATATTAGAACATACTGCAAGAAGGCTAAGTGTTCTCAGCTCCCGAATGCGTATAACACCTGAATAGTCAGGACAGCTGGAAAATTCTTGATGCCCTTTTCTTTTTCTCCAATATCAGTAAATACTTTCAAAGTATATAATCCAATTTAGCCAGTGAGAGTATATAATAAAAAGAAAGCAGATTTCCTTACACATTGACTGCGGCCTGCATCAGCTCGAGGGAATTGGAGCCCCGAGACAACCATCAGCCAGCAACACAGGCCATTGCACACGGATAGGCTATAGGGAAACCGTAATGTAAAGGGCGTGCTGGGCTTTAACGCTGCCTCAGGAAAGAAAGTAGCAGATTGATTCAAGACTTATCTCATCCAGGAGACACACTCCTTTGTGCTTTCCACCCAACAGGTCCAAACCACCGGGGCTAGAGTCTTCATTAAGGGAACACCAGACTCTCTGTGGTTGTTTCCCAGGTAATAACCGGTAATTTGTTCCACAGGCTCACAGAGTAGCTGGGGTTGGAAGGGACCTCTGACACCATCTGCTCCGTCTGCCCTGTTCAAGCAGGGTCTGTTGAAGCAGACTTCCCGGCACGGCATTTGACTTGAAATTTTATGTAAATTAAAGTACATTTCAGAGTGTATGTTTCCTTTAACTCAGAGAAAGAGCACAAGCTATCTATTGATTGTAGTCACAGAAAGTAGAGGATGGGACTCCTTGTTAGGAGGAGATTGTTTCAGTTAGCCCTTTTTTTTTTTTTTTTGGTTGAGTGTATTTTCAATGGAACATACTGGGTAGAGAATTCCCTGTACTGCTATCTGTGTGTCCCCAGAGTGACTACTACAAGATAAATAGGAATATTTCAAAAATTAAACTCTCAGTCGTAGAGTTAACAATACTGAACTTTGAAGCAGCTGAAGTTTTGGTTTTATTAACATGCTAGCTTGCATAAAGAGGTGATTTTCAGTTTTTCAAATACGTTGTTGGAATTATTTCTTGAGCAGCAATGCTTTCTACGCTTGTTTTGCAGTTAAACCAAGTTAGACCATGGGTCCTCGAAACTCTTATGGCAATTTTGTCTAAACTATGTCAGGAAATGATGAGCAACTCAGGAAAAAGTCTTCTGTTAACCCAAATATCATTTTTAGACAGATAATGCATTAGACTTACGACAGAGGAGAAAAATAAAAACATGGAATGACTGCAATGTGTATTAATCTAATTTATGCAGAAACTGGAATGAAACTGTCCAATTGACATGAGTGGAAATGTCATTGTTACATCATAAATATTTGACCTGTCACTCCAATAATAAGCAGACACTCTCAACTTGTTATTTGGATCTATATGTCTGCAGAGAGGAACCTGCTGTAAAGTTATTTTGAGTCTTTTTCAGATTTGTACTGTTTTCACTTCCACCTCCAGAAGAGCTCTCCTCTGATACTTGCTGGCACACTTGATTAGCATGTTTACGTGCAAATTCATTCCTTTCTGAACCAAGGAGGGTTGTACTCTGCTAAGTCATTATACCAGACTTGCTGACTATCCAGCGGTTGTTCCCTGTACTAATTCAGAACCGTGTCTGCAAGCTCACCCAGCCAACATTTCACCCATGCTGGAGCAGCAGGGTCATCGAGCTCTGGGAGGTGGAGGTGGCTTCTCCTCTCTCTCATGAATCACCAGTGCAGAAAATGCAGCTCTGAATCTGTCTCTGTAGCCCAATGTCAGGCTGTGAAGAGTAACGCCAGATTGCTGTTGGTGGGTAAACTGGCAAAGCCAGTGAGTCACAGATACAGGTGGAAGCCAAATCTGGTGAACATGTTGGGACTGACTATGCATTTGATAGAAATACAGATATCACCCAGGAGAAGACAGTAAAGAGATTGTAAAGGTGGCTTGCACAACTTTAAACTTTTAACTGATTAAGATAAATGATGAAAGAGGACAGCCTGACTTGGAGACTCAAGCTGGATTTTGCAAGCCAAGTGCAAGTCAGCAAAAGGATATTTCTCTTCTAAACAGCACGCATGAACTTGAGCCAGAGTAAAAATGGAAACCTGGGATGCCATTTTTATCAAGTCTGCTGTCAAAACAGAACGGTATTTGTGCCTGATTAAATAATATGACTTTTCATGCTGAACTGACATCAAAGACAATTTTCAGTCAGATAGTCATTCATAGTCACTGTAAAAATGTTGAATGAACTACTGAAGAGGGGAAGCCATTTCACCTTATTTTCTATAGCATCTTTCATACATATTTTGATTATTATTTTACTTTGACTCTATTCATTTCGATAAGGGTTTAGTGAAAACAGAACTTAATAGAGTCAGAAATATGTGTTTCAGAGGGCAGGGAATAAAGAAACTTGAAAATGTATCAAAAATTCAGACAAAATGTTAGTCTGGAGTCAATAACTGAGAACGGTGCAGATATCACTGAGGAGAGCTGTCAGGACAAAAAGGATAGATTTAAACAGAGGAATCAAGAGGGAGTTACAGATAAAGAGCAGAAAGGGCGCAAGTCTGATACTTCTTGTCTCATACAGATGGCTAGGGAAATGCATTTATAATAGCTCAAAAAATCTTGAAATTAAGTGAAAATAACTTGTCTAAATCAGCCAAGGTTTTTATTTTTAAGCTTGATCAGGACTGAATAAAAGAGTGAGTGATCCATCTGACTTGGAAAGCCCTTCCCAAGAGGGTTCCCAGGGAAGACTCATGGGAACACCTGGTACAACATTATTCTAACATTACCACCACACTAGCAAAGCTTTTCGGATATGACCGATATATTCAAATTTCTGGGTGTTTTTCTTCAGTAAGTAGGTTCTTAGCACTTTCTAAAAATCATATTCCTTTGCTGAATTGTGTTTGTGCATCTAATAACACCTCGAATCATTAGCCATTTCTGAAAAGCTTAACCTGTGTCATCAATGAAAACATAAGCTTAGTGTCTTACATTTCCAGATCTGTACCCCATGAGTGAAGATCTGGCTATACCTCTTCTTCTGAGCTCCTTTAGTTTCTTTTTTTTAATGTCAGGCCTTCTTCCTACATGGTATTCAACAGCCTTCTCAGCTCTGGGCTGGGGCAAAGCCCCAGACTTGCAATGATTTGTGCCTCCACCTGGTTTACTCTGGTCAGCAACTGAATTCTGGTCCTGGTAATTCTCACTTGGAAACCTGTGACCATTGATATGTTTCATGGCTAAAAATCCCCCTTAAACCAAAGTACTGCTTAGTGAGAGGGAGAAACAATGGTGTTTAAAAGGTGTATTTCCAGATAGCAAGTCCTAAGTGAATTATCACCCCAGAGATACGTGGGTTTTCTTCAAACAAACCTTCATCTATGTGCCATAGTTTCAGTGTGGTTGACCTAAACAACTGCCTTCCACCTTCTGAGAGAGGGTGACTTTTTAGGCTAATCAGACTCCTTTAATTTTCTTGTCATCTTTAGCCTTTTCCTGTTGTAGAGTCCTTCAAATCATCCTGAGTAAAGGCAGACAGTAAAACAGTAATTGCGAGCCATCCTTGCTGTTCCTTTTCCAACATGTCCCCATTTACGTTGAACATAATGCACTGTACTGCAAAAACCCTTCTAACAGACGTCGATAAATACTACAATGTACTTTCAGATATGTCAGTTCTCTCAGCTTTGTTGTCTACAAGCTTCTACGCAAATATGGCACATTTCTGCACTGAATTTTTATTCAGAAGGTAGCTTCACTGCTATTACCAAAACAAAAAACAATAAGCATCTGGCATCCTAATTTACCAGATGTTGTAGCCTAAGGGTCCAACGTCATCCTGATGATGATAGAATTTTGCAATAATAAAGATTTATAAATCCTGTTAGATGAGCAGTTTCAAATTTTTTTTGGCACGTCAAAGCCAGCAAATTCTTAAATACCAAGGTGCTCTAATTTATGCCATGTTTGTATGCATCATCTTATTGAAGTCCTCAGTTCTCATCTGTGGTGATACTAATTTCTGTATATATTCAGTTTCTTTAGCAGTGTTCTCTCTGACCCACTGTATCTTTTTTTTTCCCCATTGGCCTTTTGATTCTTTCTCTAATTTCATTCCTCATATTAGAGTCTTGACTTGCATCTTTGTAAACCTGGTCAATTATCAGAAAAGCTTACTTGACATCATTTGGTCAACCCAGTACAATTTAATAAAACAGATCTAGAAAGAATAATTTACTCAATTTTTCACCTGTCTCTGATTGAATTGGAACAAGTCAACAGGCTTAAAGTTCCTTTTTCAGACCAGCACTCACAACAAAATCTGGAAGTTCTGAACAGTGCTCTATAGGTAACCTAGAAATAAATGCTCAGATGGCTGGAATGTCAATAGCCATAATATCAGCTGGGAGTGGGGAACTGATGAGGATGGAGAGCTAGGTAGCGTGCAAGTAGATGCTCAACTTTTTGGCCCAATCCGTGACATAAAATCCTGTGGTAGGAGCCAGTGTCTGTGAGTTAACTATCTTGGCCTGGTTTTCATCACTAGGAACACCATAAGGCTTTTCCAGAAAGCTGTTGCAAACTCTGTTCCACCCTTCAAGCCTTTCCCAAAAAGCTTACAGCCATCTTAACGATGAAGCTACTGAGCTTCTGTTTGCTCTTTGCAGCCAGGATGGTTTCACTGAAGAAGTAGTAGCAAGGAAAGGAGAAACAGGCAGGAAAGTTGTGGTCTGTTTGTTGAAGCAATGCATGTGCTCTTTAGGAAACACAGTATAAGCAGCTTTCTGAGAATTTTTCTAAGATTTTTCCAAATCAGTAAAAGGAAGGCTGATCAAAATACAATCTATAACTATATGAATCACAGAATCATAGAATTATTTAGGTTGGAAGAGACCCCCAGGATCATTGAGTCCAACCATAACCTAACCTAACTCTAGCACTAAACCATGTCCCTAAGAACCTCATCTAAATGCCTTTTAAACACCTTCAGGGATGGTGAGCCCACCGCTTGCCTGGGCAGCCTGTTCTAATGCCTGACAACCCTTTCCGTGAAGAATTTTTTCCTAATATCCAATCTAAACCCGCCCTGGTGCAACTTCTCTCTCCATTTTCTCTCGTCCTATCACTTCCTACTTGGGAGAAGAGACCAACACCCTCCATACTACAACCTCCTTTCAGGGAGCTGTAGACAACGACAAGGTCTCTCATCAGCCTCCAGGCTACAATAGACCTATTCACTAAGAAAAAACATCATAGTTGGAAAAGGATTGGCTTATGGATGCATATGGAAAAGATCGGTGGCTCAGAGATGGAAAAAACATGACTCACAAGAGGAATATGCAAACCAGGAATAACCATATGGAAGTTCATCATCAGACCATGACAAGCAGCATCATGACAGACCTGGCTGTACTTTTAACTCTGAACAACAGAGAAAACCCCAGAATCACAGGGTGTTACCTGATAAGAGTTAACATAGATTACTGACTGGATTATTAGTACTGCTCAGAGTGGGTTCTGACTTGTGTCGTTTTAAAACACATACTGCTTTTGGAGGTGTTCATCGTCATGACAAATAGGTCTGGGCTGGTGAAGAGCAGCTCCCCATCTCCAGTTTATATTTCTTCATTTGAAACACTGCTTTGTCTCCCCTTCACCTTATTGGGATAAGACACCTGGAATACAGAAACTAGATATGAAAAGAAAGGGGAGAGCAAGCTGAAGGTAAGAATGGAGAGTATTGATCAGGAAAAAAAAAAAAACAACAAAGTGGAGCAGATGAACTAGGAAAAGCAGATGAAAAGAGCCAGCGCATAGCAGCAGTTCTGTGGGGGTGTGGGAGCCCAACCCACCTCATCCCACCCTACCACCCAGCCCTCCCCAGATCTCTGCTGCAAAGGCAATGGAAGGGTTGGAGCCTTCACTCTCCTGTGGCCACTGCTTGCTCTACCAGCTCCAGCCACAGAGCTGAGTTGCACGTGTGGGACATTTCAGCCTTACCAACCCACACAGGCATCATTATGGCCACATTCGAGGAATTCTGTACCCTGTATTTGTATTTTTAGGAAACAGGAATGTGCATGGACATCCAGACTCTTGTGAACAACAGAACAGTGCCAGCGAAGGTGGTCCTGTGTGCCTGCTTTCAGTTGTTTCTGACTTTTTAGATTTTTCTCTTAGAAATCTATCAAAGCTCAAACAGAAACATCAAATCAGTTTCAATCTTAATGCAGATCTCCACTGAAAAACTTTGCCATTTTAACTCTGCTGCCTTATATAATAATATAAGGAGACTCCCCTCAGCATCTTGGCCTCTTAACAAACATCATTCTCTGGATTCAGCTGTGCTAGTGGAAGTGGGAGCTCCCAGATGCTGGTTTTCATCTCGCTCTTTGAGGCTGCCGTCCCACGACTCTGCTGGCGAAGCAGCCTGTGGCTGCTCACTGAAGTGCTGGAGGCACAGTCAGCTGGCTTGCCCCAGTCAACAAGTTCAGACCCCACAAATAAAACTTCCGTGTAAAGGGAGATGTTCTCTAGCAGTACAGTTCTTCTGGAACTCAAGTTTTATCTTGGATTTAGATGAGCCACCATCTCATCTTTTTGATTAACCAACATATGTGGTCACTATCCTGCAGAAGTAACTTTTTGTAATTATATTCCCCAAAATACTATACAAATCTATACCTAGTCTTGTAGAATATATGCAGGTCTTTTATTTGTACGTATTTTAAAAGTTGTTATGGTAACTTTATTCAGTATTATTCAGAGTACCAGTGATATATCATTGTGCTAGCAGATGGAGAGGGAACTAGTAATGTTTTAAAAAAATTATATAATTAACATGAGAGCTGTGAGACTGCTTCAAAATGCCACTATGAAAATACATTCTAAGGAAATTAGTTCAGTCCAATATTTGAAAGTTTATTTGCTGCCATGAATATTCATAAAAGCTGGGGTTTTTTAGCAATAACTTTCATTTAAAAATTTAAAATTAATCATGCCAATATGTGTTTGCCCTGAAAGTGTTGTGAATTCTCAAATGACTGTGTTTGCATGAATTTTCACTTCTATAAAACTTACTCAAGTGCTTTTTCTTTTTCTTATAAGTGTGATTGGATGCTGGAGACAACCAAATGAATACCCTGGGACTTAAGATGGTAGCAGTGCTGCATAAACAGCAAATTCTAAGTAAAGAATGCCAAAAGCAAGGCTGGCCTGAGACAGTTAATGAGCAAGCTATGGGCAAGAATATGATCACATAAAATCCTTTCTACACAACGTCAGCCAGCATATTTTTTAGAAATGAAATCAAATTATTCCTATGGCTAAGCAGCAAACGCAGAAAGAAAAGGCTTATATTAAATTCATTTTTCAGCCACCTATAACTAAAATTTTTTTTTAAAAGTGCCCATTCCTCTTTTTCTAAATGGTTTTATCCCTGCCTTAGGATGATGAACCTTTTGCTGTAACGTGTGTGGTGTGAGCAACAGTTTGTCTTAGCGCATTACTAACAGACATCAGGAAATGGCTTTTAATAAACATAATACACTCATGACAAGTTGTTGATAATTCTAACAATAATCCAGCATTATATCCCAATATTTGATAAACCCTTAATTCTTGCAAGGAGAATTCTTGAATTTAGTACCAATATTAGGTTGCTCCCTCGTTTTGGTCTCACAATTCACACGTGTGTTGTTGCTGCCCTGGGAACTAAAACCAGAGCTGAACAAAACCACAATCAGGAAAAGATCTGGGATGGGTCTTTGAAAAGATAAAACGGGGCTTGGTGGCTTACCATTTTCTTTCATAGTGATATCTTTCCCCACTCCTCCTTTTGGGAGTTCAAATATAAGAGAGTGGGTATTCCTCTAACCTTCTGTTGTAAGTTATAGCCAAGATAAATAGCCGGATGATCACCTGCATGGTTGTTGGGTGACCCTTTGGCAGCCTGTCTTAGAAATGGTTTCCAGAGAAGAATACCAAAGAAAGCCCATTCACCAGCAGGTGAAATTCTAACATTATCAAGTTGAAAAGTATGCAATCAGAGGAAGAAAAGGGAGGAGTGAAGAGGATGGGCCATTTGTGGTAACGAGTAAATGAGGGTTAACTGAAGCTTCACCTGCAGAAAAACATATGGGAAAGCAACATGAATAATTTGACCCCTTATCTCAGAAGATGGAGCTATGAAACTTCTGACCAAGGCAAAAAAATATGGTTATTTCTCTAGAAATTAATAGCTTAAGGCAGGGATGTCAAGCTCATTTTCACCGGGGGCCACATCAGCCTCACGGTTGCCTTCAAAGGGCCAAATGTGATTTTAGGACTCCTGTAGGAGTAGTTACATTTATAGATTCCTAAAGTTATATTTGGCCCTTTGAAGGCAACCGTGAGGCTGATGTGGCCCCCGGTGAAAATGAGCTTGACATCCCTGCCTTAAGGAATATGTATTATCCATTTGAATACATGGAATTATCTGTCCAAAAGAAAAATTATCACTATTTACTTTCCAGGAAAGTAATGGCTTGCTTAGTACGAAATATATAGATAATCCTGCAGGATAAAGTAGTTCCAGCAAAAGGTTTTACTTCTCCAGCCTCTTCTATAACCTCAGAATTATACATACTCTTATGTTAGACTTAAAGAGGAGCTTAAATTCTCTTTGTGTTATGGTGAACATCTCCCAGTGCAGCAGCTACACCCAGCGTGGACTCTTAGCCCTCATCAGCAGAGAGATCTCTCATCTACCTCAGCAAGGCACTGACCTGCAGCCAGGTAGCTAAGGAACTAGGTAGATGTGGGTGCTGGAAGTACCTGAGATAGATACATTTAAGAGAGATTAGCCAACAGTAAATTACCCATAATCGCTGAGAAATTTTGTAGCAACTTCTTTGTTTTTTACTGTCAGAATCAAACTCTGCCAAATTCTTCCATTTTGTGTATTTTTTCCTGTCTGATGTGGTTGATGTGCAAAAAGGAGCCATTCTCTCTATTTCTGTCCATACTTATACAAACCAGCATTTAAAACCCTAATGAAAATGGTGATCATAAAAGATGGAAGATTACTAAATTTCTGGGATAAATTCAGTAACTAATGGGTTT
Organism: Caloenas nicobarica; assembly: GCF_036013445.1. Classification (NCBI taxonomy): domain Eukaryota; kingdom Metazoa; phylum Chordata; class Aves; order Columbiformes; family Columbidae; genus Caloenas; species Caloenas nicobarica. Next base: position 75,990,678 of record NC_088245.1, read on the forward strand.
TACTGAGCACTCTCTGGATATGGTGGTTAAATACCAGTGGAGTGAGTGAGGAGGAGGAAGGAGCAGGTTTAACCCCTGGTGTATGTTCTGTACTAAAAGACTAGGAGGGCACAATCAGGTAAAAACATCAAGCAATTGACTTTCTAATTAATCAGTCATGAACGTGAAATACCAGGAAACTGCAATGACCTTTTGCAGCTGGATCCAATTGTTTTTATGTGCAAGGCATCTTAAGATCTTGAAATTGCTTTATTCAAAGCTTTCTCCTCTGGATAATATAGATGAATAAATAGTAATAAGAAAATCATTAGGACAGGTGAGCTCAAAACCACCCACTTTGTTTAGAGCAGGGAAGTACCATATATTCCTGCCAGGCTTTTCAGTTAGATGGAAATTTGTTATAATGAAGAAATAGAGTCATGTCCTCTGATACTGAACTCTAGGAAAGAGATATTCGAAATTATGCTGACAAATGCCAAAAAACATTCCCCTGGAACATGCTGGAAAAGTAGAGCAAGTGTGATAAGGCAGAAAGCCCCACCGAAGAAATGGTCTCTCAATCACATCCATTAACTACTGAAGTGTTATGAAACATGCCTTTTCCATTCTACATAGTGCTCTGAATGTAAAAATAATTATGCAGTAGCACCGATTGCTGAGCAGATAATGAAGAAGCTTGGACCCCCACCCTCTTGACTGACTTTCATCTCAAAGTCAACTGTATATCTAATGTTCGTATAATGATGTGTCCATTTTAAGCACAGCTGGGGCATAAAAGCTCACTAACTTTGCACAAGGCACTTTATTTTTCCAGATCCATTAATACAATCCCTGCCCAGCTATCAGAACTATAAGCTTCATTTGATTTAATTGGCACCAGAGACAAATAAGAGACTCAGCTCAGGTGTTTTCTGTCGATCTTCTCTTACACAGCCAGACAAAAAGGACAGAGCATGGGTGACTTCAGATCAGGTTTGGTTTATTCAAAAGACAATTTCTTGCCGGCTTTTGTTTGTGTTTCTTAGCAAGTGGCAACCAGGAGTTTGGCCAGCAAAAACAGGAGCAAATATACATAATGTCAGCAACATGCTGTGATGCCAAAAAATGTGTCTTATATAGTCTAGCGGAACACATTTAGAAGTTATTAGAGGGTTGGATGGTGGCTGGCTCTAGCCTGGCAATGGAAGGAATGAAAAGAATTAAGCACTCTGGACACTGTTTTGTTCTTGGAATGGTTGTTAAAGGGCAACGTAGCTTAGTTTGTCATTTCCTGCAGGTGTACTCGTAGGGATGGGAATGAACAAAACACTGGCACAACCGAACCATCTCGTCCAGAGATACGGACATCAGATGTCCTGGCTGGGGCCAGCAGAAGAGAAGAGCCCTTTGAAGGACGCGTGGGAGAAGTAGGGAGTTTCCAAAAGGCACAGTGTGGCTCCCCGTTTTCTTATTCTGTTAAACCCTCTGCATCTAGCCAGCTGTGAGGAAGCCTTCTCACCTTTAACCTGTTCAGGCTGATCATTGAAACTGGACTTACTTTAGAGATTTAGCTTAGTTCATGATTCCTCTGAAAACATGCAAAATTCATGGTTTGGATGGTTTTGCTTTGCAGTTTGGCATTCAAGCAAGCAGTATTTCAGTACGGCACTGCCACTTGCAGCACAATGTAAAGTGACGCTTTGCTTCACCAGCAAGCCAAATGCTTTCAATATTCCCTTCCCACCAACCTGGAAAGAGAGTAGCTTGGATGATCCCTTCTCTGGGAAAAGTAGTGTTACTCTGTGTGGGAAAGGAGGGTGGAAATAGCATTCTGAGCCTGTGGAAGAAATTTGTAGAACAGTCTTAGAATCACAGAATAGTTTGAGGTGGAAGGGACCTTTAAAGTCCTGAGAGGATTCGCCGTAACCTTAGGGAAACACTTTGCTGCTGTAAAAAACTGTTACAATATGTGTCATATGACCACATAAGCATTTTGTACCTTCATGTGAGTGACCCACTGAAGAACCACTGATGAGATTCTTCCTGTAAAGTGCTTCAAGCTTATTTTGCTGCATTTTATACACAGAGTACCTCAATTTAGTCCCAAATGGGTGGGTTATCGTAGCTTATTTAGACCTACATTAGAAAGTCTCAGTATTTCTTCAGTTTTTCACCCCAGCTTTCCTTTCCTCAAGCAATCATTTAGTGCCCAGACCTGGATGCTGCAGTGATTTCTAATTGATCCATTGTAAGGCACTCAACACACATTCGTGTGAAAATTCCTTAATAGATTCGTGCCAGTAAAAAGAATCCCAAAACCAAACTTCTACCAACGCCATGATGCACAAAGGAATGAATATATTGTTTTAAGTTGAAAAACCCAATGCAACAACACTTCTCGCAACGAACAGATAAAATTACTGAGGCTCTGAAAATTAATTTCCTGTTAGCACTGAAATACTTGAAAGACCTAAGTTGCTTGTGAGATTAGAAGGCTGTCTGCAGGTCCCATCTGTGAACAGATTTTAGGCAAAACTCCCTGCAGAACCAGGTTTTTGTTACTTAGTCAGTTTCCTACCAACAGAGATGTTGATTAATCACTGAAAAATTTACAATAACTAACAGAATGATTGGTATAATTGCCTGAAAGAGGATGGCTATTCTTAAATGATCACAGTGTTACAAACTTCCAAGGTACAACATTTCTGTATCTGTATCTTTGTGTGTAGAGCTTTGAAAATGCTTGTTTCAACACTTCCACAGTCATCGTCCACCATCTGCCAGCCCTCTAGAGCATTCCGAAAGGGCCAGGAGGCATTAGTGTACACAGGAAGGATGCCCTGCTTCTGCATCATTCTGTAGGAACAGGAACATGAATACAAGAAGTTCTACAAAATTAGAAAGGAGAGATATTTTGTTTTTCAGAAATCTCTCAGTTTGAAAAATTTTCTGTACATAGGACTAATCCATCTGGGATTGTTCCAGGTCTCTTAGGCACCTCTGTCTGTCTCACGTCTCAGAAAATTACCATTTTCTGCTTTGGTAGGCCCACTGTTTATTATTTGTGTTAATACAGGACATGGACCAGGCCTCATTAAGCACTGGGGACAGACAACATCAGCCAATGGCTCCCTGGCAAAAGAGCTGGCAAGCCAAGCCAGCCGTACAGAAGACATGCAAAGCAATCTAGGTTTCATCTCTCACTTCTTCTCAGTTTTGGGATGGTGATTTTTGGCACTTATTATGTCCTCAGCACGTCGGCCTACACACCTGACTTAGAAGCTGACTTCAGGTAGTACAAATTTTCCTGATTAATCATTGAGGGAAGACAGAAGTTTCCCCAGCGACAACACAAAGCAGGATCCTAACGTGTTTGTTTTGCCTTGTGGAAGAAAGGCTGTCTCTGTGCTGAGTATTCAGGCAGACTAAGCAGACCAAACTACATCATACAAACACTTACCTGTCTCCTGTGGATCTTGGATCTCTAACTGTGAAGTGGGAATAATATTAATTTTCCTTATAAAGTGATTGTGAGGATAGACTGGGAGGTGCCTATATACAGTCATGGTAGAACCACTGAAATACACCTAATAAAGTCTTTCTCTCACTGTATGCATATTTGCTTATCAGCATCTGAAATGAATTCTTTGTTATTGGACATAAAAGGTATTATGATATTAGAAACTCTTCTGCTAAATTCAGACTTTGAGCTTTCTACAGAAAAAGGTATTGAAGGATGAAATATTTTTTCTTGCAAATAGTTGGAGGTTTCAGAAGCAAAAAGAAAATGTTGAAAAAATAACATAACTGATTCGTTTCAGATTCCTGAATCATATTTTTCCTCTGTGCAAAGCAGAAAAGAACTACAAGAATGGATAAAGGAGTTCATCCATATAAGCCAGAAAGTGGAACTGACAATGGATGTGAAAGGAAGAGATTATGCTCATCAGACTGTTGAAGACAAGAAAGTGCAGACAGGGGCGTTGCTGAACAAGTACATCCAAAGTCAGGTAAGTGTATGGCGCTAACTACAAAGTCAGGCAAAGGATAGCTCTTTAGAGGTTAATCATGTGCCCCTTCATTTTCTCTCTTCAAAATACTGAACTTGTAAAGAGCATGGATCTTGTTACTTCTTTTCTAGTCTTGAAATTTACTTTACCCTTGTGCGTTCTTATGATTGTGTATAGCTGCAATATTTATAGTAAGTGGAGTCCCACGTGGTATGGGGTTTTCACAAGAAGAAGGCTTCCTTTGCCTAAAGAACATCCTTCTCCTGTGGGTGTTGGCACATCAATACAAGGCTGGCTAAATCTACTCTCCATAATTCAGTGATTTGCTATTGACTTCAAGGGGATGGTGCGAGGCTGCAGTTTGGATATCTGTAAACAGCAGAGATTTAATGAAGGTGCTTATGGTGCCTGAAGATTCAGAACAGACATTATGATGTTAAGAACAGTAAATAAAATAATCAAATATATAGCAAGTAGACATTTAATACATCTGAATACGCACAATCACTTATTTTGTAAAGGATCTGAGGCAGCTTCAGGGGAACAGTGAAAATGTCTTTAAAGATCTGCTGAAAGGCTGCATTTAAAAGAGATCCCACAGATACTGTAAATATTACTTACTTCTGGGTGTTCTTGCTAAGATCTTAGGTTAGATCCTTTTCCAGTGATAGCTGGTGTTCAATAACTTTGTTGCACTTACCCTGCTGAAGATCTGGATACTTATGCGGAAAAAGAAACAACAGTCTGAAATGACTTGGCATTGGTACTTTACAACTATTGGAGCTAAGTGTTCAAGTTTCATATGTTAGAGACAGACAGCAAGTCCAGTTCTGCTTAGCACTTTGAATACTGTGGATGAGCCCAGCAAAGGGCACAATCTGTTCCTGCCCTACAGGGGTTTGCAATGTACACCTTTAAATTTTCTGTGTGAATAAAATTGTATACTGTGGTCACAGCACATCTGTGAAACCCTTACAAGTTCTTTAGAATATATGATGCATATTCTTTATGAAAGGTAGAGTTGAACTTTATAAAAAAACTTTTCTCATGCCTCTAAAAATGTGTAGTATTTTCAGGAAATTAGCATTTCAGTTTGGTTTGAAGTGACTAAAAATGATTAATTCATTTAAAAGATGAGGTCTATGCTAAAAAAGGGGGGTAGTGATGATACAAACAATATCTTGACTTGTGGTCCCACAGTTCACATTCAGTCCACATCTTCCTCAAATGTGCCTCAAATCTCTTCTCTACCAGTCCTCAAAAATAAGAGCATTCAAGCATTCCCCATTTAAATGGCCCATAGAAAATATCTTTTCTGCACAATGAATTGCTTAGTCTGAGTGACAAGTTTTAAAGGTTGGGCACAACACCTTTCCATTCATTTGTCTAGCACAATCCTTTTTATCAGCACTGTCCAGGCTCCCTCCGCTCTCTGTGCGAGGGAGATAACAAATAGAGCAAATTTTTATAAATAGTATTTTCTATTTAACAAACCATGGTATCTATCTGTTGTTAACCTTCTGAGCAGTGAGCAAGACAGGATTACCCTATAGATGGTGAAATAGCCATTAAGCTGATAAACCCAACTTCACTAGGATGTTTCAAATTTTCTTATGTCAGCTGCCCAGGTCAGAGGAGATAGGGTTTATTTTGAACTTGGAGGCGGATTCTCTTATCTGCTGCCCACCACTCCCTGTTCCAGGCATGGGTAATATGAGGTGTATGAGGTAGACTTGGGTGTTTCATAAAGCTGACTTATAAAGGCATTCTTTCTTAATGTTTGGGTGTGCTGAGAAAACTTTGGGGTTCAATGTGTCAGTCTCTAATAATGATCTTCAGCATCTCAAGGAAAAGCAAAGAAGTCCTGTGACTGGGAACCAAACTCACAGAGCCTAGCTTGTTTGTAGAAAGATTCTGTGAAAGATAAACTAAATATCATGTTGCAGAGGGATCCAACTATCGTTTTCATTTCCATATGTGTATGCATTTATTTATATGCATACAAAAAATAAATAGCCTACTTAGTCTATTTACGCACAGTACTTTCCAGTTGATCTGTTGTTTTCTCTACTGTTCCGAATGCCTGCAGGACTCGTTACTTGAACTCTAACAACTGTCTTCCTAGAGAAGACAGCTTTGCTCCTCATCCCCTCTGGGACATAGCTCTTAATTCAAATCAGATTTCGAAAAATAGTAGCAACGTGCGGGAAAGAAGAAAAGCAACTATTAATCACTGGCAGGAAGAAGAGAGATTACCCTTTGAAACCAACTTATCCTTCAAGTTACCGAGTAATGCACTTTTTATTTAACTATAATGTGTTTGGGATCTTGAGTTTCTATCGGCATGTCATAGCTGTATCACCTCCAGGCATCAGGGACTGTGAATGGGGGTTCAACTCAACTTATAGTTCAGGCAACAGCTGATGTGAAACTGTCATGAATCACAGCAAATGGCATAGGATGTCTGAAGCCAGTCAGTCTACAAAGTGCAATTTCTTCCTCGTTTCACACATGAACATCAATTGATGTTAGATTAGCAAGTGTAGAGCTGAGTGAATAATTTATAATGAACAATTAGTCTAATTGTGTCTGCTTCCATTTTGAGCTGATTATGAACTGCTGAGATTGGATGTCTGAAATGATTTGTGTATTTCTTCAAAGCAAGTTTTCCATGTGAATGTCATGTGAGTAATTCATTGTGAATAGTTGAACTTCAGGAGTGATGATGGTTGCTAAGTTATATAAGTCACTGCAATTGTTTGTTTCCCTAATTAGATTATTTGCAAATCCAGACAAAACACAGTGAATTTAAATTATTAGAACTGAAGATATCATGGCAGTGGAATAAATGCTGGAAAATATCTGAACATTTGAACTTAATAAGTCTGGAGTTAAAGCAAAGCCATGGAAATAACTGGAAAATTAATACAAAAGGGCGATCGACATAATTATTTTTACCTTTATTTTCAAATGAGGAGGTTACTTAATGAAAATCTTTCTATTCTCCTAGGTCTAACAGAACTTCCTTTTACCATCTGCATTTAATTTCTGTGTTGTTCAGGGAGAGGTCTTCCATTAATTAGCTGTTCATGTGTGGAATTTGCCAAGGCCAGCCCCAGATAGTGACATAAAATCCTGGCTGAAACAAAATTTAAATATTTCCACTGACTTCATCAGCACTGTGATTTCATTCTCTCTTCTGAATACCTTCATATTACAGGAGACTCGTATGTGGATCTAGGGTTGAAGTTGCTATGAGAAATATTAAGATTTCTGAAAATGGGGAAAAAAAAAAGTAAAGGAAGGCATGACTAAAGGCCAATGGAAATGTTATTAGAGGTCCCTGCGGATCCCGGTGTCCTGCAGTGCCAGTGCTCAGGTGGGAGTCACTGAGTCATGCCTGGATGATCGCACAAGTCTGTTTGTGACAGGCGTCTTTTATCCCACTGAATACATCAGAATTTTACATCTGAGCCTGTGTGCTGCTGCTTTATCGCCTTTAACTTTGCCTTGCTTGTTTTTTCTGCATGGCTTTTTAAAAAGACCCATCTTTCCTCACCTTGTTATTTCAGTGTAGGTCAGTTGATTGCACCATGTCAAATGTGCATTCAAATTATTTGTGAGGGACTTTTTACAGGAATACTTCTTTCTGAACAGTCATAATCATGATAAAGGCTCTTTGTCAGCATTTGGGAATCCTCCTCCTGTGTAATGTGTCAAATCCCTGACAGTGAGACTTTTACTCAAAGTGTTTTGATGCACCCGGAAACCATCATGGTCAGCTATTTTCTTGTACCACTGAGAGCAGATCACAATAAGGGAATTTTTCAGCTCACAGGTGTGCTCTGGGCACCCAAGATGCATGAGCATTTTTACCTTAGTTATCTGTGCTATTTTTTTCTTCATCCAGAAATCAAAACAAGTCATAATTTCTCACGTCACAGGTGTTTTGTAAACATCAATGAACATTTGTGAATCCCAACATACTGGTGATAAAGGGCATCAATATGCTCAAGAAGAAACGAGTAGTTCTGTCTTCAGAACAAAGTTTGAATTCCCTTTCAGTGAAAAAGGCTTGCATCAAACCTTGTGTCATGAAAATAAAATTAAAAATTGAACAGCTGCTCCTTGAGTACTGCTCACTGTTGTACCAAATAAATAAAACACATCCTTTAAAACATATTATCTGGTCCTGGAATTAAAAGCAGTGTTGTTGTGCATGAACACCAAAGAAATTAATGGTTTTCGAATTTGAATCATGTTCCTTTGGCATATCCAAGGTGTGTGTAAAGGGTGTTGCCCTGTCTCTCAAAAAGACAGTATCAGTATAATGAAGTGAAGAAGGAAGGTGAACCAGTCAAGCAAAAGCAATGTTTTTATTTGGTAAATATTTTATGGGGCTAAGATGAGGCATGTGAGCAAGGGATGCTGACACTCAATATTTCATCTGGGAAAGATGCACTTTCAGACATACCCTTCTTTACTTTGGTCCCAGCACTGTAGCAGCAGCATTTCTAAAAAGCTGTAAAATGCTCTGATGGAAAGGAATGATAATTCACAGCTCCTCACACAGGGTGGGGTTTGGAAAGAGAAGTAAAATTTCACGGGATCAGCAGTTCCATCTAGCCTACACCTGACTGATATAACTTAGATTTCCTTTCTCTATATATACTTGCCTTTTCATGTGTGTTCTGAAACAGTTATTTGAGGGCTATTAGCAGTCAGGTATTTTTCCTATAGATTACTGCTCTGGTCACATCTGTCTCCCCAGCTGGTGTTCAGAACTTTAAAGCAGAAATTTAGAAGAGGGAATACTGTACTAGGCAGAGCTAAAAATCACTAACTCTCCATGTGGCATCCAGAAGGTCTCTGAAATGAACCGCGTTGTGCGATTCATATTCTACATTTTAGTTTTTTTCCTTTTTATGCAGAGTTTCCAAGCCCACCATTGCTGCCAGAGAGCTAATACTCCACGTTCGCCTTTAGTGGTATGCCTTCCCAGTGTTGCCTGGTTCCAAGATCATTAAACACTTGAAAATGAAGGAATTTACAGATAATTTGTGTTTAACACACACAAATATTTATTTTTTCCTTAGAGAAGAAAAATGAAAATTCTAATTTATTTTTTATTGCTGAAGTTAGTCATATACTGACCATCAGTCATAGAGGCATCCAAACGCACTGTGATAAAAGAGATTTGTAGATCAGGAGTCCCAGGGAGTTTCTGCAAGATCTACAGCAGTGCAGAATAATGGATTATGCTCTAAATGAATCCACCAGTAACTATATCAGTGGACAAAGGAAGGGCTACAGATGTCATCTATCTGGACTTCTGTAAAGCCTTTGACACAGTCCCCACAACATCCTTCTCTCTAAATTGGAGAGGTATGGATTTGGCAGGTAGACTGTTTGGTGGATGAGGAATTGGCTGGATGGTTGCACCCAGAGAGTGGTGGTCAATGGCTCAATGCCTAGATGGACACCATTAACAAGTGGTGTCCCTCAAGGGTCCATACTGGGACTAGTATTGTTTAATATCTTCATCAATGACATAGACATTGGGTTTGAGTGCACCCTCAGCAAGTCTGCAGATCACATCAAGCTGAGTGATGTAGTTGACATGCCTGAGGGATGGGATGCCATGCAGAGGCACCTGGACAAGCTCGAGAATTGGGCCCACGTGAACCTCATGAGGTTCAACAAGGCCAAGTGCAAGGTCCTGCACCTGGGTCGGGGCAACCCCCAGTTTCAATACAGGCTGGGGGATGAAGGGATTGAGAGCAACCCTGTGGAGAAGACTTGATGGATGAGAGATTGGACATGAGCCGGCAATGTGTCCTTGAGGCCCAGAAGGCCAATCATATCTTGGGCTGCATCAAAAGCAGCGTGGCCAGCAGGTCAAGGGAGGTGATTCTGCCCCTCTGCTCCGCTCTGGTGAGACCCCACCTGGAGTTCTGCATCCAGCTCTGGAGCCCTCAGCACAGGAAAGGCATGGCCTGTTGGGCCAGAGGAGGCCACCAAGATGATCAGAGGGCTGGAACACCTCTCCTATGAGGACAGGCTGAGAGAGTTGGGGTTGTTCAGCCTGGAGAAGAGAAGGCTCCAGGGAGACCTTATTTTGGCCTTTCAGTACTTAAAAAGGGCCTGTAAGAAAGATAGGGATGGACTTTTTAGCAGGGTCTGTTGTGATAGGACAAGGGGTGATGGTTTTAAACTAAAGGAGAGGAGATTCAGGCTAGACATGAGGAAGAAACTTTTTACAATGAGGGTGGTGAAACACTGGCCCAGGTTGCCCAGAGAGGTGGTAGATGCCCCATCCCTGGAGACATTCAAGGCCAGGCTGGATGGGGCTCTGAGCAACCTGATCTAGTTGAAGATGTCCCTGCTCATTGCAGGGGGTTGGACTAGATGACCCTTCAAGGTCTCTTCCAACCCAAACTATTCTATGATTCTTTGAAATTCATATATCTGAACCCAGAGAGGCAAGTATTTTCTACCTCTTAACTCCCTGGACAAGGGCCACAGTGTGTCTCCACATTTGCCATAGGCATCTCAGTTAAATGCCTCATGCTTGTGAATATTTAATACATTTGTGCTAGGAAAAAAGATTAATGAACTCTAGTAAAGGCATTAAAACTCCATTATATGTACAATTGTAAACACTTTTTTCTTCTTAAATATATATGAGAGAAATGTCAGTCCACGACATTTTGTCATTCTATGCTGCAAAATTCTCTCTTGTCATAGCGTAGAATAGGTGAAAAAGATGTTGTTTAGTAGACTGAACACTTCCACACATTCACACCCAACTGAAATGTTGACCTTTACAATGAGAAATTGTGCATTTTGCTTGCAAGCTTTTCTTTTCTGTTTCATTATTGAAAGTTGAGAAAGGCACGAACATAAACATAGAGCTACATCTCTTGTCTGTTTATGAAGTAGTGTCACCCAGTCGAGGCACTAACGCGTATGAGCGGAGTGGCTGATTTTGGGAGGATCTTGGCTTCATTAAACTGCCTTTTCTTTAATTTTCTGGACTCATTTCTGATACATCTTTGTCATTTTAGCATGCATGCTAGGTTGAGGCTAGTTTCTGCAATCAGCGGGTTGTCCACCTCTGTGTCTTGCATAACATTTGTAAGTGGAAAATAATTTTAAAAATTATTCAAGTTGACAGGCAGTGCTTTCTGCTAATCAAAATTGCATAAAAGTTTATTCCTTTGCACCTTTGGTGCTGGTGGCATTTCACATTGATAGGAGCTTTGCATATAAGCAGGCTTCAAATTTTAGACATGAGGGGTAAAGGCAGCAGTACTGGATTATTCCGGGCAGCAGCTGGATTTCAGTGGCTTTTGGATACATCCTTGCAGTGTTTGCTTGGGTTATTTTTTTTCTTAGAAACCTTGATTCAATTAGAAATCTTGAATCTACAGTGCTGATCTGTCTGATCCCTGCATGTGGCTTTGTCCCTGAGCCTCCTTTCCGGAGCAGATAATTTTTAACGGTGTCTTGCATGTCCATATGATTTGTTGCGACATTTCTTTGGTAGGTGTCTGGAGGTGTGGTAAGCAGACTGTGACCAGAGGCTTATTCATATGTGCTGATTCCTATACAGCGTTAATGAAGAGGCAGTGTAAGCGATCATTCTGAGCCTCCTTTTCCTATCCTCTTCCTACCTAGCCCCTCTTGGAAGGAATTATTCCACACTGAATGAATATTATTTTGATAGTATGTCATCCTTGAAAAAGCTCTTGGGTCTTGCTGAATGCTCATTTACATTGCTTTAATCAATAGTACCTTAAAGACAAGGGCTTCTGCCAGTGGAAGGATGACATGAGAGAAGATTCATGAGATCACTCAAGAGCTGTGCTGGAGCAATGTCCAGGGAGCAAGTGGTACAAGACTCATGGCATTTTCAAATCTCCTTCTCCTCTGAGATACATGAAGATATCAGCTTTGAATGTTTTCCTTGACAGTGATATTTTGAAGGCCATTTGACAGGAAACCAAGTGCAAGAGGTGTAGCTTAAACTTATTAATTAGGGTTACTTCCTTTTGCTAAGCAAAATTTTCTGGACAATTCTTCTGTTTTCTTACTTCCACCACTTTGATGGGACATTGTTTCTTCAGTAATGGAAGGTCTTTTCAGGGTTTTTAGTTCATTACTGGGGAGCTGAAATCCAATGTAGGCAAACACAAAGTCTTGAATAACATCAACAATCAGCAGAAATTGGAGAGTTCAAGTTTTCCTCAGTGCAAATAGGTACATCTACCTATGCCCATTGCATAGATATGAAGTAGTTTTAAATTAGTCCCTTTATTCATCTTGCAAGGCCCTGAATGAGGATCTGTGCTCAGGTCTCAGCCAGGTGGAGGTGCATGTTCAGGTCCCAGAGCAGCACATCTGAATTAACATGGTACTCGACTTAGACTAATTAGCCTGACCATAATTCCCCAGGTGGAGGCAACCAGATCTTACCTTTCTTCGGGGCTTCTTCACTGAGACATGGCACAGCCTAAATATAGCCAGATTACCTTTGTGGCACATCGCAGAATGGAATCACAGAATCACAGTCTGGTTGGGCTTGGAAGGGACCTCTGGAGATCACCTAGTCCAACCCACCTGCTAAAGCAGGTTCACCCAGAGCAGATCACACAGGAATGTGTCCAGATGGGGTTTGAATGTCTCCAGAGAAGGAGACTCCAGAACCCCTCTGGGCAGCCTGTTCCAGTGCTCTGGCACCCTCAAAATAAAGAGGTTCCTCCTCACGTTCAGATGGAACCTCCTGTGCTTCAGTTTGTGCTCGTTGCCCTTCAACCGATCGTTGGGCATGACATCGTGATACTTCATCATATAGATAGGTGGCCCTGCACTATGCCACGTGGAAGTGTTGGCATGGTATGGGTGAGTCCCTCTGCCTTCCTCAGGCCACATAGCTGTGCCTTAAGCAGGGCTTGTTAGCACCAGGGCAGCACCGTGCTGCCACATGCTACACAATGGGGTGGAGGGAGTGGAGTTAGCTCAGTTAATGTGTATTCAGGAATTTTTCCCTTGGGGGATGTCTGTAAGATGTCTCTGGATTAGGTGATCTGCAACAGAGAGGTTATCCTTGAGGTATCCAAGACCAGTTCCTTGGATGCTGCTGGCTTGTGTCAGGGCAGCCAACACACACTATTAGGGTGGATCTTGGCCTAGGCCTTGCAGGTTCATTTTCTGGCTTTGGGCATTAATTTCTCATTTTTGGGTCAGCTCTGCATGGTAGCCATGAGATCAGATTCCATATCTGCATGCAGTCATTAGTTCATCACACAAGGCATCACCCAAAATGGTTGAATTTCATAAGAATTAAGCTCTGGTTTAACTCTACTGTCGATTAGACCTACCAAGCCAAATCCCATATTAAACATAACCTTTAGATGCATATCCAAGAACTTTCTGTAGCACTTTTTACCTGCTCAAGCTTATGATTTTACAAACCCAGCAGGTAATTCAAGCTGTCAGGAGCTCTCATGTTTCAGGAGTCCGCTATAACAGTAGCTGTGAGAGAGAAAGTGAGAAAGTGAACGTTGCTTTTGGGAGATGATAAAAAAATTTCAGCTCCCTTTGTAAAATATTCAGGGGAGTCTGACAGAGATTTAAATTAAAACCTATTTGCAAACATTTTAGTGGTGACCACCCAGGACCTGGCTGACTGCGTCACTGATGTAACGGTGTGTCAGGGGACGTTGTCCCCTGGGGCAGTTCTGACAATTTCCTTCTGCACCTTGTTCTGAATGTGTTTCCAGTGTGGTTTGGGTGGACACAGACTCCCTTATTCAAGCCTCGCACTGGTAAAATTGATAAGAAATAATGTCTTGTGAAGCAGAGACAGCAGGTCGGCATTGCTGCCCATTCCTCACTGCTGCCGCTGCAGCCGCTGCACTGCCCGGGTTCCCCGTGCTTTGGTGATGTCCTTGTCCCCACGAGTGCAAGCTGAGAGGTGAGCAAAGACGGGCAAGTGGCACCCAATACAGTGCAATGGTTGGCACCCCCATGAATTCCTAAAGCCTGTCGTACAAACTCATATAAGTTTTAAACAAATTCATGCTTAAGATATAAATCTTCAGTAAATTTTTCAGAGAAATGTGCAGAACAAGCATACTTCTGTGCAGCAAGAATCTGAAGCGTGTCAAATGCAGCTGGTTTTGGTATTTACGTGGATCTTCTTGTAAGAATACCTGGGTACTTCCCAGTCCCTCCAGAGCTAAATCTTAACAAAACCTACAGGAATTCAGATAAAAATAATTCCTGTTCTACAGCTGGGAAACATGGTAGGTTAACTGTAAATTCCCTACAGCATGTGACCTCAAAATCATGCAGTAATAGGTGTTTTTTCACTAATACCTTTATTACAGCTTGTTTTCGTGCCCAGTGTACAAGAGGTACCAGGAATACGAGAATGCATGTGCAGACACAGCACACATTTCTGCAGGTAACTTCGCTGTGTGCTTCAGGATATCCAGGAGAAGAGACCATTCCTGCTGAGGTTGCCACCAAAAATACCAGGCGGCATCTGCTGACATTTTCTCATGTCAGTGCATGTTCAGTGCAGTCAACTGACATAACTTCATACTTCCAGGCAGTTTTGTTCATTTGTGTTTTAGGCTGAAGTTGCAGAGCCAGAAATGAAGTCTGTGTTCCCATCTGACTGTAGTTTATTTCTTGGATAAAGTACATTTCTTTCACTTATTTGCTAGAAAGATAAAACAACCAAGGATCATTTGGGAATTTTTTTTTCAAGCTGCTTTTATAACTATCAGGGGCTTTCTTCATGGTGAGATATTGATTTGTATGACATGAAGTGCCTGCCGCAAAGAAACAGCACCATTCTTTCAATGCAAAAGCTAATTTAATATTGATCTTTCACTTATAAAATGCAAGGATAATTCTTTCAGTAAAAACACCTTGCATCAGAGCTCCTGTGCCTCTCCCAATTCAATCTGAATTTCTAAGCACTAAAGAAATGTCATTATTGAGAAATGAAATAGCAGCTCCCTTGGCAAAAAGGTCACGGAAGTGTGAAATAGCCTTTGTACTGTATTCAGCAGCAGTTCTTGAATATACACATTACTCATCCATGAGGCTCATGATGTTCAAATGCCATCTACAACCGTGCTCCTTCTCTGACAGACATTTTACTTTTTCCCCTTTTTGCTTTTAATGAAGCAAAGATTCAATGGTTTACAAGAGCTATTACTTTGAAAGTCACGTTTTCTCCACATCTCACTTGCGATTGTGCAGGGAATATGTCTTCTATTAGAATACTTAACTCAGTGGGTTTGGATGTTTAGGTTTCAGCAAGCAAGTCTCTGAACGTTGAGGTTTTCTCTCTGATACCAGTCTTCTTAGTTTTCCATCCCTCTCTACTTCCCTTTCAGCCCAACCTATTTATTGTTATTTTCTTTGGTTCTGTCAATTCTTTCCCTCAATTTCCCCTGATTTGCCTTTTGACTTGTCTCACTCATCTCATACTGCAATTAGATCTTTCTTTTTTCTGCATTCCAGCAACATCCCACAGTTAGTTTGATCATTAAAATCAGAGGAGTTTAAAGATGCTGCTTTGATTTTTTTTCTCAGTCTAATTTGGGTTGGACTTATTTTTAAATAAGGATTTATATAAGGTGTATAAATGGTATTAAACAAACCTTTTTTCCCAAGCTTTTAGTTTTCTTTTCCTTTCAGAAAAAGGAGTGTTAGATAAGCAGTCTAGCATAAGGAGAATTGGATAGTTAATGGATGGGGAATTCCTGAAAACGGTAGAACAAAGGTATTTAATGGGAGGTTACTTCAAAGGAAATCTGTGAAAAAGAGAAAAAACGTGGGGATCTGTAGAGCTGAGGAGGCACACATCATGCATTTTATTCTTACATGCTTGCAGTTATATACAAAAAGGACTTTGCAACTGAAGTACTCTCATGGGGAGACACACTAGCTGGAATTTATTCAGAGGGGCAGGGAAGAGGAAGGAGCATTTTGCTGAAATGTCTCAGTATTTGTGGACTACACAAAAGTATCTGTTTAAAATATTGGAGAATATCTGCTGCATTGGAGGTAGGGCTCAGTAGTGGAGATGGCATGAGGAAAACGGAAAGAAATGATGGAAGTAATGATATGGGGTTCACTGACAAAAAATGTGGTGAATGGAGGTCAGAAATTTTGATTAAAAAGTTTAATATTTTAGAGATGAAGGAACTGTGTGAAAAGATTTGACTTTCAGAGTGTGGCAGCCTTGTGTTCCTATTCACACTGCCTAAGTGTGAGGGGGAAAAAAGCATTGAGAAATAGCATGTCATCAATATGAAAGGTCTATCCTGAAGCTGTAACAGCATCCACAGTGCAGAATACGAGAGCACCATTGTGCAGAGCCGCACTGCAGGCTTAAGCTCTGTAACCAGACAGGTTGTATTTATTATAGGAAGAGCGCCCAAGCGTTTTTTGTTTGGTTTCTGGCTCCCAGAAGAAGTTTGCTCTTGTTTCCTGTGTTGGTCTTACCTGCCTTTTAAGCCATACATCCTTCAGCTGGTGAAACCGGTCCCTTACAGACGTGTTCACAGTAGTTGCTGATGCCTGTGCCAACCCAGCCATCGAACAGGCTGGAGCAGCAGCTGCCTCTAACTGGTACACACAGATCGTCCTTCTGTTGTGTGTGTCTTGCTCTTTGATGCTATGGAAATACAGTAATTTATTCTTCGCAGCTACATCCCACATGATCATGGTTGTATTTTTAGACAAACAAAATTAGAGGGGGAGGGTGTGTGTTCTTGGAGGATGCTGTAGTTTGGCAGTTGATGAGAGGAATTAGAGAATGCTTTTTGCTCTGAGCAGTTACAAATGTAATAGCTATGGTGATATACATATAACAGGAGCTGTATTCAGATCCTGCACGTCAAATTCAGCATCTCTTTCTGCCAGAGATGTCTGAGTGCTCTTCCCTGCTCTCTGTCCACTCCCCCGCCATGTGAGCACAGACATACACGTACACGTGCACATGCACATACACATAAACACACACACAAGCATACACATACACGTACTCTGTCTCTTCCAGACTCTCACAGACCTTTGGAGGCCTGTGCTTATCTGTGGTGGACAGAGCCATCATACAGACCTGTGGGTAAAACAATTCTGCCACCTGCAAACATTTTGACTGTGTTGCCTTGCAGTTTTTACCTTCTGCTGCTCACTGATGTTCACTGAAATACGCGTAAGTGCTTATGCTTTAAAAGGTGTATTTCTGTTTAGGATACAGACATATTCAGAGAAAAACATTGAGATATTAGTGATTTATTGTAGGCTTTCCCCTCTGTAAAGGTTTTTTTCCAGCAGGAGATAACACAGTGACACCCCTACCTGCATGCTCCTTCCTAAAAACTCTGTGCAGACTGTGTCTTAGTATTTGGGAAAAGTGCTGGCACGCTTCAAAATCATGAATGAGGTCACGGCAATTTTCCCTGTGGGTTAGTGAGACTGAACTGAGAAACGACATGCAGATGCCTTCTAGGAAGAGAAGAAAAAAGTGCCTTGAGGATGACATTTGAATATAGTGTCTCCAAACAGCGTCAAGGAAACAGTTTGTTCTCTGGCCTAATATGGGTTAAAAAAAAAATGCCAAAAGTCTTTTCAGCTCTGGGTAAAATTTGTCTTTTGTGCTTGACTTTGCTTTTCTGATTTATAGTCCTAGGCAAGGCCTTGTGTGATCTTCCTTTAGAGGAGACATTAACTAGATGATCTTGTAAAATTTTTTTTTTTAGCTCTATGCAGTTTCTGTTGTTAATACAGTATTTAGAATTTTACAGCTAAAGTACTTATCTACAGTTAGAAAAAAAGCTTTGCCTGTTCAGTTTTCTTATTTTTACATGATAGTTAAATCACAGCTTTGGTCTTATTGTGCAAAGAGGTGATTTATTAAGTAGCGAGAATAAAGTTTCTTTATGATGCTAGTCCTTTTGTCTAAAAAAGGTATAAACATCTTTTCCCTTTTATAGGAGCTAATGGGGAATATACACGTCAAAAGCAATGCAAAACCTGAGTTGTGCAGTTGTTGACATGTTGTTCAAAGCCCAGCTGACAAACTCCATTTCCATTCAGTGACAATCTCTGATGGCTTCACAAGCCGGACAGTGACAAAGAGGGGAAAAAAAAAGCCTGACAATTTCTTCCATAATTGCCACCTGCAATCCCAGAGAGCGGAGGAGGAGTGAGGCCATAAATAGCAAGAAAGATTTGTCAGGCTGTGCAAGATCAGAGCATTGATTCAGCCTTGATTGGACTCCCCACCGCTGTCCTTTCGTTATTTATGTCAGGTTAACCTCTCTTTCAGCAATGACATCTGTTCCCCATCTACTCGTTTCAAGGAACGTACTGCGGTTTCCATTTTGTCAGCTGGTTTTCCTTCTTCTGATTACTTTGGAGCAAAGCTCCTGGGGTGGTTTTTATTTAAATAGTGCCTAATTCAAAATGAATGTGCTTTCTTCGAGATAGGACATGTGATAAGACATGGTACATTCCATAAAACCTGCCAACAACGTTCAAGATGAAATGAAAACTATGTGGACCTAACGGAGAGGTTTACAGAAGGCAAAGGCTGAGGAAAGAACAGTCCAAGCACAAGGGGTGGAAGCTCCCAGACCTATGAGCAGCTCTGTTTTGTACAAGGAAAATGTAAGCATCAAATACCCCATAGTTGCGCACAATATGCAGATGAGGTGTTACCCCCGGTGTGTGAACAGATGAGTACGTCCACTTGTCGCTAGAAATCTGCTTCTATTCATCAGTTAGTCCAATAAAGTCTGACAGCTTTATTTCTAAATTTAGATTGGTTGTTTTCAGTTTGAATGGGGTCTGTTTTCAGAGGGAATCTTTGCAAGACATTTTGGTGATTTTTCTTCTCTCCTGTGCACGTTGGTTGTGCAATGCTTGACTTTTGCTGGTACACAGCAAATCCCGCTCAAAGCCCCCTACATTTCTTGAGCAATACTGACACGGAAGGAACCTTACTGTGCCGCAAACTATGCTCACAGAAAAGCTATGTATCTTCCACTAGAGATGTTTCTTACCTTACCTCCATGCTTATTTACTAAACAAACTGTTCTGCTGGGATAGCACAGAGGCATATCATTGACTCACATGCCTTCTTTTGCCTCTTTTGTCTCCATTCCTTTCTGTGTTCCTAAATTGTAATGACAGACTAGAGCTTCATGCAGAAGTTACAAGCTTGATAGAAGAGTCATTTTGTGAGAATCAGTGATTATAAATTATGCAGGAGTTTTGCTGATATTGACTACTACATTTTTTAAAAAAACGCTTGAATCTCCAGTTTTAATCTTGTAATTTTTTACACAGGGTTACTGGTTTCAAGGCAAAAAGAAAAAAAGGTAGTATTTGAAATACTCTTTGACATACAATGCTTACGGCGCTATAAATTTAATTCTGGTGTCGATTCTGACTAAGGTCACTTTACCTCTTTATTTTGGCATCCCCCAGGGCAAGTTGCAGTTTGTACATGATTTATGTAGTCTACCTATTCAAATTTCTAGCTGCATAGGACAGTGTGTCTCATGCTAAGTATATTGTTAGTACTTAAAGAACAATAATAATTATTCTACCTTGAAGGAGAAAAGAGCCGTGTGGGCAAGGTAAGAGACTTAATAATCAGGAAAATCTTATCTTTGAAAAAGTATGAAGCTGCTTCCTTGCCCATAGAGATCCATAAAAAAGCAAGAAAATCCAAAGTACATTATTGTATGATCTCCACATAGACTGTTTTAACAATCTCTCCCTCCTCCCTCCTCTCCTAGTTTGTTCCCTGGTGGTGTTTGACTTTTATTTTATTCTAGGTTTTCTACTATTAGAAAGCATTTCTGCTTAGGGAGATTAACATTACAAAAGCAAAGACTAAGAAACTTTGTGGAATTTCTCTAACTCTTATCTCGAGACAGGAAGATACTAAAACCAATTACTGCTATCCTGTTATACATGTTGATAAATCAACCAGGCTGCACGACTGACTCCCAGACTGAAGGCTTTTAAAATAATCCTTACCATTTCATATGGAAGCTCATCTTCAAAGTATTCAACCTTTAACTAATCCTCACAACTTCCTTCACAGCAGAGTTTTAACTCTTGTTCAAAAATAGAGGGACTACGGTCCGGAGAAGCAATTTACTGAAAGTCAAAGAGAACAACTGGTGTCAAAGCCGTGCCCATGACCCAGCGTGCTGCTTTCCACCGTTGGTCGTTGAGGCACCTTTGCCAGCAGTTGATCTCAACATGAACAAGGGATTTAGGAATGCCCCGCTACCCCGCTTTCTGGAATGCTGTATTATCCTGAATGTCTTGAATCTTCAGCTTCGTCCCAGGTGTCCCCAGGTTTCACTACTGGTTTTGCACTGTTTTACAAAAGTAGAGAAAACAAGACACACAGGTCTTGAAGAACTTTTATTTCCCCCCACAAAATTATCAAATATTTTAAAAACTAATGCTGTTATTAATAGATCAATGCTAATACTACTGTAACCCAAATTA